>NC_133785.1:30615947-30682102 GCF_003597395.2 Chelonoidis abingdonii | reverse complement strand
CCCTGTCCCCTGACTGCCTTGACCCCATCCATGCTCCTGCCCCCTGACAGGCCCCCCAGGACCTCATGCCTATCCAATTGCCACTGTTCCCCATCCCCTGACCACCACCCCCACAGAACCTCCGTCCCATCCTACCGCCCCTGTTCCCTGACCGCTCCCCCATGCAGAACCTCCACCCCATCCAATCGCCCCTGCTCCCTGTCCCCTGACTGCCCCCCAGGACTCCCTGGCCCCCTTACCATGTCGCTCAGAGCAGCATGTTTGGCTGCCGCCCTGCTGGCCAAAGCTAGACACGCTGCCACTCTGCTTGGCAGGAGCACACAGCTCCTCCGCCCAGAGCACTGCCCACTTGGTGGCATGGCTGCGGGGGGCGGGGGAGGACAGCAGGGGAGGGGCCGGGGGCTAGCCTCCCCAGACAGAAGCTCAGGAGCTGGCCCGGATGTGGCCCACAGGCCGCAGTTTGTCCACCTCTGGCTTATAAGATGTGGACTCAGCCACTCATGAGATCCTATCAGTTTCCTTGTGAATATCCCAAATTCGTAGGCTAAGTCACTGTATAAAAGTTACTCTCTTGTGTATTTTCACACAGCTGTGACACTTCCCGGGGCACCCAGGGCTGAGAGGCACCTCACCATCAGCTTAGCATGAGGGAGTCTTGTCTACATGAGCGGGGGGTAATGGAGGTTAAGCTTCCGCTAATACTCCTCACTGCAGCCCCACCATGGCAGGGCTCCAAGTTCCTCTGGGTGGCTGAAGGTCGGGGCAGTGCCAGGCGCTGGCTGGACGGAGCAGGGGTGGGGCTTTAAGTGTGAAGCCTGGCAGGGTCTCCAGTGGAAGGGGGCAGAGCTGGGGACCAGCCTCCCCGCAGGGCGGGAGGAGGGGTGCATGCACCAGCCGTGCTTGTCTGTGATCATAAGAACGGCCACAGTGGGGGCAGACCAGTGGTCATCTAAGGCCTTGTCTACACTGGCACTTTACAGCACTGAAACCAGCCCCCTGAGTGATGCAAGTTTCAGCGCTGTAAAGTGGCAGTGTAGACAGTTCTCCTCATGCTGGTTTTTTTGTTGTTGTTTTTTAAACAGCTGGTGCTGTGACTACACAGACACATTAAAGTGCTGCCGGAAGACATACCCTAAGTCAATATTCTGTCTTCCAACAGCAGCCAGTGCCTGAGGCCTCACAGGGAACAAGCAGAGCAGGGCAATTTTCAAGTGACCTGTTCCCTGCCAGCCAATCCTAGCTTCTGGCGATCAGAGGTTTAGAGACACCTTGAGATGGGGGGTGCACTCCTGACCATCTTGTCTAATCACCATTATGGAGAAGATTTAGTCACGGGTATTTTTGGTAAAAGGTGTAGGCAAGTCACGGAAAATAAATAAAAGTTCACAGCCTGTGACCTGTCTATGATCTTTATCAAAAATTTCTGTGACTAAATCTCTACTTCTGGGGCCCTGCTGCTCGGGTGTGGGGGGGGGAGGAGAGGAGGAGGCAGGGTCCTGCTCCAGTGCTGGGGTTTGATTGCACTTCCCGACAACTGCTGTTCCCGGGGATAGGTGTGCAGATGGCCTTTGGGTGCCCTATGGCACTGCTCCACCCATCCTGGGACCACTGCTGCCTGGACAGTCCCCAGAGCCAGCTGCCTGGGTCCACTGCTCAGACAGTCCCCAGAGCTAGCCACACTGGCAACTGTTCCAGCAGTCTCCAGAGCCAGCTGCCTGGGGCCACTGCTCAGGCAGTCCCCAGAGCTAGCCACCCTGGCCACTGTTCCAGCAGTCCCCAGAGCCAGCTGCCTGGGGCCACTGCTCGGGCAGTCCCTGAGACCAGCCGCTCCAGCCACTGCTCACATGGTCCCTAGAGCCGGTTGCCTGAGCAGCGGCTGGTGCAGCTGGCTCCGGGGCAGCCCCTGGGACCGCTGCTCTGGCAGTATGTGGGACCAAGCGCATTGGCCGCTGCTCGTGCACTCCTCATCATGACCCATGCAGTATTCAGTTTGGACATGACCAGCCAGAGCGAGAGAAGCATCTGCCCCTACCCCCGAATGGTATGGATCACCTTTGGAGCCCTGCCTTAACTCTCAGATTAGACTCTTCCCTGACATTCTTTGGTAGATTAGTATGTAGATAGCAAGCCCAGGGGATCCCTGCAACCTTTGTGTACCTCTGTGCCCTCTGCCAGTGGCATCAAGAGGCCATAAACATTAACCAGCAGAAAAAGTGCTAAGAGCCAGATTTCACCACCTTTACCAGCATTGAGTAGCATGGATGTCGATTTTGTGAATGCTCCAGAGCTGGAGCACCTATGGAAAAAAGTTTGCAGGTGCTTAGCACCCACTGGCAGCCAAGCTCCCCCCGACCCCCAGCGCCTCCTGCCTGCAGGTGACCTTGCTGAACAATTCCTCCTTCTCCCTCCCAGTGTCTCCTGCACACCACCAAACAGCTGTTCAGCAGCATGCAGGAGGCGCTGGGACGGAGGGGAAGGAGCAGGGATGGGGCATGCTCCAGGGAGGAGGGGACTTGGAGGAAGAGGTGAAGTGTGGGCAGGCCTGGGGCGGGGGGTTGAGCACTCCCTGGGTAAAGAAGAAGTCAGTGTCTATGTTAAGTAGGACCCCACTTGACCAATAGTCCAACTGATTAAAGTGAGAGAATCCCACAGCTAGTCAACTTGAGTAAGGGCAGCAGAAACTGTGGGTAATTTTAATCAAGGCCTGCTGTGGGCAAAGGGGAGGAGTGACTTCCCTAGCATGGAAGAGTATTCCCTGCTCTTGCAAGTTACCAGCTTCAGCTAATGAGAAACTGCTGTGGAATATTTTGAAATTTCTATCTTATTTTTTGTTTAATAATAAAGCTGCTCTACAAGAGATTGATGAGTACAAGTACTGGATCAACTGCTGTACAAGCATGGGGTGAAATCCTGGGTCCACTGAAGTCACTAGCAGAACTTCCATTGGCTTTAAAAGAAGCCAGGAATTCACCCTGGCTTTCTACCTAGCAGAATGGACTTTCACATAAAACCCATGTGTAACATATAGAGCAAGATCTCCGTAGAAGAACACATATCACCGTGAACCGCCAAAGGGGGTTCTTCAAAAGCTCTGAACTAGGAATCCACACCCTTTTCCAGAGGAGGTGAAGTCTTGTGGCGCTGCAGGAATACACAATACATGAAAAGAATGGAGTGTAAATTACTGCAGCTTTGGGGCAGCAGTAACTCGCCTGCCTGCCAACTAGCTACAAGGTTGTGTGTGTTAGTTTACTCTAGTGACCAATAAAACACTTTATACTTAACGTAACACTGCGACCTCTGGCTCCTAGAGAGAGTACAAGTGGTCTGAAAAATGGTAGTGCTGTGGTTAATTACAGTATTTGTATTGCCCTGGTCCCTCAAGGGCTCACTTAGGCTCAGGGCCCTTTTGTGTTGAGGGCTGTATGATGACCCCTGCCCCTCTCCTGCTCTCCCCCCGCCCCCAAAAACAACAACATGGTTTCTGCTTCAGAGAGCTTACAGTCCAATTTAAAGCAAGACGCTCCACACATACACCCCATGTAATGGACTTTTACAGATTCACACATTTGGAGACAAATACGTTTTTTAAAATGGACGTAACAGGGCTTGCTCATACTGTTTCCAGTTTACACCAGTATAATGCCGTCACACTACCAGAGGACCGGAATCACCCCCAAACTCTTGTCTTTTACTGAAACAGAGAAGTAAAGCTAACTCAGGCCCCCACTCCCGAGCCCATTGATGACAATGTGGGAGTTCTTTTGCTGACTTGACATGGCTTTGGATCAGGCCCTATAAAACAGAAGCAAGCTTTCACTGGACTGATTTAATCCGTCACCATTTTTAAACATGCAATGATAGGACAGCAGTGGAAATGATGGGGTAACAGGAATTCTGTAGGACAAGCACCTGCTTGTAGCATGATGAGTCTGGTCATGGTGCAACATGAAAATTGGTATGTGCCCCCATGTTTTCTAGCGAGACATTCCTAATGTACTCTGATATTCTCAAATGAAACGCCTCACATGTGAGCATGTGTCAGCCCTACACTTACCTGCACCCTGAGCTAGGCTAATTGGGTGTTTAAAACACATCAATGGAAGAACATCCCATATGCTGGATCTTAGCACTTCTAGTCTGTCAGAAGCCTGAGGTCCTGGACCGTTATGCTCTTTCCCAAGTAAGCAATTTGCACCTCATATTTTCCTCTCTCAACACTTCCTTTTGAGTGAATCTCAGGGCCCACGAAAGATGCAAAATAGACAATATGGAAGATTGAACTCAGACCCAGAAAAGAGGTGGCACGCCATTAGATACCATCGTGAGAACTGCCCTAGAGTAGGGAGCCAGGGGGACAGCAGGGTATACTTTCCCCACACTGTCCCAGCAGGCCTGTGCAGAGGGAGCAGTTTGCTCTCTATGCCCATTCTCCATGCTCAATCTGCAGAGATGGGCAGAGCAGCCAAAGCAAGACAATCACTATGTGTTTGGGGTTGAGCCACGTCTACACTCAGAGCCCCCTTGCAAACCTGTTATCCGAGTAGTTCAGCTGACGTCATTGTGACCACTTGGATGCTTAAAGCTAAGCATGTGAATATGTGTTTGCAGTATAGGGGCCAAAGACATGTGTGGTGTAACAGTACATTACCAGAAAGGAAATATTGTGTCTAAAACTGATTCATGTAAATTCTTGACAGAACAAGGAGTAATGGTCTCAACTTGCCGTGGGGGAGGTTTAGGTTGGATATTAGGAAAAACATTTTCACTAGGAGTGTGGTGAAGCACTGGAATGGGTTACCTAGGGAGGTGGTGGAATTTTCTTCCTTAGAGGTTTTTAAGGTCAGGCTTGACAAAGCCCTGGCTGGGATGATTTAGTTGGGGATTGGTCCTGCTTTGAGCAGGGGGTTGGACTAGATACCTCCTGAGGTCCCTTCCAACTCTGATATTCTATGAAGTAGAGTCCCACCAGCTACATTGCTCAAGGGTGTGAAAAATCCATACCCCTGGTCAGCTTAATTAAGCTGCTCTAACCCCCAGTGCAGACAGCACTAAGTCAACAGAAGAATTCTTCAGCTGACCTAGCTATGGCCTCGGGGGGAGGTGGATTGACTACAGCCATGGGAGAACCCCTCCCTTTGCTGTCGCGAGTGTTTCAAGTGTCGACAAACCCTTACCTAGTTCAAAGTTAAGACCCTAAGAGAAAACAAGAGCTAGGCAGTGAGAGAAATTATGAACTGTACAGAGGGGATCTCCTTGAGGAAGTGTCAGGGGTGACATGTTGTGCCCTGCACATCAGCAAGTAGGTATGATTTATACCCTGGGTGACGGGGAAGCAGGAGAAGATGCAAGAGGTTAAAAGTAGCTCCTGCACATTCACTCTAGCTTACATATTAGCTTTCCATTCACTTACCATGGAAGATACCATCAACCTAGACTCACACCCTCTGACCAACATATAACTTTACACGTCACCTCGGAGTTTAATGTCAGCCATGGCTAGAAATTAAAAATGAAATGTTTCCTTTTAGGTCTTTTGAAAAGACTCTCTGGCTTTTGATTCATAGTTGAGCAGGGTGATTAATGGATTGCTTGGCAATTTTGAAAAAAAAGTTCGAAAATACATTTTGGGGAAGTCAGGCCAAAATCAAGTTTTCAGTGAATTGGGACAAAGTTAAACGCTTGTGAATGTTTGAAACAATTTCTAGTTTAATAAATTAAAGAAATTTTTTTAACAAAAATGTTTTTAAAACAAACAAAAATGTTTCAATTATTTTCCAGATTTTTTTCCCCTAAAATGAATTGAGAAATTTTTCATTTCAAAAAAGTTTTAGCCAAAAAAATTCATTCTTCTCTAGTCATAGCCTTTATGGCACTTTTCTGCTTTTAATGTAACATATCCCAATACAGGTTATTAACCTGCAAGGTCCTCAACACTTGCAGGGTCAGATCTAGAAACCATATATGAAGGCAATGTTTCCCAAATAGTGGATCCTGATCCACTCGTGGGTCACAGGAAGGTTCTACATGGGCTGCAGACCTGTTCTAGATGGATAGTGGGCCCAGAGTTGTATATAGCTTGACATATAATGGTGGATCACAAAAACAATGCAGTTGGTGGATTACCTTAATAAAAAGTTTGGTAAACAACTGCATTAAAGCCATTGCTATGGAGTTTGCTGCTACTTAGCCAGCTGCAATTAATGTCAGAGCCTCAACTAGCCTCAGTGCAGGACTCCTTAACAACTTTGTGGAGAACAGAAGAACGAAATTTCTTATACAATTTTGTCTGAGTGGATCAGGAACAGTGTCTACTTTAATTAAAGATCCATTTCTATTAATTTATAAGGGCTTCGTTCAAGTAAAAGAATGAGTTAATTTTCGTAGCAAAGGATTAATGGAAGTTTTCACATCTCTCTCAGGGTTAAACGAAAGTAAAGAATGACTAATATCCATCAGCTCCAGTGTTATTGTCAGTGCTTCTATCAAGTGCTTGGAAAAAGCGTTTAAAGCAGAAAGCTCAGATTGTATATTTTCACTGGATATGGAATATAAAAAGCACTGCATTCAAAGTAGCCTGGTCAGACATACCACAAGTGTTCTTTGCTCCGTAACTGCTATGCAAAGGGATTTGTAATGGAATGGAGATTTGCCCCATATAATGATTATTGTATTAAAGTTTTAATAAAATCAACTGAGTGTTTGTCTAAGGATAGGTAAATCATTTGGGAAAATAGCACAAATTTCTTTTAAAAGATATTTTACAATAAGTCTCAAAAACAAAACAAAAAAACAATCCCCTCATTCTGTATTTCACAATACAGCTCTTGACAGAGACAGAATCTTACTCCTATGCCATAGTGTGCCTTATTTCAGTGCAATTCACAATGTTCACTATAACCATCTTAGTTGGACATCTTAGATACCTCTCTTCATTGTCTTCCCTCACAACTAGGTGTTCTTCTCTTGGTGCCTCGTCATTTATAGTCTTTTTAAAAACTCACTTTCCATCACATCCCACCTGATCCACACCTAGGTCATCTCATCTGGAATATTTAACCCTGATCCATCTCCATCCCGCATTCCTGGCATTTCACATCTCTTCATTCCACTCTACTCAAGATGCCTCTGCTAAAAATCTCATCTTCATCTACTGTCTTGCCCTACTCTTTCCAGAACTCCTCTGGTGGCTTCTCTTTCCTTCTACTTCAAGAGACGTCACCTCCTCCCAGAAGTCCATTTTTCTAGTGGTCGGGGTGGGGGACCTGTTGTGCTGATTTCTTCATCAAACATTTCTCCACAGCTTATCTATGAACCATTATTCAACAAAATGTATTTATCTGAAAGATTCTAAGGTCTTTTGCACAGGGACAATGTAAAAAACACCCACCAACCCACAGGTACCAGGTACACTAAGTTCAGCAAAGTAAGGAAAAAATCAATAACCAGACAGCTGCAAACAAGAAAGGAACCAGAAAGTGAGCATGCAGGGGCTGCTTCGGAGATTCAACATTAGCTCAAAAAGCCAGCGCATCTGCATTTCTTTAGGCAGCAGGAGTGGTGGAGAGAGGATCTCTGAACAGTATCACTGTGACTGGGTTAGCTGCCTCCTGAGTGCCCTCTCACAGCCAAAGGTGGCTCTCCAGCACCCCACCTTGATTTCCCCTCTTGGGATCCTGAAACGGTACTCACAAGAGGCTTCCATCAGTCCAACAGCCACTTCTTGGGGTCTGTTTTTGTTAACAAAAGTCCAAAATTAAAATATAAAGTCTAACTCAAATTGGGCATAGCCCCTCCTCTCACAGGTGTTCTCTCCTTGCTCTCAGAACAGCTGGAAAAGATGAAAGGCTCAGCCTGCCTTCTTCCCAAGACAAAAATAAATTTCCAGCCAGGGCTTTCTACCCAACTACAACTTCCAGGCATCCCAGATGGAATCTTCCTTCCTCATGGACAACTGCAGGAGACTCCCCCACCCAGGAGTTTCATTTTGCAGTTCCCAGCTGTCCACAGGCCTCTATTTTTCTTAGAACCCTCTCCCCAAAGAGGCCTGTTTTAGTCACATGACAGGGTCATGGGCCTTAATTCATGCTCTCCTCCTTGGGAGGTAAATCTGCTGTGTCACAGCGGGCTAAGCCCTCAGTTAAGCATATATGCAGAGAGGTGAGATTCACTCTAGTGTGGCAAGGCCCCGTAGCTCTGAGTTCTCCAGATGATGCAAGGAGGAGGGCAGCCTCTGCACAGCAAGCATGCCTGGAGAAAGGAGCTGAGGGGGTTGGTTCACAGAAAGGGCTAACTGGAGCCACACACTTTTAGATCCAGTGACCTGCCCTCCTGCTCTGAGTGTCTAGACTTTTCAGGATCAGGGTGAGAGTGACTGGGCAAGATCATACAGACAGAGCCAGAAATTCAACCCGGCTCTCCAGAACCTTAACCACAAGGCTGGCCTGCTTCTCTTGACCTAGCTGCTTGCTGTTCATGTTGTATGGAATGCATCTTACAAGCAAGACTATATTAAGCTATACAAGTCTTTTTGAAATGTGCACATCAAATGTTCCTGTCATAAAACGTACAGGATATTCAACACAGTGGAGCTAATGCAGTTGTTCAAATCGTAACTTTCAGGCTGCTTTTTATTTTATTTTAACTGCTAAGTCTTAATGCTACATTAACAGAGTGTTTTTTGTCAGTTGACACAATTGAACTTCTCCACAGTTGTTCAGGATAAAGGTGCGTTAGAGATCAAAGTTTGGCAGCTAAGTTTTTCTTTGTCAGCTGGAAGAACACAAACAGAAAACTGTGCAAGTGTAGATTCATTTACAGAAACCACATTTAAGGTGAAAAATCCTTTTAGCTTCAATAACTAGATTCTTAACAGATGTTGCAATCAAATACTGGTGTACCCTTTTCCAGCTAAAAGCCCCGTACTACAGAGTACACTGTAACATAGCTGTATTTAATTACCACACTTTTCTCTCATAACACACATCTCTAAAACGTTTGAGTCCTAGGGAAAAAAAAATACAGAACTGATTTCATGTATAATACATTTAAAGGCAACTTTGAACCAGAAGCTGTTACGAGTGGGTTTGTCATAAAAGCTCCTGACTATAGCTTTTTCAAATACTTCTTTGCCTCCCTGTGGGCCCAGCTCTGGAAATTGGAGTCAGAGAACTCAGACTCAGAGCAGAATGTCATCCCCCATTAAATATGTAGCCAGAGGGCTGACTGGAGGATTTGTCTATAGAGAAGGGAGAGAAGCAGTAATAAGGACATGTTTCTGTATGAGCTGTGACATATTTATTTCGAGACACTTCCTGTAAATAAGCATAAGTCTCTAGACCGGCGAGTCCAGGAGGAGAAAAGTTGACATGCAAAGTAGTGGGCAGTGGATAATGATATATTTTTGCCCATGGTTAGAGATGAATAATTGGTCTGAAGAAGTCATTACAGATTAATATTATAGGAAGCTGGTTTATTCTCAGCATCCATGTATTATGAGTGAGGAATTCCCAGTCAACTTGTCAAATACTGAATAATTAAATATTTCAGATTCTGATTCTCTGCCCCGCTGCTGCTTTCAGGTTTATTCAGTGCAAGACAGAGGCCTTAAAAAACAGAGGAATTCAGCTACATGACTTATGGAGAACACTGCTGAATAGGAAGTTTCAAACTATGAGCAACAGACCCAAAGATAACCAAGATCATTGCTGCATAGTTTCCAGGCCTTGATTTTTGGGGTGGGTTTGGGGGAAGCTGGACCTTTGCTATTCTTGCCTATATGCAGGTATTGGTAGCAGAACCCTAGCAGATACAATAGTTGCACAGCCTGACAAGCAATCTCAGACTGCAAAATATCAGTGAGGGTGGTGTGACAGACCCAGGTCAGTGGGGTGCAGGAGTCTGGTAGAGGGCAAATATACTGGTCACTAGGTAGTAGTTTTCTGTTCCCTGAGTGACCAGAACAGGGTCTGCACTAGAGTAGTCAGGAACTTGCTACAGCCAATTAAGGCAGACAGATTGATTAGAACACCTGCAGCCAATCAAGGCAGGCTAATCAGGGCACCTGGGTTTTAAAAGGAGCTCTCCCCAGTCAGATGGGGAAGAAGCCAGAGGAGAGGAAGTGTGTGTGAGGAGCTGGGAGCAAGAGACACAAGTTGCTGAGAGTGAGAGGCTGTGCTGCTGGAGGACTAAGGAGTACAAGTGTTATCAGACACCAGGAGGAAGGTCCTGTGGTGAGGATAAAGAAGGTGTTTGGAGGAGGCCTTGGGGAAGTAGCCCAGGGAGGTGTAGCTGTCCCACAGCTGTTACAAGAGGCACTATAACAGCTGCAAATCAATAGGACCCTGGGCTGGAACTCGGAGTAGAGGGCGGGCCGGGGTTCCCCCAAACCTCCCAACTCCTGATCAGACACAGGAGTTGATCCAGACTATGGGGGAGATCACTGAGGTGAGCAAATCTGCCAATAAGTGCAGGACCCACCAAGGTAGAAGAGGAACTTTGTCACAGTGGAAACATGTTTTTAAGCCTACCTGTGTCTACTCCATTGTGAAGAGAGCTGGATTTGTTCCAATGGTCTCTGTTGGCATGAAGCAGCACCCAAGGCTGCTTTTCTCTAACTAAGAGAGAGGCAGTTGTGGTGCAAAAAGTTGAGTTACACTTCCATATAAACAGATCCCTTCCCTTGGTTTCTCTAGTTAATTCTGTCTCTCGTTGCCACCTAGGAAGTCAAGTAGGAGATTTCAGCAGTTTACAGACCTGATTCTGAGAATGTGCAGCTCTTAAGGACATCAGACTAGGTTGTGTTTTGTGAGAAGACTAGCCCAGCTTTGAAGAAATCCCTAACATGCTGTGGTTGGACTGTGGGACCATTGGTACAGTCCCGAGATTTACGGCTTCTCTTTGGGTTTGCTTGTGATTGATTTCATTTCATGATTGGCAGACAATAAGATGCCAGCTGATTTTTATAGTCTAACTGATCACTAAGGCCTGGTCTACACTCTAGTTTTATATTTACATTGCTCAGGAGTGTGAAAAATCCACACCCAAGGGTTGTAGCTATACCATCCTAACCCCCAGTGCAGACAGCACTACGTCGACGGAAGAATTCGTCCATCAAACAAGCTACCGCTCCCTGGGAGATGATTACCTATGCTGACAGGAGAATCCCTTCTGTCATGGTAAGTAGTGTCTACACTGTAGCTTTTTATGGGTACAAAAGCCCTAAGTGCTCCCATAATAGGCTATAGTTGTAGGAAGTCAGAGAGCTCGTCATAAAGCCAACTTCAGGAGGGTTGTAGCCTTGCCAAATATTGCACAGCGCCAAGTAGGTTATATTATTTGTTGACTGGTCCCAGAGACAGTGCACAGATCCTAATGGAGAGGAATAGTTAAATGAAGAGAATATGCCTCTAGAGAGGCACCACAGGCCTCCAGAAAGATAAAAGTCCGTTTCTTCTGTGCTGTATTTCTTCCAATCTGCAATGGCTCTGATGCATGAGAATGAAGACTCCATCCTTGGTAACATTCAGAAAGGATTAGGACAAGATAGGACCTTAATCTTTAGCAGAAAAGGAACCTGGAGACACTAGCAATCACCGAAGTGCAAAAGTCCGTATCAACATTAATATCTTTATCCTCACACCCCCATGCGAGGTGAGGAAGTTCTATCAACCCTACTTTACAGATGGGATCAGAGGCAGAGAGAGCGATCAAGTCACCCACAGCAACACAAAAGCCCATGGGAAAGTCAAGAATTGAACCCAGATTTTCTGAGGTTGCAGTCCAGTTTTCCCCCCTTCCTCTTCGTCACACATCCAGGTTCTTCCTCGTGACAGTCACAAATTTTAGTGGTCCCTTCTGACTTATGATCATCTAGTCTGACCTTCTTCATAAAACAGGCCATAGTATTTTACCAAGCATCAAGCCCGTAACTTCTGGGTAAGCTAGAGCATAAGCTTTTAGAAAGACATCCAGTTTTGATTCAAAGACCTCAAGTGATGGGGAATCCACCACATTCCTAGGTAGAGTAGCCATTGGAACCATTACCTCTGCATTACAAATCTGCACTTATTTCTAGCCCGAATTGGTCTGACTTCAGCTTCCAGTCAATGGATCCTATTATGCCTTTGCTAGATAAGAGAGACCTCAGCTATTGGGAATCTTCTCCCCATGTAGCTACGTAAACACCATGATCAAGCTACATCTTAACCTTCTCTTGGATAGTCTCACTGTAGGGCAGGTTTTCCAGACCCCCAGTTCCTTCAAGCTGCTCTTTTTTCTGAACTCTTTCCGATTTATCAGCTTTCTTATTAAAAGTATGGCATCAGAATTGAACCCAGTATTCCAGTAACAGTTTTATTAAATCGTGTGGTAACAGCAGGTTAGCAGCTGCTAAAGAGCAAGTTGCTGGTGTCACTCAGTTTGGTTAGGCTCGGTGAGCATAATCTGGCACAGAGACTATAATGCAGTGTAACCCTGACTTCCTGCACATTATACTGCTCAGTCCATTTACTAGATGTATTATAGACGCAGCTAGAGATCAGGGTCCCACAGTGCTATGCACTGTACAAATACAGAACCAGGAACAGTCTCCATCCCCCAGATCTTACAATCTAAGTAGATACAGCAGTGTCGGCAGACAGGGGAAGGGGTATAACATAAGCAGAACAAGCAACATGGTTTGCAAACCAGCTTCAGTGGCCTGAGCTCTGTGCCAGATTCTGCTCACCAAGCCTAACCAAACCGAGTGATCACCAGCACCTTGAACTAGCGCTCTCTAGCAGTTCCTAGTATGTTATTACTGCTGGATGTGAAAGTAAGTGAGCAGTAACTGTGCTAGTTCTTTAAGATGCAGGTTAACAGTAACTAGCCAGATTTTGTCTCCGCTATCTTCCCACACCCTCACTCCACCAACGGCTTCTTCCATTTTTAAAGGAGACCTTCACAATACCATCGGATTTTTCTTCATATTGAGTTATGTCACAGTGTAGGGAGGTTAAACAGCATTTTTAAGCAGCATCATTGCAATAAATGAGAAGGCAGGAAAATGTGTCTATTGAGGTCTTCCATCACTCCTCGCCCAGCAGCGAATATTTTTGGTATGGTGCCAGGAGTCTCATGAGTAGATGTCAAATTAGGAACATGGTTTTATAGACTTGTTGGAATCACAGGTACATTAGAAAGAGTACATAAAATAAAAAAGGATAATTTATTTTATTTTATCTGAAGATGATTTGAAGTAGAATCTCTTCCTACGGTTCAACCACTTTCTCCTTTGAAAATGCTGTCCGCCATCAGTACTCTGTTTAAGATAAGTAGATTTCTGCAACAACAAAACCTAGACCAGAGATAGAAAACAAGCGTATGGGACTATCCTGAATGAGTTGTAGGATTGTCACTCGTCTTACGTTCGGCACATTCCTCGACACTAATGCAGCATCGAAACACCACATAAAAAACATTCAGACTCCACTTTCCCACCTCTTAATGAAATGGCTTACTAGCTGTAGCAGGTATATTAGACTGCCTGAGGCTGAGCTACTGTCGTGACAGCAAACTAGGATATTCATAGAGAAACTGGGCCAAGTTTTACTTTCATTTGCGCTGGTACCAAAAAAAAGTGTCGCATTCCTCCAGTGATGTTAGCCTGGTGTAAACGAGAGAAGAATCTGACCCAATAGCAACAAAAGCAGGAGCTACTACCTGGGAAGAAGAAAGGATTCATGTCATCATCAGGATAGTAGCAGTTATAAGTTTATGCTCAAAGAGATCATGCCAAAGACTGTTTTGAGCTAATATTAGATGGATATTGCAGTAAGGATTTTGTAATCCATTTCCTCCCACCTTCTGTATGAAGCACTGGCATTAAGTACATTTGTTTATACTTTTAAAGAACATTTCATGGGGGGAGGGGAATGAGGGGGACATGAGGAGAAAAGTTCTTTTCCATGCTAATGCTGCCAACCACCATTAATGAGCTTTGGCTGGCTTGCAAGGAGTTTTGACAGGCCTTTTGAACTAGTGCCAAGAAGAGATGAATGTTTGGCTTAGAACAGCACAATGCCCTGTTTGTCTCATTGTTATATGGGAAGCGTGAGCAGAATAATGCGATGGGATGTAGAAAAATACAACTGAAAAATGACTGAAAATAGAATTCTGTGTCAGTAGTGGCTATTGAAAGATTGTCTCTGTCTTGGAGGGAACCGTTCTGATAACCTAAAAATAAAAACCAGGTGTGTGCATTTGGGGAAGCAATCATTTAGTTGTAAACCTAGATCTGAGGAATTGCATTCTGCATTGGCTAGACCTTATTTGCTTCTCAAGATTTACCTATAGTTCTATTAGCAACTATACTACAACCCTGTTTTCTACAGCGCATGTTCTTGCAAAGAACGGTTATGCAAAGCATATAGGAGTCTGAGCTCTCTTCTGCTCTCAGGTATGTCCCCATATTCCTGTGATGTCAGTGAAAGGGATCCCCTGGATCTGAAGGTAGAATGCCAGAACTGCCATACCAGATCAGAGGGCCATCTCCTCCAGTATCCTGATCCTTCAGAGGAAGCTATGAGAATCCCAAAGCGAGTCATGGGATAACCTTCCTACAGGGAAAGTATTTCTTATTTCTCCTCAGATGTTACCTTATACCCTCTCCTTATACCTTTACCTTTATGTTAAATAGCAGACTGACATATATTCATTCTTACACTGAGGAACCAGACCCTCTAAGCAGACTGACGTATATTCATCCTTACACTGAGCCATGTTGTCCCCTTCCAGTGGAAAGCCGCTCATGGGATAAAGTTCAACTGGGAATTCTGCTTGGCTCACCTGAAGTTTTCCCCTGAGTTGTTCTGCCTATGGGTCACCAAACTGCCAGCCCATGCAGTGGACAGGGAGCTTAGCTTTCTACGTGGATGGATAGCCTGAAAACCAAGGGGAAATATGGTAAGTCTTGGGGCAACTGTTGCCACCTTGTGCCACTATATTGCTACTGAACCTCTTCCCCACCCCAACGCTGCAACTCTGTCAGGAAATACGGTAAAACTTGGGATATCGGTGGAGACCTTGTGACTCCACACAACCACCTGGACACCTTCTCACCCCTGACAGTACCACTCTCTCTCAGGAGCCATTCTGTTGTGCAGTGCCACTGTGGGCTGCCTCCCCCACACCAGCTTCTGGCATCTCCATGGCTAAAGCTCTTACCGGGCTTTCAGAGATCTGTGGATAAGAATCCAAAAGAGCAGCAACTTGTCTGCTATAGAGGAAGGGTAGTGTGGTTAAGGCACTGGACTGGGACTGAGGAAATCTAGGCTCCATTCTCTGCTCTGCTGTAGATCTCCTAGGCAAATCACTTAAGCCCCACATCTTACCAAGACGTGCTTAGCTTTCAGCATGTGACTTCAGCGAGTCTGCTCATGCACTTGAAGTTAAAGCAGCTACTTAAATCTTTGCAGAATCAGGGCCTTGCTCTCTCGCTGCTTCAGCTCCCCGTATGTTAAATGGGGATAATACATCCTTTCTTCCATCCTCTCCTCTGCATATGTCAATAATTAGCTCTTTGGGGCTGGGATTGTCAGTCTGTATTTTATGTACAGCACCAAACACAATGCTGTTTCTCCTCACCCCCCAAAAAAATCAGCTGAGGACTCTTGGTCCTACTGTAACATAACTCGTTATCTAACCTAAATTTATAGTCCAAGCATTCAGACTCTTCATCACCAGTATAAAAATGCTTTAATTTGGAATTGCTCAGTAAAGAAAAATCAATCAGTAACTGGGAGAATGTAGAGAGATATTGGGCCAGAATTACAGAGGTATTTAGGAGCCTAATGATGCAAATAGGTGCCTCGTGTGGTTTAGAAAAGTCCCATGACATGGAATGGCAGTTAATTGCCTAATCAGTTATATGCCACTATGTGCCAATATGCAACTTTAGGCTCTTAAATACCTTTGCAACCACAGACCTGATTTATAAAGTGCATTTTTAATGTACAAGATACCTGGGTTTACCTACCCTCCAAAAATAATTGGATTGCATCTAAAACCAGCAGTACGTAAAGGAGTACTCAACTTCTCTATTTTATAGTGTCCCATTTTTATATATTATCAATGCATTGAAACATATCTGTTTAGCTAAGGTAGTTGTACTGTAGGTTGAAAAGACAAACCATGAACATTTATTTAGATTCCTGGCACATTAGTATCATGTAAAATAGCTAGCCCTACTCTACCGAGACTATGTATAACCATTTAGTTATAGCTATATATTCTGCGGCTTGTACGTCAGGAAGAGACTAGCTGGTGCTAAATGTGCCCAGTTCGGTGCAGTATCGTTCAACTGTTCAAAACATTCAAGGTTTAAAAAAATTGCAAGAAAAATGTGAGTCCTTTGATCTTGTTACAGTCTATTTTTCATTCATGAGATAGTTCACTAGGATTGCAGCACATGGAGTACAAATTTGTTTCCCACCTAGCAAAGTTACTAAAATCCCAGGCTAAAGGAACTAGAGATTTGAAGTGTCAGCAGATTGGATTTTGGAGACTAGAACACAGAGGCAATATCCCCGGTGAGCTCTTTGGGGCAAGGATTGTTATTTATTCTATGTTTGTACCATTGCTAGCATGAGGGGGCTCTGGTTAAAGGATCTAGGCTAGAAGTGATCGGGGAGAGGAGTGAAGGGGGAGAGAATTGTTTGGAAAAAAATGTTTGTTGTTTGCATTTTGTAGGGCTCAACAAATAGACCCATTGTCAGTTTTTTGGTGATGTTTCCCCACAATAATTTTAATGAAAACTTTATCAAGAGTTTGTTTATCGAAAGCCACATTTTCCTACTGAAAGGCAGGGTTTTTGGCACACAGGTGTGTTCCAACACACACAATGATAGGGACTTTGGTAAAAAAAAAGATATTCATGGGAAACTTCAATACATTTGAGAATTAAAGAAGAAGAAGAAGAAACCCACAGTATTCCCCCTTTTGTGCAAATGAGTTTTCACCTGTCTCCAATATACTTGTCTGAGGTCTAGAAGGAGGTGAAAAGTAGACCAGTTGAAAGTTTCTAGGTAAAGATAAAGGGGGAGGGAGGAAACAGACAAATCAGGAGTGATGTCTTGGTAGGGGGTCTAGTACAAAATCACCAAGTCAGGAAGAGGTGGAGGATGTGGCATTTCTAGAACAAACAAATATCCAAAAGCATAAGACCTGGAAGTAATGGAGTGACTTTAACTACCCAGATCTGTTGGAAAAACAACAATGCAAACAAACTTTCCCATAAGTTCTTGGAATATATCAGGGACAACCGTGTGTTTCAAGAAGTGGTAGGGGACAGCCATTTTAGACTTGATGCTGACCAGCATGGAGGAATTGGTTGTGAATCTGAAGGTGGAAGGCAATTCGGGTGAAAGTGATCATGAAATGATAGATTTGATGATTCTAAGAAAAAGGAAGGAGTAAGAGCAGTAGAATAAGGACAATGGACTTTGGACAAACAGACTAAAACTCAGAGACCTGGCAAGTAGTGTCCCTTGGAAAGAAAATTTCAGGGAAAAAACGTTCAGGAAACCTTGCAGTTTCTCAGGGAGAAACTACTAAATGTTCAATGGCAGACTATCTCAATGTGAAGGAAAGATAGAAAGACTAGTAACAGGCCAATACAGCTCCACCAGAAGCTCTTTACTTATCTGAATAAACAAAGGAGGAATCCTACCCAAAAATAAATAAAGTGAAAATGTGGACTAATTGCTGAGGAGGAATACAAAAGAATAGCACAGGTGTGTAGGAAAATCCAAAAGGCTAAGGCACAACATGAAGTACACATAGCAAGGGACACAGAAGGCAGTAAGAAGAGGTTCTTAAAATACATTTTGAGAGAGAGAAAGACAAAGAAAAGTGTAGGTCCTCTACTTAGCAGGGAAGGGGAACTCAAAACTCATGACATCAAGAAAGCTAAGGTCTTTGAAGCAAAACAGGCATTAGTCTTCCCTAGAAAGGGAAACGGTGACCAGATACTAAACACAGTTAATATTAACAACAAGGGGAAAGGAATGCAAATCAGAATAGGGAAAGAACAAGTTAAAGAATATTTGAATAAGTTAGATGTATTCAAGCCAGCAGGGACTGATGAAATTCATCCTAGTGCACTTAAGGAATTAGCTGAAGCAGTCTTGGAACTTTAGCAATTATCTTTGAGAACCCTTGGAAGACTGGTGAGGTCCCAGAGGACTGGAGAAGGACAAAACATTGCACCTATCTTTAAAAAGGGGATAAAGAAGAGCCAGGGAATTCTAGACCAGTCGCCTAACTTCAATACCTAGAAAGATACTGGAACAAGTTATTAAATAATCAGTTTGTAAGCACCTAGAAGATGCTAGGGAATAGCCAGTATGGATTTGTCAAGGACAAGACCTGTCAAAACAAACTCATTCCCTTCTTTGATAGGATTACTGGCCCAGTAGACAGGAAAGAAAAGCTGTAGATGCGACATGATCATAATTTTAGTAAGCTTTTGACATGATCCCACATAATATTCTCATAAGCAAACTAGGGAAATGCAGTCTAGATGAAATTAATATAAGGTGGGTGCAAAACTGGCTGAAAGACCGTACTCAAACAGTAGCTATCAATGGTTTGCTGTCAAATTGGGAGGGCTTGTCTAGTGGGGTCCTGCAGGGGTCAATCTTGGGTCCATACTATTCAATAGGACTTGGATAATGGAGTGGAGTAGATGTATGAAATTTGCAGATGAGACCAAGCTAGGAGGGTTGCAAGTCGGCTGTGAATTAATTGCAGTTAATACCTGCAATTAACTGACAACAAAATGAATGCATTCATTTTTAATGCATTAATCACATGCCTCCCTCCCCACCCACAGGTATTGGCAGTGAGGGAGCTGAAACCCCAGTCCAGAGCTCTGCGGGCTGCATTTGGGGAAGGGGGTCTGAAGCCCAATGCCCCACGCCTATATCTGAAAAATACAGAAAACCTAAATCTATTTGAATAAATGGTATTATAGTTTAGCCATGTGATTAAAACTGCTATTAATTATGATTAATTGCTTGACAGCCCTAGTAGCAAGCACTTTGGAGGGCAGGATTAGAAATCAAAATTGCCCTGACAAACTGGAAAATTAGTCTGAATTCAATAAAGACATGTACAAAGTGCTACACTTGTGCATTTGATTTTGCCCCTGCCCTCCAACTACAAAATGGCTAGGCGGTCATACTGCTGAAGAGGTCTGGGGTTTAGTAGACCACAAATTGAATACAAGTCAACAATGCGATGCAGTTGCAAAGAAGCCCAATATCATTCTGGGGTGTATTAACAGGAATGTCCTAGGTGAGGCATGGAGGTAATTGACTCACTTTACTCAGCACTGGTGAGACCTTAGCTAGAGCTGTGTGTCCAGTTCTGGGCACCACATTTTAGGAAAGATGTGGATAAATTGGAGAGTGAGTGTGTCCAGAGAAGAGCAACAAAAATGATAAAAGATCTAAAAAACTGACCTATGAGGAAAGGTTAGAAACCTGGGCCTGTTTAGTTTTGAGAAAAGATGACCGAGACCTGATAACAGTCTTCAAATATGGGAAAGGCTTTATAAAGAGAATGGGGATCAATTGTTCTCCCTGTCAAGTAAGAGTTGGACAAGAAATAATGGGCTTAACCTGCAGCAGTGAAGATTTAGGTTATATATTAAAAAGAACTTTCTAAGTATCAGGATAGTTCAGCATTGTGGAATCCCCATCGCCGGAGGTTTTTAAGAACAGGCTGGACAAACACCTGTCATGGATGGCCTAGGTTCACTTGGTCCTGCCTCAGTGCAGGGGGCTGGACTTGATGACTTTGAGGTTCTTTCCAGCCCTACATTGCTATGAATACCGGTACTCCTGTAACATAAATGAGAAAATAGTTTGGGCAAGCAGGCAGCTCTCTTTCTGGAGTTCCCATGGAATCCTGTGATACATCCCAAATGAGTGCAGAACAAACAGACATTATATGGAATACAAACTTTCTGAGGCTCTTGGCTGCTCAGGATTGGGCCTGCTCTCAAGGCAACTGGTTCTAATCTGACCATAGTTGGTTGGTAGGCACCAAAGAGTTACTACCACCATGATGATACAAGATGCATAGGTGCAAACTCCATGGGTGCTCCAGGGCTTAGCCCCCATCGGCAGCCCCCCTATCAGTGTCTTCCTCTCCTCCTCACGCCTCCTGCCCACTGGCAGGCCCCACCAATCAGTGCCACCCTCTCTCTCCCAGCGCCTACGGTGGATCAGCTGTTTCGTGGCATCAGGAGGCGCTGGAGGTGGGGAGGAATGAGAGCACAGTGGGGGAGGGGGTGGAACTGGGTGGGCAAGATGTGGGGTGGGAAGAGGCAGGGCAGAGGTGGGAAGAAACAGGGCAGGGTGGGCATTGGGGGAAGGGTAGAGTGGTGGCAGGGTCTGGGCAGGGGGAGCACCCCCTGGCAGATTAGAAACTCGGCACCTATGGTGAGATGAACTGGCAATTTTGATCTACTTCCCAATGGACAGACATCTCCATCACAGGCATCAACACCAAACCTCAGAACAGAGTGATTTTTAAAACAGTGAATGAATCTGAAGGAAAGCTAAATCAGATCAATGCTTTAGATCACTGGTCTCCAAACTTTTTTGATCACGCACCCCATTAGTAAAAAAATTTTGAGCACGCACCCCCTGCCGCGCTGGCTCAACCATTTTTGCCAAAGCAAAAAAAAAAAAGCTGCTCGGACTCCCGCCCGAACTTTTGAAGCAAAAAGAAAATAAAAAAAAAAAGAGCTCCTCCGGCCGCGCACCCCCAAGGATCTTCTTGTGCACCCCACTTTGCAGACCTCTGCTTTAGACAGCTGGAGTACAGCTAATGCCAAGCAGAGGCCAGCACGCTAACATTCTAATAGGGCACAACAATAAAACACTGTTTCCACAATAAGCATTTCACCGGGTGTCTCATGTTTTTATCATACAAGCCCACCAGCAGCAGAGAGATTTAGGTGGGGGCTAGAGGTCAAGGGTGTTTAAGCCAGCGATCAATAGAAATAGGTGGCTCTGCTGGCCTGATGGACTCCTACTAGCTTGAATTCTCTGCATGCACACGGAGATATGGATCCCCGGCCCTGGAGGTGGGTAGCCACTTTGCACAGAGCCATCCATAAAACGTGGGCATGCAGCTCACGTAGCAGGCCATGGGATGGTCAGTCCAGTGTAGAAAGGGCCTCCAGTGGTGTAGACATCATTGCATCTCCTCTCCCATCACCCCTTCCCTGCTGCCAGTGTAGGAATTGTGGCTCCCTGGGGCTGCTGGCAGCTGAAGTAACTTAGGCCACGTCTACACTACGGGATAATATCGAATTAGCTAAAATCGGTTTTATAAAACTGATATTATAAATTCGATTTCATGCGGCCACACTAGGCACAGTTATTCGGCATTGTGCGTCCATGGTCTGAGGCTAACGTCGATTTCTGAAGCGTTGCATTGTGGGTAGCTCTTCCGTAGCTATCCCATAGTTCCCGCAGCCTCCCCCGCCCCTTGGAATTCTGGGTTCAATCATTATTGTCTCGGGTGGTTCTGGGTAAATGTCGTCAGTCATATCTTTCGAAATCAGCTGACAATCCTTTCGCGCATTTTTTCCTGGATTCCCCTGGCAGACGCCATAGCACGGAACCATGGAGCCGTTTGAGCTTTTTTTTTTTCGGCCGTATGTATACTGGATGCCGGACGAGAGCGATACTCCAGTGCTACACGCAGCATTCACTTGCTTTTGCATGATAGCAGAGATGGTTAACGGTCGTTCTGTTACCGTCTACTGCCGGAGAACTGCAATGATGACGGTTATCTCTCCCCCTCTGTACAGTCGCGTGCTATCATGATGCCCTGGTGAATCGGCTGGGGCGCAACGCAAAACAAATTGGGATGACTCACTTGGGACTGGTCAATCCCTCCCTTATGGGTCTAAAATAGAGTCAGTCCTGCCTAGAATAAGGGCAAGTGTATTAGAGGACCAGTGTATCAGGCACAGCTGCTCCATGTCAGTTTTACAGGGGGTGCCCTGCCAAAACTCACCCATTATATCCCTCCTCCCCAACCTTCCTTGGCTGCCCCATTTGTGTCATGATAGTTAAAGAATGCAGGAATAAGAACAGAGACTTGTTGTGAGATAATGATGAGGAGGCAGCATCCCGGGGCTATGACAGTCCAGGCAGTACAGAATCTTTTCTTACACAGGAAAGGGAGGGGCTGATGAAGCTCAGCCCCAGTTGCTATGATGAGACGGTACAGCCTTCTGCTCCTCTACTGGGAGTAACTGGGAGTCATTCTCATTTTACCCAGGTGCCCCGGCCGCTCACCTGAGAGCCAGCCAGGCACTCACGGGTGATGCGCCGACGGATATCAGTCATATTGCACCGTCTCCACGGGGGGGGGAGGGGGATACTGCTCTTCACTGCTGCAGCATCGCTCTACCAGCAGATTCAGTCACATAGGGTGCATTGAAGAGTCAAGAAATGATTTCTTTCCCTTTCTACTTGGTGTGGTGGTGGGGAATGAGGATCTATTCCCTGAACCACCACACTGTGTTTTGAACCTACAGACATTGGGGAGCAGCCAAGAATGCAAATACTTTTCAGAGACTGCTGTGTGAGCTGTGGGATGTGGTCCTCAGTACCCCCTCCATCCATGAGCGTCCATTTGAGTCTCTGGCTTCCCATTACGCTTGTCACGCAGCGCTGTGTATCCTGGAGATTTTTTTCAAACGCCTTGGCATTTCGTATTCTGTAACGGAGCTCTGATACAACAGATTTGTCTCACCGACAGATCAGTATCTTCCGTACGGTCTGCTGGAGCTCTTTTTGGATTTGAGACTGCATCGCCACCGTGCTGATCAGAGCTCCACTGGGCACAGGAAATGTAATTCAAAGTTCGCGGGGATTTTCCTGTTTACCTGCCGCTGCATCGAGTTCAGATTGCTGTCCAGAGCGGTCAGTGGTGCACTGTGGATACGCCCGGAGGCCAATAACGTCGCTTTCCGCCCACACTAACCGTAATCGATTTGTTAATATCGAATTTTAGCGCTACTTCCTCTCGTCGGTGGTGGAGTACAGAAATCGATTTAAAGAGCCCTTTATATCGATATAAAGGGCGTTATAGTGTGGACGGGTACAGCATTAAATCAATTTAACGCTCTTTAAATCGATTTAAACGCGTAGTGTAGACCAGGCCTTAGGAGTAGCCTTCAGACTCCACTCAGCTACACCGGGGGACTGGCCTGACACCATCAACTCAGGAACAGAGAGCACAAAGATCTCCCTAGTACCCGGCTTCCAAGCAGAGGTGGGTGTTTGGAGATTGTAGCTGAGCCTACCGTGTACCTACTGAGAGGCCTCATGATCTAGTGGAATGAGCACAAGATCAGATCTGGGTTCATAAATTCTGATTCCGGCTCACTGTAGGTTTCAGCAAGTCATTCTGTGTTATGTCTCCATCTGTACAGTGGGGATACCACCTGACCGCCTGCCACAAAGGGTTGTCAAGAGTTAGTGAGTGCCTGTCTCTCTAGCACTCTGAATGCCAGCCCTTAGCACCTGGATACCGGGTAAACATTATTAAGGGACCATTGAAATTCAAAGCAGTTACTTTCAGACACACCTATGTGGGGAGAATAACAAGCCTGAAATACGGCCCCTTGATGCATATTTTGGAGGAGGTGACTTGCACATTAGACCTTTGGGAGGTTGTGCACCAGCATTTCAGATTCAATGACCCCATCATTCTGTGTATAGTAAAGGAAAAAAAGCAATCACAATCCATGTCTGCAGCCACTGTCATACAATATAAATGAGAGCCTGCTGCTGCATACAGCGAGCACCTGTGATTCAGACTCTCAGAAACAGGTTTAACAGGCAGTGTGAAATCAGGGCTGGCTCTCTCAGGAGCCAATCTGAAGCAGGCTGCTCTGAGAGGGGCTATTCTCTTTCAGAAGGAAGCACGTGTCAGTGCCTGCCATTCCTGTGAGAGCTAGTAGGTGGCAGCTCTCTCATAAAGTGACAGAGAGATGCTCACGGGTCACCAAGCATGAGTCAATATCACTTCTCCCCCATACAAACCAAATGATTACCGAAAAAACAAAACAAAAACCCACACGCCAGTGGGAAAGTTTATCACTGCAAGATGAAAGAACACTGAGGGATCCCAAGCCAGTCTTCTGCCCAGCACCGCTTGTCCCCAGGAGGAATTGATCAGAGGCCTGATTAGCTCATCTAGTCCATGAACTACATCTGACAAAAGAAGTGCATGTCTAATTCTTTTGAGAAGTTCCACCAAAAATAGATGTCTAGTGACTAGGTTGCCAACCCTCCTGGTTTCACCAGGAGTCTCCGGGAGTCAGGTTTTATCTCCCAGAGCTACTGAAGCCAAACCGGAAGATTTTGGGTGGTAAAAGTCCAGGTCCCTACCCGCCCTGGTTCCTTGCCACTCCAGGAAGCATCTGGCACATCACTGTGGTCCCTGGAGTGGGGTCTCTGTGCACTGCTCCCGCCCTGAGCGCTGACTCCGCAGTTTCCATTGGCTGGGAACTGCAGCTGGTGGGAGCTGTGGAGAAAGTGCCTGCAGGCAGGGGCACCATGCAGAGACCTCCTAGGCCCCCCCGCCTGACGGATGTGCCTGTCCTTTTGGGAGCTGCCTGAGGTAAGCACCCCCTGGCTGGAGCCCGCACTCCTCACCCCCTCCCACACCCCAACCCTCTGCCCCAGCCCAGAGCCTGCACCCCACATCCCTGCCCCAGCCTGGTGAAAGTGAGTGACGGTGGAGGAGAGCGAGCAATGGAAGAGGGAATGGAGTGAGCAGAAGTGGGGCAGGGCAAGAGTGTTTTGGTTTGTGTGATCAGACAGTTGCCAACCCTACTTATGACCCAGAAGACTTATACCATGCATGGGACTTGCTCCTTTTTTGGAGGATGGGGGTGGGGGACACTGTAGAATACATGGTCCTGGTATTAAAACCCCCTCACAAGGTCAGGACATGTTCCCTCCCCCCCCCCCCGATTTATGAGATAATAGGTATGCATGGATGTAAAAGAAATAGTGTGTTCATAGCACTATTAGACAGGGCACTCTCAGGGCCAGCACTTCCATTTAGGCGACCTAGGCGGTTGCCTAGGGCTCTAGGATTTGGGGGGGCATCATTTTGCCACCCTCGGTGGCAATTCGGCGGCAGGGGGTCCTTCTGTGCTCTGGGTCTTCGGCGGCGGGTCCTTCACTTGCTCCGGGAGCCGCTGTCAAAGTGCCCCAAAGACTGAGCCGTGGAAGGACCCCCCCACCGCAGAATTGCCACCAACGACCGGGAGCACGGAAGGACCCCAGCCCTAGGGTGCCAAAAACCCTGGCGCCGCTGCTGGGCACTCTGCAGATGAATATTTTGCCTCATCACCTTTGATTTACCTGCGGTATGATGGTGTTTATCACTGTGATTCAGAACCATGCATCGCCCGCACTCATACTGTCTCCTCTACCTGCTTCAGTGATGCCCCTACCTATGTGCTATGTGTACCAGAGACCTTTCCCAGCTCAGCTTGTTCCTTTAGTTACATGCTACAGGCAACATGTTCATTTTCAGGGTTCCCAGGAGCCATAAAGGGAGGTGCTTTTGCAGCGTTTGGTAAAAAGTTGCCTCTTCACCTGCCCTGGTTTCCATCTCAGACGGGTTTTCTGCTTAGCTGTTGGGCAACGACCCATGCTTAAGTAGCCTGTTCTGCCCAGAGCACAGCTGTAGACCAGTGTGCCTCAGTGGTGCTCCCACGGAATGTTACAGGGACAACAGCTGTTGCATCTGTTAATCGGCTCTGCTGTCTTTGACAGAAAGCAAAGTGAACAGTTTACTTTCACGTGCTGTCACCTCTCAATTAATTCTGTTACTTCTGCAGGGGAACATGTGACAACAGGTCACAGGGTCACCGCAGCTCTGTTTCTTTGCCACAAAGAGTGAATAGATCTGCAGAGCAACATATGTGATCAACTCTCCTCTTCGCTGGAAGGGAGTGGCAGGAGGTCAGCGTTCAGGGTGAGTGCAGCTACTGTGATCAGAAGAGAGGGGAAGGACGAAAAGATGAAGGCAGCAGGGGATGCCTTGAATGTTTACTCAGAGCAGCTGATGCAGGAAACACCTTGTCTCCTCTTTGGGAGGAGGTTTGAGCTCTCTCAGAAGAGGAGCTATGCAGAAGCCTGCCTCACCAAAAGGCTTGTCCCCTTTAGACAGAGATAGGCCACAACTGAAGTACAGAATCCAAATACCTTTGTACTTGAGAAGCAGGAGGGATACAGTAGTTGAGTTTATATGCCTGGCTCTGCACTCACCCTTAGGATCTTGGGACAGATACAAAAAAGAGGAAGAGAGACTGTGAGTGGCTGGGTCATTACACAGATTAAATCTATTTCCTTATGTTAAATATCCTCACTTGTCAAACTGTCTGAAATGGGCCATCTTGATTATCACTACAAGAAGTTTTTTTTTCTCCTGCTGATAAAGCTCATCTTAATTAATTCATCTCTTACAGTTGGTATGCCTACTTCCACTTTTTCATGTTCTCTGTGGCCTTGGCTACAGTGGCACTTTACAGCGCTGCAACTTTCTCACTCAGGGGTGTGAAAAAAACACCCCCCTGAGTGCTGCAAGATACAGCGCTGTAAAGCACCAGTGTAAACATGGCTCCCAGCGCTGCAAGCTAAACCCCATCAGGATGTGGAGTACGTGCAGTGCTGGGAAAGCTCTCTCCCAGCGCTGGGGCTGTGACCACACACGCACTTCAAAGTGCTGCCCCAGCAGTGCTTTGAAGTTTCAAGTGCAGCCATACCGTGTGTGTGTGTGTTCCATTCTAGTCATCTGATGAAGTGGGCTGTAGCCCATGAAAGCTTGTGCTCAAATAAATTTGTTAGTCTAAGATGCCACAAGCACTCCTGTTCTTTTTGCAGATACAGACAAACACGGTTGCTACTCCGAAACCTAAAAAAGAGGAAGGAGTCTGCTTTCTTGAGATTTCAGCCTGAAATAGTGAAATTCTCACCCGCTTAACCGCTCTGAGACTTCTGTGGCTCTTGAACAGAAAACAAAACAACCTGAGAAGTTACAGCCAACCTATTATCCTTAATTTGCACATCACACTAAGCACGAGTGAGCTCACTGAAATATGAGGGGCTACACACCCACTTAAGTACCTTCCTGGGTTAGGGGTCAGTAGTGCTTAGTGCAGCTGACTAGAAAAGGCATCTCTATCTTGGGATTTACTCAGCCCTTGGGGCCAGATCCACAGAGGGTATTTAGACACCTAATTCACATGGGAGTTAGGCACTTTGAGGATCTGAGCCCTTAGGAATTATCGCAAGGGTGCTAGAGAGCCCCCCAAGGTGAAGTAATCTAAAGCAGCAGACACCTCTCCTCAGTGGAATTACTTGTACCCAAAAGAGCAAGTGTTGGCAGTGACAAACCCCTGGAAATAAAACAGGCTGTAACTACAGCACCATTAATGAAATGGTGGAGAGAAGTACATAAAAACTTGCTTTCCCAGACAGTCAGGGCCTTCTGTAGAGTTTCATCATGAAAAATCCTCTACATCAGAGCCTAGCATTTCAGACAAAAAGGCCCCACATACCCACAAGTTCTTAAGCTCCTGCTGTACTCCCAGTTCACTCTTTCAGGAATAGCTTAGCCCAGGGCTTTTCAACTCATCCTTTTCACAAGCTAAGCTTCCCCTCCTGTGTCTCTATCCAGTTGCGTTTTTTGCTAGGCTTTTACACACCTGCCAACTCACCCCCCCCCCCCATTTGCTATCAATTAGCATTTAATCATCCAATTACCTCAGCAGCACAAACTTTCCCACAGCTGAAGACATACAGCTACTTAACAAAGAGTTAGCCGTTGCTTCCCATGAGACCTCATGGCATGATACTACTCAGTTCAGTGGCTAGGGCTCAGGGGTAGGAGTAAGGAAACTGAGGTTTTAGTTCTATCACAGATGGGTTGGATGGCTTGGGGCAGGTAATTTCACTTCTGCCTTAGTTTCCCCACCTCTAATATGGAAATAAGGGTACTCTCCTTCAGGGAGTGTTTTGAGGTCTAAAGTAGTAAGATTGTCCTGGAGATAGGCCACTACGCCAAAGACCTGGGTTCAGTTTCCAACTCTTCCACAGATTATCCTATCTGAGTTTGGGCCAGTCACTTCATTCACCCTGTGCCTTGTTTTCCCCAGAGGGATTTTATTAGCTGTAAAAAGAACAGGAGCACTTGTGGCACCTTAGAGACTAACAAATTTATTTGAGCATAGGCTTTCATGGGCTACAGCCCACTTCATCAGATGTATAGAATGGAACATCTAGTAAGAAATCTATATCCATACAGAGAACAAGAAAAGGTGGAAGTAGCCATACCAACTGTAAGAGGCTAATTAATTAAGATGAGACTAACATAGCTGCTAGTCTGAAACCTTTATTAGCTGTATTACCGTACAGCCTAGGATGCCTCGATAGCCCCTTTTGTGCTAGGTGCCGTACAAGCACAGAACAAAAGGACTGTCCTTGCCCCAATCTAAGTAATAATGTTTCCTGATCTGATGGGGGTATTGGGAGCACAAAGTCCATTAATGATTTTGCAGCATTCTTATCATACAGTAACAGGGGCCAACTAAGTACTTAGATGTAAGAGGTAAGAATTATCTTATCTGCTTTTAACAACAGACTTCAATCATTAAACACTGTCCCTGTGCTCTGGTGAGTAATGAATAATGAGCACTGTCTATCATTTATCATTAATTATGTGCATTTTAAAAGTTCCTGTACTTAGGGAGCTAGGATCTGCTGTCCTGACATTTCTTTTCAATTTTCTGAAATGTAACCATTTGAAATAACTATAATTGGTAGAGCTGGTTGGAAAATATTGACAAAAATTCAATTTTTACAAACACTGGAAATCAAAAGTTTCTGAAAATGTGAGCAGTATTCCTCCTTTCCCCCCAGCTCTACTAACCAGTTACATTTGTGCGTTGTGTATTGATTGTTTTCAGTTACATATGTATAGATGAAATTATCTTATAGACATAAGCTCAATACAGAGAGGCATGAAGGGGGAACAGCCATATTCTCACCTTTCTTCCATCTGCCTTAGTCCTTTTCTATACTTCCCAAAATGTTGGTTTTGTGTGTGGGACGTTTGCTGCAAAATGTTGATTAGTCTCATGGTTACTTTTGAGAGCTGGACTTTCTGGTGTGATGCTCACCTACTTACATGTCTCTAAAGCTACCTCTGAAATAATGTATGGAGGCAGGGAAAAAAAGGCATGAGCTGATTACAGGACTAGGAACTGGGAATTTCTGGCCCTAATGATGTGACCTTGTCTCAGTTTCCCCTTCTGTAAAATGAGGGTAGTATTTATTCACCTATCTCACAGGGATGTTATGAGGACAGTTGGTTGCCATCTTCTCTAAGGCTGATGGTGCTGCATCATTTCTCTTGGGAGGATTTAATTTCTTGGGTCATAGCCTATCAATTTTAGAGAGTCACGTGAGACTTGTATGATCTGCCAATTGTCAATCAATAAAGAGCTATTTGGAGTCTTTCCTTGATTGTCTTTCCCTTCTGGCCATTTCGGAACTATTATCTATATCTTCCTATCATTTGTAGTTGGCACCACATGCATGTCCTTCACTAAGGGAACAGAATGTTCAGTATATGAGCTTCATACGAGCACATTCTAGTCACCATCTGACCTCATGGCATGAAAGTATTCTGGGGTAATGTGAATGTTGTCTCTAAGGTGCCACAAGTACTCCTCGTTCTTTCGGCGGATACCCTGTGGTTTCGGAAGGCCTCAATCAGGCAGCAGCACAGACAAAAAAAAAGGGGCAAATACTGCTCGGGGTTTCAGCCATAGGCGCTTGGGGGTGCAGCTTCAGGGTGTGTGGAGGAGTGGGGGGTTGGGGCTTCTGACCCTCAGGGAGCACCGGGGCTCAGGACTTTAGACTGGGGGGAGGGATGCTGGGGTTCCAGGCTTTAGACTGGGGGGAGGGATGCTGGGGTTCCAGGCTTCAGCCCCATAACTCTGTTTCCAGCTTCAGCCCTGTGGGGGGGCACCAGGGATCGGGACTTTAGCTACGAGGGGAGTGCCCATTTCAGCCCCAGTGCTCCCCCATTGCTAAAGACCTGAGCTCTGGTGTGCCCTCCTCTCTCCCCATCCCCCCAAACCCAGGAGGCTGAGCCATGGGGAGCCCTGAACCCTGGCACCCCCCACGGGCTGAAGCCAGGAAGGGAGCTATGGGGATGAAGCCCTGAGCCCCAGTGCTTCTCCCAGGTCTAAAGTGGTGAGCCTTGATGCTCCCATGGGGCAGATGTCCTGAGCCCATCGCCCAGAGCCCTGGTGCCTCAACAGTCAGAAGCCCCAACTCCCTCCCACCCCTGGAAGCCCTGATGCCCCCCCCCCATTTCCATTTCTGAGGTGTCTGTAAGTCTGAGGTTCTTCTGTATTCTCATAAGCAAACTAGGGAAATGCAGTTTAGATGAAATTACTATAAGGTGGGTGCACAACTGGTTGAAAGGCTGTACTCAAACAGTGTATCAGTGGTTTGCTTTCAAATTGGGAGGACCTTGTTTAGTGGGGTCCCGCAGAGGTCAGTCTTAGGTCCAGAACTTCTCAGTATTTTCATTAAAGACTTGAATAATGGGGTGTTGAATATGCTTATTAAACTTGCAGATAACACCAAGCTGGGAGGGGTCGCAGATATTTTGGAGGACAGAATTAAAATTCAGAATGACCTTGACAAACTGAAGAACTAGTCTGAATTCAATCAGATAAAATTCAATAAAAGTAAGTTCAAAACACTTCACTTTGGAAGGAAAACTCAACTGCACAACTACAAACTGGCTATGCAATATTCCTGCTGAAAAGGATCTGGGGGTTTATAATAAATCACAAAATGAATATGAGTCAACAGTGTGCTTGTAACACACAAGAGGTAACTGTCCTGCTCTACTCAGCACTGGTGAGGCCTCTGCTGGCATACTGTGTCCAGTTCTGAGGGCCGCACTTTAGGAAAGATGTGGACAAATTGGAGAGTCCAGAGGAGCTCAACAAAATTTATAGCCTGACCTGTGAGGGAAGGTTTAAAACCCTGGACCTGTTCAGTCTTGAGAAAAAAAAGACTAAGAAGGGACTTGGTAACAGTCTTCAACTATCAGAGGGGTAGTTGTGTTAGGCTGGATCTGTAAAAAGCGACAGAGTCCTGTGGCCCCTTATAGACTAACCGACGTATTGGAGCATGAGCTTTCGTGGGTGAATCCCCACTTCAACTATGTTATGGGCTGTTATAAAGAGGATGGTTATCGATTGTTCTCCAGGTCCACTGAAGGTAGGACAAGAAGAAGTGGGATTAATTTGTAGCAAGGAAGATTTAGGTTAGATATTAGGAAAATCTCTCTAACTGTAAGGGTGACGAAGCTCTGGAACAGGCTTCCAAGGAAGGTTGAGGAATCCCCATCACTGGAGGTTTTTAAGAAAATGCTGGACAAACACCTGTCAGGGATGGTCTAGGTTTATTTGCTCCTGCCTCAGTGCAGGAGACTGGACTTGCTGACCTTTTGAGGTCCCTACCAGCCCCACAACTCTATGATTATTTATATTACAGCAGTGCCTGCAGGCCCCGGTAAGATCAGGGCCCCACTGTGCTAGGCACAGTAAAAGATGACCCTTTCCCCAAAGAGCTTACAGTCTGAATACTGAGGCCAGACAAAGCCTTGGAGGAAAAACAGAGGCACAGGCCTGGGAAACGACTTGCCCCAGCGCAAACACCAGACAAGTGGCAGAGCTGGGACTGAGAACTCAGGTCTCCTAGGCCAGTGTTGTAGGCAGCTATAGGCCACGCTGCTGCTGATCAACCCCATTATTTCACATTTTTACAATGCCCACTTGTGTGCTGCTAGTGTTGCAGGTCAGTGCAATCAGGCAGATTCTCCGGTTCAAAGCTAGCCTCAGACCTTTGTTCTAGCACGTGAGTTTTAACCCTGCCTTCGGTGCCCTCTTTCATAGTTTTTCATTTGTGATGCTGCAGTACAAATTGCCTGAGCATGTCCATTATAATTTCCTGGTGGTTGTTCTTTTTAATGAGTTGTAAGCAGAGCTGTGAAAAAACTGCCTGTTCCAGTTCACACTGGCTTCTACAAGCTGTTTTTGGTCAGTTGCAGTTCATGTGGTTTCAGGTCCTTGACTTTACCTTGAAAGGCCAAATTCAAAGGACAAAAATAGAGGAAAAAGGTGGTTTGCTCTTTCCCGCTTCTTTGGATTCAGCACACCGGGTATTCCCTCTGCTTGCCCCTGAGCATCTCTGCATTCAGCTTCCCCTCACTCAGGGGATCCTGATCAGTAGCACTCAAGGAGCATTTGGCATAAAGACTGGCATCAAGTGGTACCTGAGGAATGGAAAAGCAGCTGCCAGACCTGAAGGATCCTGAAAGGCAGGAAATCCTTGGGAGGTAGTTGAGAATCTGTATCATGCAGGAGAGAGAAGGACACATTTAATTTTCAGAGGGTAGCCATATTAGTCTGTATACACAAAAACAACAAGCTCTTTGACATTTAATTTTGGAAAGCTGCTTCACACATTCTTAATATTCAGGTTGTGTAAGAAGCCCCTAATTCAGGACAACTCTATGGGAATATACACCTGCTAATATCTATTGTCAGCTGTGTGTTAATCTCAAACTCTTGGACTGGTGGGTCCTGATTCAGCCAGTTAATTAAGCCTTTGCCTAACTAAGTATGCAAATATATTTATGAAACCATTGGGATTGATCAGAGGTTTAAAATTAGGCCCTTATATAACTACCTTGCTTAATTGGGCCTGGAAGAGAGGAAGACAAGAGGATTCTGGGTACTGCACATGGGCTTGATAACTAGATTATGTTCAGCAGGTGCCAGGGAAGTGGACATAAGATTATGTTCAATATCCCACAGACACTCTATGTGAGCAAAATGCAATTGCTGAAAAAGTCATCCGGGGACCAGGCTGAACACAATGGAGTCAAAGCCTAGGAAGGCTGATTTGTCTGATCCTTGAATGCTGGACCTGGAAGGAGGAATGAGGATTGGCAAGTCCTTGGAAATATGGCATCCAAAGCCAAGCAACACCCTTTCCAGGAAAGCTGCTGCTCTTTCACCGTGTGGCGTATTAAATTGGAAACAAGAAAGCTTCAGCAAAAGAGGAACTGATGAGTCCCAAGGCTACCCGCCAGCAATGAGAATGTAGACAGACCCAATGGCAACGTTTCAGAAACAATCTTCAGAGCACTAAGGCTTAGTCCCCAAGTGGCTAAGTCCCTTGGTAACTGAAAGTCACTGAGCGCATGCAGCTGTCTGAAGCCAGGGCACATGCGCACAGATAGTTTACAGGTGTGTCAGGATTATGCAACACTTACATTTTCAATCTATACTATTCATTACAGTCGCTCTGAAATTTCAAGCTTTAGGGCCAAATTCTGAACTCAGCTAGCTGGAGTTATGGAGTTCCTAGCAGCATGTGCTCTAAAGATATAATGAAGTCTAGCAACACGTACCACATAGCAGTACATTCAACGGAGTGGACTCATTGCCTCCAGTATGCTCCAGTGCCTCTCTGCAGAGATGTTTTGCTCTTAGCAAGGGGACAATAATCCTGCACCAGCATTTTTCAGTATTCCTTAAATTTATATGTTCCTCACGATAGTCCTCTTCTTTTTCTTCTGAGCACAGATTTCTTGGAACAAACAGGGGCGCATGTAACATTTTCACAAAGATGACGCTTTACAGACCAGAAATGTTTGACTTTGGCTGAAATCACATCCCAGCTCCCCTTGCTGGACACTGCAGCTGTCCTCTCTGCAGTCTCTCCAACTCTTGAGGCTCTCAGCTACGCAGCATGCTATTACCTGCCTTCCTATGCACACAAGGAAGAATGATCAAATAAGCCAGATCCCCATTGTGTTTCCAGCCACGAAGCGCATTCTGTCTGTTTCAAATGACTCTAAGGGGGCGGGAAACAACAACTGGCCAGAAGCAGTGGAGCCTGCTTGAAAGAGCAGAGTGTGTGTGAGCCCCCACTAGAACAGCTCCCAGAGCAACATGGCTCCTGCCCGCAGGCAGCAGTCTCAGAAACTTGAAAGTTCACCGCATAGAAAGCAAAGGCAAAATGGTTGCACAGCAGCATAGGCCACAAACCTCAAGCAGCTCCATCAGATCCCCATTTGTTTCAGGAAAGCGTTAGAAAAGCATTTGGTTCACATTCAGAATGGCAGCGGGTGGATGGACTTATCCAAACTGAAAGAGGACAAGGCCTCTGACACCACCAAAGTCTGGAAAAGTTGACTTTGAATTCAGGCCTCAATGACTGGCCCCTGCATCTAATTCTCCCCTCCCGGGCACCAGTTTTGGACAGGGCTAGCACCACTGACTTCTACGAAGTCAGTCCCGATATACACTAGTGGAAATGAGAGCAGAATCAACCCCCCTAGGTGTGATTCTCTACCATCCTGCACCCTGCGCTGTCACTTCTTCTGGTGCAAAATGAGCATGTGATGCTGCTAGTGATCTGGTGGAACTGTACACTCACTTTGCACTGGTGTAAATAAAAACACAAGGGGCGGGGCAGGGGAGAATTAGGCCTCTTTTCACCAACGTGTGGCAAAGCAAGGCGAGGCTTGCTGCACTCCTGCTATTTGAATCTACTGCATTTTGTGCAGCTCTGTTAAAGAATAAAGACTGAAATTCTGTGCTGAGGTTCAGCTGTGGGGGCAAAGGTAGCTTTAAGAATTCCTCACCCACTACCATCTGGCATCCACCATGCTTCACCTGTGGTGCCTTCTTGCACCAGGGCTTGGGCGGGGCGCACACATAGGAGAAGCAGCAGCCATAGGTGAACCTATCTGCACCATGAGAATTCTTACAGCTCCTCTGCACCTGTAAACCCTCCCTGAAGAGCCTGCTAGATTTGCATTTCTGCTGTAAGATACACTAGGGTCTTTAACATGCTTGATGGGTGGATCCCGTTGTAAAATGCAAACATGTTAGAACGAACACTTCTGTTTGTCGAGTGGAAGGTAAAGTAAACAAGGAAACATCCAACTGCTGAATTCCATTGGTTCTTGCATGATTTCTACCGAGTGCTGAGACTTGGTCATTTGCTTTCATAACAGTTTGGCCTGTAAAATGAAAATCCCTAAAATAAACATGCCCATTTCATTAGTTTTCTGTGTGTTTTTTAAAGCCCTTATGCCTGCAGTTATGTTTGAGGAGCTAAAAATAGGCAGCAGAGTCACATGGAAATCTCCGGATGTGAGAATTCATATAAAAGATAGGAGCCTGAGTTCTCGTTTCCTTGGAAATAATACTAGTAGTAATTCTTGAATGTGAGGGCGTAATGGTGAGATCTAAAAATGGCCTATTGTTCTCTGAACCGCTCCAGGAATATCAGGGCCAGCATAAAAACTGGCTACAAAGAGAATCAGCTGCTCTAGTTCTTCGTGCTGAGTGGTGCATCGCAATTGTAGCAATGCCACATACATTATTCAAAACTCAGAGGTACCGATCAGTACATTCCTGTTACATAGTGAGACAATCCTGCCCTGCAGGGTGCTGGAAAACTGACAGAGGCCTGATTCTGGGAAGCAATTCATATATGTGGAGGACTTTCCCGACTGGTCCAGAGATATCCAATAATTACAGAGAGTGAGAGAGGGCATTCCAGAGCCCTAGAACTGACTGGTTGAAATTTTGATTGAAGGTTTGGATTAGGGATTAAAACTGGGTCTTGGATTGGATTAGAGATGGGCCTATGCTGTGACGGGCTGGATCACGCCCCCCCCTTCCCTGGGAGCTGTCACCTGATGTGGCCAGGCTACTTCTACCCCGCCTTCCCTGCCAGCTCGGGGCCCCCGCACCTGTCTTGCTGAGCCAGACACTCCTGTCTGTTCCAACACAGACCCAGGGTCTGAACTACCTGCCCCAAAGCTGCAGGTTTACCTGAAAGCAGCTAACAGGAGTTTTCCTGCCTTTAACACTCAGATGCCCAACTCCCAATGGCGTCTAAACCCAAATAAATCTGTTTTACCCTGTATAAAGCTTATACAGGGTAAACTCATAAATTGTTCTCCCTATGTAACACTGATAGAGAGATATGCACAGCTGTTTGCTCCCCCAGGTATTAATTCATACTCTGAGTTCATTAATAACTAAAAAGTGATTTTATTAAATACAGAAAGTAGGATTTAAGTGGTTCCAAGGAGTAACAGACAGAACAAAGTCAGTTACCAAGCAAAGTAAAATGCACAAATCTATGTCTAATCAAACTGAATACTGATAATCTCACCCTCAGAGATGCTTCAGTATGTTTTTTCCTCAGACTGGACATCTTCCAGGCCTGGGCACAATTCTTTCCTCTGGTACAGCTCTTGTTCCAGCTCAGGGGGTAGCTAGGGGATTCTTCATGATGGCTCCTTTCCTCTTTGTCCTGTTCCACCCTTTATAGATCTTTTGCATAAGGCGGGAATCCTTTGTCCCTCTCTGGGTTCCCACCCCCTCCTTCTCAATGGAAAGACACCAGGTTAAAGATGGTTTCCAGTTCAGGTGACATGATCACATATCACTGCAAGACTTCATTGCCCGCTTGCCAGCACACACCTACACAGGAAGACTTACAGGTAAAACACACCCATCGCCAGACAATTGTCCTGGTTAATGGGAGTCATCAAGATTCCAAACCACCATTAGTGGCCCGCACTTTGCATAATTATAATAGGCCCTCAGAGTTATATTTCATAGTTCTAGTTTCAGATACAAGAGTGGTACATTTACACAACTAGGATGATCACACTCAGTAGGTGATAAGCTTTGTAATGATACCTTATAAGAGACCTTTTGCGTGAAGCATATTCCAGTTACATTGTATTAACTCTTTAGCATATTTTTATAAAACCATATAGACTGCAACATCACATATGCTCAGGGGCCCTGGCCAGTTTGGGGCCCCCACAAAAATCTTCCCCACTGCTGCGGCCCCAGGGCTGGAAAAGACTCAGAACTTCTCCAATCTCAAGGCCACAGCAGGGCGGGGGGGCAGAAAGGAGTGAGCAGGGAGCAGGGCCGCCAGAGAAGAGGCAGAACAGGGGCAATGCTGTGGGTGGAATGGGGGCAGGGCCTTCGGGGAAGGGCATAACAGGGCATGTCTGTGGGCAGAACAAAGGCGGGGCCATGGGGCAAGAGGTGGAACGGCACAAGGCCGTGGGTCTGGTCACAGGCGGAAGGAGTGGAAAGGGGCCGGGTCACAGGCAGAAGGGATGGGGCAGGGCCTCGGTTCCCACAGGGACCCTCTCACTTGCTCCAGCCCATGGCCCCAAGAGATCTTGACCTGCCTCTACCTGAACTCAAAGCTTGGCTCCCCACACTCCCAGTCTTCAGATCTGGATACAGATTTGGAGCTGAGCTTGGCAGCTGGTGATGAATGGGAGAATTGAACCTGGGCACTCTGGGGAAAGTTCAGCTCTGAATCTGAACTCCAAGGCTTCGGCCCACCCCTGGCAGGAATCTGTTAGCCATATGATAACACAGCAGCTTTTATTTAGCAGTTCCTTTATATTTTAATTGTAATGACTTGAGGCTGTGAAGTTCTGAGTACCTGTTGCGTGATGCTTCGTATCCTCAACTTCCATTCAGTGGGCAGGGTGGTCATTCCGCATCATATAAGGAAGCGCATGGCAATTTACATGGATAAAAAACACCCAGGGGCTGAGCTTTCCAAAGCTTTCTAGGGGATTCAGATGCACAACTCCTTCACACTTCAATGAGACTCATGAGTCTAAATCACAGCTTGGTCAATCACAGATGACATTTCTAAATTCGTTCATTCTTCCTGAAGTGGAATCTATTTTCTTTCCACTCAAAGGTTTTCAATTTCTGCATTGTCAAGATGAATTATGTGCTGGCTCTTACAAATCCTTTCTAAAGGAACGTCAGTATTTACTTTCTTTCCCAAAAGTTTATTGCTCTCTCCATAGATTTATTACATTAAAAACACCTCCATGGAAAGAACATTAAGGTTGCAAAGTCGAGCGCTCAGAAGTTAGGAAATGCCAGAATTAAAGAGCTGTGGGGGGATGGTACCTGCTTAGTGCAGCCAGAATCTTAAGAGAATTTAGTTGCCAAACTCTAACAAGTCTCTACTGAGCACTTGCAAAATGAGATTTTTCAGAGACTCATAACTAAAGCTCCATGTTTGTCACAGAGGTTGTGGAAGTCAGGGCTGCCCAGAAGGGAGGCAAGTGGGGCAATTTGCCCCAGGCCCCAGGCCCTGCAGAGGCCCCCACAAGAATATAGTATTCTATAGTACTGAAATTGCTTTGCCCCAGGCCCCCTGAATCCTCTGGGCAGCCTTGATGGAAGTCACAGATTCCGTGACTTCTGCAGCAGCTAGTATGGCTGACCCCAGGGCCGCTCGAGCAGCTGGCCCTGGGGACGCACACTGGCCGCTGCTGGAGTGGCTCTGCAGCCAGCCACTGGGACAGTCATGCTGCCAGCCACACCAGCCGTTGATCTGGTGGCCCCGGGCAGTGGCCAATGTGGCTGTCCCCCGGGGACTTCCTGATCAGCAGTACCCAGGGCAGCAGGAGCAGACACAGCTCAGGAGCTCACAGCAGCGATCCTGGAGTGGCTGGCGCAGCAGCTGGCCCTGGGGCTCCCTGCCCCGGGAGCGGCCAGGGTGTCAGCGGGCCCCCTGGGGCTCCCCCCTGCCCCCCGCCTATGGCTGAAACAGCCGCTGGCTGCCCAGGGCTTACCTCCCCACCCCACCAGTGGCAGCGGGCCTCTCAGGATTCTTCCCCTGGCCTCAATGGCAACAGGCCCCCTGGGGATCCCCCTCCTGCAGTTGGTGCCACAGGCCCCCCCGGGACTCCCCGCCCACCACTGGTGGAGCAGCCGTGGGCCCCAAGGGGCTCTTCCCCCACCACCACAACTGGTGCCACAAGCCCCCCAGGGTTCCCCTGCACAGCTGGTGCTACAGGCTCACTCCCCCTCACAACACCCCCTCCCGCTTAGGATTCAATCAGCGATATTATGGAATAAGTCATGGGCAGGTCATGGGCTGTGATTTTTTGTTTTTTTGCCCGTGACCAGTCCATGACTTTTACTAAAAATACCCATAACTAAATCTTAGCCTTACTCATAACTAGGCCATATCTGGGCAGCTTTTCACAGGGAAGGCAAAAGGCGTTTCCCTGACCCCAGGGCAACTCTTCCGCCAAATTTAAAGCCCTTAATCCAAAGCTTGGAGAATTTTTTTAACGTAGTCAAAACTATGTCCTTTGCCCTAATCTTGCTTTCAGAAGAGGCTGAATCATTTTAGCTGAAACTTCCCCCAAAAGTTCAGCCTGAGGCAAATACCACACATAGGACATTTTAGCCCAAATAGTTAAGTTTGGGAAAATTATAAGCAACTGAAAACAAGCGGTTATAATGGAAAGTTATATGACAATGGAAAGTCAGGCAGCCGTAACTATATAGGCAGTGTTACCAGCTCCACTTAGTGCTTTACAAGCAGCAGATCCTAAAGCACTTTGCAGAGGAGGACGATATCATTCGTCCTGTTTTACAAAGGAGGAAACTGAAGCACAGGGCAGTGAAGTGAGTTGCCCAAGGTCACCCACAGGCCTGGGCTGGAAACAGAGCCGTGTCTCCTGAGTCGCAGTCCAGTGCACTATCCACTAGGCCACACTGCCTCCATATTTGCCCCCAGTACATCCTCTTAACAAAAGGAGGGAAAAGAGAAGATGACTCCTTGATGACCACTAGGTATTTGACTGTGCTGTTCTTACAGACCTAGACTAGACTGTTCTTACAGACCTAGAAAGCGCTTAGATGCTACAGCAATGAGCATAGAAAACCCTAAGAGACAGATATATTAGCAAAATATTGCTAGTGGTATCTAGTGCTATTCTCCAGCTAACAGACTGCTGCTGTTCTCCAGCTCCTGCCTATTTAGAGCTGCAGAAGGAACTCCCATGCCACCCTCATTAGCAAATTGATTTTAAAATAACACGATTATCCCTTCCCTCATCACCTTTTATCTACCTAATCCCACCCCAATACTATTTCAAGTTCATCTCCAGACGATAATACAGGGGCAAGCATTTATGAGCCATCCGTCAAACACTACTGCCTGAGTTAGGTTTATGTTCATTGCGTTGTATTTGTTTTGTGTATTTGATTTCTTTTCTCTGGGATACTATTTTCCCCCCCTATGCTGATGGTTTCTGTTGTAAATCCACCATGGCAATAATACCGTACATATAAAAATTCTTTCACTGTTGAGAGTGTAAAGGAGTCTGCTAGAGCTGGGCAACACTTTTCAAATTTGGAGCAATTCTGATGAACTTCCAACCAAGTTTTTCAATTAAAAAAAGCAAAGAGCAAAGAAAAATTATCTTTTTCAGGAACACCCCCCAATTTTGAACCAGCTGTAGAGCAGGTGACGTTTCGCAGCTTCCGAAATTGCAAATTTCAAAATTGCAAATGTAGGGGATGGACCCCACCCCACTTTTTAACACCAACTCTGGAGCTCCTATGGGTAACCTACATGCTGACGTATAAATGAAACCAGCCTCCTTGTCAGTCTCCAGTGTAGAGTGCCTTAAGGACTGGCTACACTTCAAGCTGGGGGGGTAATTTCCAGCTCTAAGTGACATATCTGTGCAGGTTCGGAGCCCCTCCCGCTGCTCATGCTGCTGTGGGTTCACTCTGTTTTTAGTGTGAAGAGCCTCTAGCTCCATCTCTAACTTTCCTATCGGGGATCCATTCTGTGACTGTTCTCCTGCTATCTCTGTTTCATGTTCTAGAATCTGGGAACTTTCTGTAGGTTTAGACAAAGGGACAGATCCTGTGTTGAGCCTAGAATGACCAGATGAGAGATGGGATGTGGGGGGGGGTGGGGCGGTGCCGGGGGGGGGGGAGACACAAAAGCCTCCGGAGCATAGGAAAAATTGGTGGGGGCTGAGCACCCACCGGCAGCTCCACACCCCGCCCCTGCACACAGGCTCACCTCTGCTCTACCTCCTGCTGCATCATGCTTCTCCCTCCTCCCTCCAGCACTTGTGCCGCCATACAGCTAATTAGCGCAAGCCTGGGAGGGAAGGGGGAGGAGGAGGAGGAATGCGGCGTACTTGGGGAAGAGGTGGGGCCAGAGCGGGGATTTGGGGAGGGATCCAATGGAACAGGGAAGGGGCAGAGGCAGGGCAGAGGGCGTGAGCCCCCTCCACCTATGCGCCAGAGGGCAAAATGTCAGGACACGGGACAAACAAGTAAATATCAAGACAGTCCCGATAAAAATCAGGACATCTGGTCACCCTTGCTGAAGTGCTGAGAGAGACAGCCTAGAACTCTCAGCCTGTGGGTGGCACAGGCCCAAGATGACTTTAACCACCTTTGGTAACCTGAGCTGCTGTGAATAACAGCAGCCTCTCCTGGCCATCCTAGGGACTGCAGTGCTGCCTGGGATCTCCACAGCCCCAGGGCACCCCCTCTGCCAAGGCTTTCAAGAGGGTCCCCACTTACAGCTGGCTTCCACTGATCCTGCTCCAGAGGAATCCATCCCTGCCTGCATACAGGGCTTTGAGAGCCTGTTTACGCTGCTCCTGTCCTTTTATATGCCACGAAGCGACGAGAGTTGGGGGTTAGGAGGATATCACCCAAAGACTTGGAAAAGTCCCAGCCTGATCCCCCACCCCAGGAAGCCAAATGGAATTGTTGCCATTAGCGTCAATGAGAGCAGGACTGGACCTGAATTTGTATTATGAGTCAGCCCTCTCCTTTCCTGTAATGAGCATAGGGTGCCTCATGGAGAGGGGGTACGGCTCAGGATTGTTCCAGGCATTACAGCCACTTCTCCCACTCTCTACATCAGTCGATTTGTCCTGTTTCTAGGGTTGCCAACCCTCCAGGGTTGCCCCTGGAGTCTCCAGGAATTAAAAATTAATCTTTCATTAAAAATTATGTCATATGATGAAACCTCCAGGAATACATCCAACCTAAACTGGCAACCGTGCCAGTTTCATGTATTTGATTTCGTTTCTCCTGGTTACTGACCTTTTATTGCTAGTGGCTTTAACTGTAAGTCCTCAGTGGCTCGATAAAAAATATGCACAAATATCTTACCTTGTCATTATATCTGTTGGTGTTGCCACTGCTGGGCGTATTCGGGGTTCATACTGCTGCTACTGGAGATAATCTTGCCTAAATAACAACTTTCTTCCTGCCCCACATTTTCTGCAGGATCCTGAGACTGCAGCAATCAATCTGACGTGATGAGAGTCATAACAGAGAGTGCAAAACCCTGCTGCTGATTTCACTGCAAGAAGTGAAAGGGGAGCGTGAGCTGTAGGGGGAAAACCCAAGGAGTGAAACAGAAAGGGCAGGAAAGAGAAAAAACATCAAGACACAGTACAGAAAAAAAAAATCAGAAAAGTAAAAAGGGTCTTAGAGTCAAGGGGCTTTGTTCTGTATTATTTGTGTTGTGATAGAGCACACAGGCCACTCCCCCATTGTGCGAGGTACTGTGCAAACACACAACAAAGAGCCAGTCCCTGCCCTAAGTGCCTACAAACGAAGACTATTTCGTGGGTAGTAGCAGCGCACTCCAAAGTGCTGCATGGTTAGTCCCTTGTGGGGATGCTGTGTGCACCAACTAAAAGACTCCTACTTTGCATTAATGGAATCCTGTTTGAAGAGAACTACATTAATGTGAACTGGGAACTTTTTAGCTCGTGCCCGCAGCATCCGCATGGGAGAGATACAGCGCCGCACTTCGGTGCACACCGCTATTCACACTCCCTGATGGCAGGGTGGTGTAGACAAGCCCTGCGTAATTGACCAAGCGCCTAAATGCTTCTGATTGGAGCTACAGCAGATCAAATGGGGAGGGACTCCAATGTAGCAAACAGGGCTCCGTTAGTGTAAAAGAGGGGTCAGTGAGATCAGAGTTAGATCTAAGTTGTGCATGTTCACCATAAAACATAAAAACACCTCAAAGTTGCCTGGTTTCGGGGGGGGGGAGTTGTTCTTGGTTTGTTTATTTAAAATACACCCTCATTCAAAAGGTTCACAAACTTTTCAAATAAACATGAGTCTTGTGGTCGTGCATTAAAATCATGTGGAGTTTGTGGTTCCTGTGCAAAACCAATCACCCAGACAACTACTTTCAAACTCGATGTGAGCCTGCAGCGGAGGGGGTAAAGTTAGAAGCCCAGAGGACATATTCATATGGACCCGTGCAGGGCAGACTGGCTGAGTGTTGTACAGCTCTGCTTGGGAGTAGGTTTAAGTAACGGTAAATTTTAAACTTGGCACCTGTCTGATCACCCTCCTTTAATAGTGTTATGTTTGAAAACACTTTGATTCACTGATGGCTGTTCTGCTTTGATCAGTGTAGAACTTCCTAGTTTGACACGTCTCTGGGGCTTGCTTCAGAATTTCACCCGTTTTAGTCTTCAGCAGATAACAGATAGATAAGGCTCAGCATAGGGGTGTCCCTGCCAGCAGGTATATGGGATCTTGGGGAGCAATTACCACACAGGTGGGGTGCCAATTTTGTCCCTGCCAGCAGGTATATGGGATCTTGGGGAGCAATTACCACACAGGTGGGGTGCCAATTAATTTCTTTATTAAAGGAAAAAGGAAGTGGTGGGAATTTAACAATAAAATACGAAGGGAATGGAGTGTATAGGGTGTTTACAATAGACAATGATGGGAGGGGTTCTTATTGAACAGTGTAGGGAGTTCTAACAGTGGGGTACAGTAAGTGGGTTCAGCACAATGGGATACAGTACAGTCAATAAGCAACTAACTTTATATAGGAACAATTCTAGACAGTGTGAATGCAAATGTACCAAAAGAAATGCAAAATAAATGCTAGCTTCTATATAAATGGTAAACAATCTTAGATAGAATGTATTAAGTGGTTGGTGGCCTTATATACAAGTGAACCAATGGTATTAATGTAAATACAAGTTTTCATAAACAGATAGCTAAGGGTTAATGTTCTTTTTGCCTGTAAAAAAAACATAAAAATATTCTCTGTATCAAGGTGCAATAATACAGGCGTTTTGGCTTAAAGAAACATGAATAAACAGCCTTATCAAAAAGATATACAATTTAAAACATTCCAGCAAACTACACACATGTAAATACAAAAAAGCATATAAACCTATTGTTTTTCTACCTTTGTACTCACAACTTGGAAACAGAAGATTAGAAAGAGCTCAAGGTAGAGAGATCCTCTTCAGAGCGAGGAGCACAGAACAGAACAAAGAACACACACTCAAAAAACTTCCCTTCTGAGCTTTGAAAATCGGTTTCCTGATTGGTCCTCTGGTCAAGTGTTTGGTTCCCTTTGTTAACCCTTTACACGCAAAAGAAACATTAACCCTTACGCTATCTGTTTATGAAAAGTTATCAGCAATATGGGTGATAGTGAAAATTATGCAATGTAGAAATTACTGACTTAATTGTGAGGCTGTGATAGCAAGAGTGTACCTAAAAGCTGGGTCCGGAAACAGAGGGGAGGGGTGAAGATTAGAGGTGAATGATTAGTGGCACTGATGAGAGGGAGAGGTGTGACTGCAAGCAGCGAGAGGCTTTGAAGCCCGCAAGGTAAGGGCAACGGGCTAGAGAGAGGTTTTAAGCAACAAGCGGACACCAAACAAGGAAAAAAGCGCAAAGGGTTTGGGAGTTTCGGAGGGTGATGCAGACGCGGCGGGAGGGGAAAGCAGGAGTTGTAACAGGAGAGAGAGTTGCAGATGCAGGGAAAAAGCAAGCAGCAACGGGTTTGAGAAGTTTCACAGGGTAATGCAGACGCGGGGGGGCGCAGCAGGAGCTGTAACGGAGCACGAGAGAGCACACAGAGAGGTTGTAACAGGAGACACGGAGAAGCACACTGAGGGGGAGATTGGAGGTGCAGGGGAAAAACAGACAAAGTTATACAGAAGGAGATCGGGACAGTGGGAAGACGAATTCAAGTAGCAAAAACCTTTATCTATCTTAACCACGACTAGCAAAACAACAAATATCACAATTCTTAAGCAAACTATATAAGCAACTATACAGAACCACAAGCCGCAACTATAACAAGGCAGGTGAAACTTACAAGCTCTATAATCTTAACAACTATGACATTAACTAGAAAACAAAACCTATGGTGCACCTTATGTATGGGGAAGTTACAGAGGGCGGAGTGGTATGTGCCCAGGGCTGGTGGCTGCAGCAGTAGATACAGCTGGAGCAGAGAGCCCCGAGGCAAAGCCACAGGAGCAGAGCTTAGCAGCGGCACAAACTTATTTTTAGCGGCAAAGTGTGCGGGAGTTTAGGAGAGGTTTTAAGACACAGACCAAGTTTAGCTTGAGTCTGTGTGCTGGGGAGACAGAGCCAGCAGCTAAATATAAAATAAAAGTATAGAGAGTTTCACAGAGGGATTCTTACCAGCCCAAAGAAGCAGTAAGGGCAAAGCAGCAAGAACATCAGAAGGCTAGGTACGGTCTCAATAATCAGGAGATCTCTCAGGCAGCATTCGTTCTTCGTGGGGGGGAGTCAAAAAAATGGGGTACGCTCAAAAATAAAAGGAGAGCGGAGAAAGGACCCCCAGAACCCTGGCTGATCAGACCAGCAGCAATGCAGGAACCTTTCTGATGTTAGTTTTAAAAATGTCTGTTTTTAAAGGCAAACTCAGGCAGTTTCCCGCCAGTACTTTTGATAGGCTCCCTCTGTCACAGGGGAGGAGGCACAGGAAAAAACTGTAGGTGAGCACAGAGACATGCCTGGCAGAGTCCTGTGCAGTAGGTGACTCAAAAGCACATGAGGCCTATGACTCATGCCCAAGAATCTTAAAAAACACAATAGGTCTTGCAGCTCTGGACATTGCCTACCTACACCGAGCCCAGGTTTAAAAAGGTGATAACAGGACTAACCCTTTGAACAGGGCAGTGGTCCCGCTTGCACAAGTGGCCATCCCTTTGAGAAGGGCAATAGCTCTTGGTAAACAACTTAAGGGGCCCTCCCTTTGAGAAGGGCAGTGGCCCTGGTAAACAACTTTACAGCCAGGGAGGGGCGGCCACAGGAGGAGAACAAAATGGAGTATGGGGCCAGCTGTAAGAAAACAAAATGGAATAGGGAGATAGCTGTAACAGACAAGGGGGATGGATGAAATGGCCTCTTGAGGTCCCTTCCAGCCCTACATTTCTATGATTCTATAATTGAGGCTTGGTCTATGCACATGAGCAGGGTAGCAAGAATCCCATGTATACGCCTATGAAAGCTACCTGGACCTTGGGTCTGGATACAGGTGGGGATGTTGCATGCCCCCTTACTCCTTTGACCAAGTTGAATAAGGCCTTGGTTCTACCCTCTTTACTCATTGGCTCAAGGACTGTAGTAATTTTGCTGGTATAGGCCAGCAACAAATTGCTACTCCTCCAGGGAGAGTAGGAATTGCAATTCTAGGGTTGCTCCTTGTGTTATGCAACGTGCACTACTTTGTGCTCAGGGAGTGTCTCTAAAGGCACAGCCTAACCCACAGCGAGCTCGAATTTCATATCCATTCACTGAAGAAATGCATCCACTGCGCTAGCAACATGCATGTGGAACCCACGCACATGGAACTTGGAGGGAGGAGTAGAGGTTGCAGGAGGGAAGAGTTTGGAGGCGGTATCACAAAGCCAATCTGTTTGCACCTGGCTGGAACAGAGCTGTAATTGCAACATCTCTGTAAGTAAGTCACTTAATAAAGAGCACATGTAGTTTTAGAAGCCTGGAGTCCTCTCCTGCTATTACCCAGTGCATGGTACATGAAGCAACTGCAGGCTCAAACCTAGAGAAAAATCTTTGGAATGGGACAGAGATCTCCATGCCTCATGGCCCACTTTCACCTATGCTCATTTGTCACTGCTACTGCAGCACAGATCACCTCATCTGGGCTCAGCTGCCTGGTGGGGTTGCCAGGTGTCCAGTTTTCGACCCAAACACCTGGTCAAAAAGGGACCCTAGTGTCTCTGGTCAGCACCGCTGACTGGGCCATTAAAAGTTCGATCGATGGCACAGCAGGGCTGGCAGGATTCCTGCCTGCCCTGGCTCTGTGCGGCTCCCGGAAGTGGACGATGTTTCCCTGCAGCCCCTAGGCACAGGGGTGGCCAGGGATGCTCTGCATGCTGCCCATGCCCCAAGCGCCGGCTCCACCGCTCCCATTGGCCAGGAACCACAGCCAATGGGAGCTGCAGGGTGGCGTCTGTAGGCGAGGGCAGTGTGCAGAACCCCCAGACCACCCCGGCACCTAGGGGCTGCAGGGACATGTTGGCCACTTCCAGGAGCCGCCTAAGGTAAGTGCCGCCCAGAGGCTGTTAAGGATGCTGGAGACATAACACAGTTCATGCGAACAAACATGGCTGTGGCATCCTACTTTCTATTTAAGCAAGAGATACCACTCACTACAAATTAGAGGCCAATGTTAAGTGCATTGTCACTTGTTCATCCTGAAGTTGAACACTGGATCCGAACAAGACCAGCAAATGCTCACGTTCTTTCTGCAGGAAACTCAACTGACTGGCTAGAAGCATGTGATTTAACAGTGAAAGACTCAACAGTTGAAAAAGTGAAGACCTCTCTCACCACATTCAAAAAATTTGCATACGTGGCTGATTAATGCACCGATGCAAATGGGCATCAAGTATTAAGTCATTGTGTACGTTATCTTGATGTCAGGGGTAGGCCAGTAGATGCATTTCTAGATGTTCAAGTTATAGAAGACACATCGGATGCATCTGTGACAACCCACATCTTAGAAGAGTTAAATGCTTGTCAATTGGACCCCAAACAGATGACTGCTTGTGCATTTGATGGAGCTGCAAACTTCTCTGGAAGACATGGTGGAGAGAAAAGTGTAACCCTAAACTCTCCTATACACACTGCAGAGGCCATCTACTCCAACTAGCCCTAGTATATGATGCAGACTCTTCAAAAGACATTTTAAAAGCTAGGCATTTAATGTCTTCATTATATTCTTTTTTCAGCAAGAGTCCAAAAAGACTGAATATCTTGGAAAATATAGAAAATACTCTGGGACTGAAGTTCCAATTAGTCCAACCTGTGAAAACCCGCTGGCTTTCTCATGAGTGATCTTTAGCTGTCTTAAAATTACTCCAGCCATTATTACTGGCTTTGGAAAGTATCTCCCAAGATGGGATGGATCTAAGTAGTGAGGCTGGTGGATTACTTTTGCTACTTCGTTCAGAGAAGACTATTGCCATTCTCTCTCTTGTAAGTCTACTGTTGAAACCACTTGGGTCATTAAATGATGCTGTCATAAATATAAAGGGAAGGATAACAATCATCCTTATACAGTACTATAAAATCCCTCCTAGCCAGAGGCATAAAATCCTTTTACCTGTAAAGGGTTATGCAGCTCAGGTAACCTAGCTGGCACCTGACCAAAAGGATCAATAAGGGGACAAGATAACTTTCAAATTATGGGAGAGAGGGAGGCTTTGTTTGTCTGTTCTGTGTGCTTGCCGGAGACAGATCAAGAAAGCAAGCAATCCAACTCCATTAGAAGTACTAGCAAGGGAATGCGTTAGCTTACTTTTATTTTGACTTGTGATTTTCTCTGTGCTGAGGAGGAGGTATATTCCTGGTTTTCTTTTTGTAACTTTAAAGTTTTGCCCAGAGGGAAAGCCTCTGTGTTTTGAATCTGATTGCCCTGTGAGATTAGCTTCCATTCTAATTTTACAGAGGTGCTTCTTTTACCTTTTTTTTCCTAATAAAGTTCTGTTTTTTTAAGAATCTGATTGGGGTTTATTTTAGTATTCTAAAAAAATCTCAAGGTTGGTCTGTGCTCATCTTGTTTATTCTCAAGCCTCCCCAGGAAAGGGGGTGTAGGGCTTGGAGAGATATTAGGGGGAGTAGGATTTCCAAGCGGTCCTTTCCCTAAGTTTTGTCTAATCACTTGGTGGTGGCAGCGTTACCTAATCCAAAGTATAAGGAAGAATTTGTGCCTTGGGGAGTTTTTAACCTAAGCTAGTAGAAATAAGCTTAGGGGATCTTTCATGTGGGTCTCCACATCTGTACCCCAGAGTTCAGAGTGGGGAGGGAACACTGAGAAATGCCATCCAGGCATCTGCTACAACAGTAATAGATCTTTGTCCAGCAATAGAAGCTACATTTGGATCAATCTGAGAGCTATCCACTGAAAAAATACTGGAACAAGCAAAGACTTCAGTCCAGAAGTTGACTAATAAAGGCATTTATATGGAATCCTTAAGTGAAGAGGACAAGAAGTGTTTAAGACAATTGAAAAAGTGCACAGACTTGATTCTTAAAAATCTACAACAGCGACTTCTAGATTCTACTCAACCTCTATGTAGCTTTTACAGAGCCCTGTCCTATAAAACACTGACAGTTGAATGGAGTGAGGCAATACCAGCAATGGGGCTGCCATGTACTCAGGACAGAATAGAGAATTTGAACACAGAGTGGAATATCATATGACGAATGAATGAAGGTTTGACTTCAACTTCATTTTTATCATCACTAGTGGCTCGACCCAATGTTTGTGTTCTGTTTCTTGGGATGAAAAAAGTAGGAATTCATCTCTTGCTGCTCCCAGTCACAACGGCTACAGTCGAGCGTTCTTTCTCATCATCGAATAGAATTGTGTGTTCTGAAAGAAGTCTCCTTCTGCCTGATCATATGAACTAATGAGCACATCAACTGAAGGAATGGAAGTACCGGACACATGAGAAGCCAAAGATGAACACATTGCATTCAAGAAGTTCATTAACAGAGTTGTGCAAAATTATAACAAAAAACCAGGAAGGATGTAGATGTAGTGCTTCATAGAAAGCTTGAGTAGCCAGCTTTTTAATTTGTGTGATGATTTTAAAACAGGAGTTAAATCTAATACAATGGTAATGAAATATTTTTCAGTTTTTACTATGTGCCCTACAGGCCATCTTCACCCTCACTGGCCTCAACTCTCATCAGCCCTGACCACCCCCCTGTAAATTCAAACACCCCTTACCCCCCACCCCCATTTCAATTCCTGGGGAAAACACTGGTTCTAATCAACCTGTGTACTGGGACAGGAGGACAGACTGCTACAAGACTAACCCCTAAGAATGTTATAGGCAGGCTCTTCATCAGCATCTGAAATGCTGTGTGTCTGAGAGCACAGATTTTGCTAAAATGATCAGCTTTGGGTAGCAGCACTCCCACCCTTTTCCATAGGCTGGGGCTTGTCTGTCTCTTGCTTTCGCCAGATGCCTTGATGAGATTTTGTTATGGATGACCAGAAACTGAATTAGGTTGCATCCAGAGAGACAGAGCCATGTTGCTGGGCAATTGCGCCTGGCTGAAAGAAACTGACAGTAATCCAGAGTTACTGATTTGTACAGAGTGCAGTCACAAGGTTTCCTAATTCTGAATGTGACCTGTATATATTTTGTGTATGTTTTAACTGACCGCGAGCTGAGCCTTGAAGGTCAAGGCTTGTTAGGTGCTTAGGACCTACAGAGCCGGCTTTATGACCCATAAGGCTCGATTCTAATACCCAGCAGTGGTCCAGGCCTTCGGTGGCACTTCGGCGGTGGGGAGTCTGCCACAGGTCTTCCGTGGTACTGAAGGACTCCCCACCCGCTGCCAAAATGCCGCCAAAGACCCCTGGAGTGGACCCCCCTGCCTCCAAAATGCCACTGAAGACCCTCGGAGCGGACCCCCCCACACACCAAAATGCCTCCAAAGACCCCCCGGAGATTCTGGGGAATCGGGGGAATTGGCCTAAAGCCGGTCCTGAGGACCTAATTAAGAAGTAAGCTGCTTAAGTAGGAGTTGCAGAGAAAACAGAGCAGAAAGCAGGCCATTCAGTTCAGTCTGTTTGGGACAGTCTCTGGGGTGTACAGCAGGTTTCTCCATAGCCAAACTGCAGTGAGGATGTCTGGAAAGCTAAGTTATGAAGCAAGCCAGAGTGGGTTGTGAGTTCAGCAAGGTTCTGAATACAATCTTACTCCAATGTTAAAAAGCAAGTTTCCATGTTCAGTGTGACATGAACTGCTTTTCCCTCAGAGAAAGTGGTCCCTCCTTTCCCCATCAAGGTGTTATTATTGAACAAAATCTTTTTTTCTACCACTACAGGCTGTGCACTGGTGCAAATTTCTGACATAGCTGTCTTCAAAATAGCAGGATAGTCCCCATTTTGGAACATTGGTTCAGCAACCAGGGAGCAGGATTTTCTCCAGGCCTCACCCCCTTTTAGCTGCTGGTGGCATCCTGCTGGTTGTTGTTGCAGATTAATTCCTGCTGATGCTTTGGGGAAGGTATGGTTCATTAAACTCCACCCTGAATGCAAGGGTTGCTGCTGGGGCAGTGAGTTAGGGGGGAAGCAGCTCAAACAGCCAAAGCTGAGATGCTTCACACTGGTTCATGGAGTGTTATTTAGGAATTACCTTTTCGTTAATAAAAACCAGACCCCAGGAAGAGGGACTTTGGGACTCTGTGTAATAGAGCTCATCACAACACCACCTTTTTGTTGTCTGAAAATGCTGATTCATCAAAACTGAAACTCTTTGGTCAGTTTCAGTTGCTCTTTCAATTTGAAAATTTTGGTGGGGGAAAGTTTCCAACTTATCAAAAAAATCCCATTTGCACATTTTTTTGAAGTGAAACTTTTTGCTTTCCAGTCTGAAACGTCCCTTCATTTCAAAAATAAAAACGTCATGATGAAAACAAAATACCGCAAAACCACCGACATGAAATATTTGTTGTCCCAATTCAAATATTTTTTTGAATGATCAGTTTTCAAAATTTTTACTGTTTGTCCTGATTCAGTGGCTCTCGTGTGCAGTTTTTCTTTGGAGCCGGTAGCGACTACACCAGCGTCCACTCCTGATTCCCTCTGCTAGAGGGTACAGAAAACAAGGAAAAGAAGAGAACTCTTCCAGTAGGCTCAGCTAGTTTATAATCAGCAATGTCCAAAGGAATCTGAAACCTGTTAAGTTCCTCTCCAAGGAGACAGTGAGCTGAAAGGAAAACACTGACTAGAATGAACAACTCTGAAGGTTGGTGATAAGAGACAGTGCAGGAAAACCTTTCTTTAGGACCAAATTCAACATGGTCCTAAGCATGTGCCTAACTTCTAAGTGTGCAATGGTTCCACTGGTTTCAGTGAAAATCCTGGATCACTTCACTGCACTGTGCAAATTACAGCTGTTATCTGAGTGACTCTCTACTTTCTAGTTGTTCTGCAGAAAAGACGCAGGGTCCACTAAGGCCCTGAATGATTCAGCAAGTTAGTTAAGCACTTGCCTAACGTTGTGCAAGACAGCCATGCCAGGAAGTCACTTTTTCGTGCTCCTGATTTACACATACACCAGGGCAATGCATGAACTCTATCCAGTGGCATGTGAAATAGGAGTGTCCTTTAGATCATGTGCGACTGTGGTCACTTCATTACAGCACACTGTGCACATTACAGCAGTATGAATGCCCATCCCCCTTAGAGGTGTTCTGGGAGCAGGGGGCAAAGGAGGGGTTCTGGGTTTGCAAAACGTAAGCCACATAGCCTGAGATTTATTTTTGCTGCTTTAATTCCCTCTCTAAGAATCTAAAATGCCTCCCTTTACCAAGCTAGTGCACACACTAGCTGGCGTGCACTATGCTAACAAAGCGGGGCCCAAGTTCATTCAGCGCTGACAGTATTTCAGCGCTATGCAGCACGTTGCTTTTCGCTGCAAGCCTCGGCCCCTGAACAGCACGGGCCCACAGCCTCTGAATAAGGATGTATTGTTTGCTGCAGAGCAGGCTCTGGGCTCATAACACCAGTCAGCGCCTTATCAGCTAGCACATTAATCTTAATTAACAGATCGACAGCTGCAGGGCCTCCCTCCAGCTCCCCAGAGCATTCACAAGCTCGGCCTGTGCACAATGCTGTATTGCAGCTCAGACATCACCATTGTTTCCACTATAGGGAGGGCCAAATTCTGTTCTCAGCACACATGTGGAGTCACTTCACTGACTTCAGCACTTAGATGCTGACCCGTGACAGGAACGTTATAAATACCCAACTGGCACCAGGGGGACTACGCGCAGAATCCAGGCCCCGCAGAATCCAGGTCCCCTCATGGTAAAACCCAGGGGAGTCGTCCCAGCAGAAAGAACATTTGTGAGCTGCCTGCTGTGAAGTTTCCACAAAATTCTCCTGTTCAGGGGGTGGGTTTGATCCATTCTTCCACCCCGGCAAGAAGCAGTAGATCTGGCCCCCGTGCTTCATGGACAGAGTGACTAGATGTCCCGATTTTATAAGGACAGTCCCACTATTTGGGGCTTTTTCTTATATAGGCTCCTATTACCCCCACCTTCTGTCCCGATTTTTCACACTTGCTGTCTGGTCACCCTATTCATGGATCACACAAGCTCTGCCAGCAGTCTGTGCCTTCTGAATAGAGCCCTCATACCTTTGCTTTGCCTGCAAAGTTCTTCACACCTCTCCTGGCCTCTCTGCCAATTGTTGCTTCAAACCAGGGCTTCCTTGGCCAGTTCCTCCCCCAAGAACAGTGGGGGAGGTCCCTGGATGTCCCGGAGATATAGAATGGGCAATACAGCCTGGAGCACTGCTATCTAGTACCACTGGTTGCTGGGGGGATTCATGCACCTGGACCTACTTGCAGTCCACTCCTCACGCACAGGGTGCTGGTTCCAGACAGGGAGCTCCACAAGGTCAAGGGAAGATGGGAGGGGTCCATGCCACAGAGGCCACTGACCCTCCTCCCCTGCTCCATGAGAGAGTGGCGATAGCCACATGTGGGGGGAGACCCTCTAGGCCAGTGGTTCTCAACCTGTGAGTTGGGACCCCAAAGTGCCAGGGCTGACTTAGACTTGCTGGAGCCCAAGGCCAAAACCCAAGCCCCACTGCCCAGGTCTGAAGCAGAAGCCTGAGGGCTTCAGCCCTGAGAGGGGAGGCTCAGGTTACAGGTGCCCTGCCTGGGGCTGGAGCCCTGGGGCTTTGGCCCCCTCATCCGGGGCAGTGGGGTTTGGGTGGGCTCAGGCTTCAGTCTCCTGATCCTGGGTAGTAGTTTTTGTTGTCAGAAGAGGGTCGCGGTGAATGAAGTTTGGGAACTCTGCTCTCAGCGAGACAATTCCCCTTCACCCTATTCTATACAACAGTAGCTCAGTAGAGGCTTACACCTGATTGGTCAGTTGCTTTTGTGACCAAGATGGTTACCTGTTGGGTATTTTAAATAACTGTCCATTTCCCCCTCTCCTCACATTACTCATGGTTCAGGTTAAGATTCTGTCCCAGGTTTTTTTTTTTAAAAAGTCAGAGATGGGTCATGGGCAATAAAAAAAATTCACAAAAGTCCAGGGATTGTCCCTGACATTTACTAAAATACCCAGAGGTGAGGTGACAACCAGAGCTGTGCTGGGTCTTGCAGCAGTTCCAGCCCTGGTGCTGCTCCTGTGGCAGGGCTGACTGCTGCTGCATCAGCCCCAGGGGACCTCACCTAACCCAGCAGCCCAGGGCTGGCCGTTGGTCAGCTGTTCTGTCGACCCCCTGACCACTGGTGGCCCCAGGACTGACTGCTGGGCAGCTGCTGCTTCAGTAGCCCCAGGGCTGAGAGCTGCTTCAGCCCTGCCCCAGAAATCACAGAGGTCCGAGGAGGGGGAGGGGGGAATCACAGAATCCATAACCTCTGTGACAGAATCGTATCCTTAGTAATGGTCCCTGTTTCAGAAAAACACCGATGGCCAGATTTACATTGCCGAACTCTATCTTAGCATCCCTAGCTTTGAAATCACCTTGGGCTTGGTTGGTGTATCATGAATTCTCCCAATTGTCTTGGAACAGTTGGGAGAATTCACAATATACTGGCCAACAGCAGCCCTAAACATGACGCTCTGTCCCCAGCGCATTGCTTTCAACTCACAGCTTACAGCCTTTCCCTTTTGGCAGCAGAATGCAAGGCTGAGCCACTCGGAGACAAAAAAATGTTGGAAGAGTCGACGCATTTCACTGTAGCTGGTCTCATTTCTTTGCAGTGCGTCGCTCTAGTTTCAATATTGTTCCAAAACAATGAATAGTTAATCAAAGTCTGCTACACCAGAGCAGTAATAGATGCTATGAGTAATAGCATGTTACAACAGGATGGGCTGCTAGGTCAAAACTTCCACCTGGCTAGAACTTGATATATAACGACTTAGCTAGGGAAGCCATTTCCCTCTTGTCTATTCCCAAACTCGTGCTGGTTTTTCATTGCAGAGAATAGAAATTCAAGCATTTGAGACCATTTTTAGCACTTAGAATGGCAAGAATTTTTGTTACAGGTAATTTGATGCTAATATGCTAAAGTTTGAGGCCAAAATTTTCAAACACAGGAGCCTAATTCTACATCCACAGCAATTAGGTTCCTAAATAAGTGGCCTAATTTTCAAAAGTAAATTTCAGTGGAAGCAGCTGGGAACTTAGTAGTTTTGAAATACACTATGGAGCCATGCTTCAGATAGCTACTGCTTAGTCTAAATGCTTTTTCAACTTAGGAAAAAAGAAATGTAGTTGAAATACTGAGGCTTTAAACATTAGTTGCTGTCCATGTGCAGTAGCTCTTTTCATTAAAAAGCTCATAAAGGCTTTTACTACGCTGACTTAGGGTGTATGTTAGGCATCTAACTTGCCTTGACAGACCATAAAGGAACTTTTGTGACCTATTCGGCCAATGATGTGTGAGGAAGTGTTTACACAATAGTCTATAGCTGGGATGCATTGTCAGTGTTAGTAAGTTTTGTACCAGAATAACGCTTCAACCTGACAGCTGCAGCTGCTAGGCTCTGATGGGTAAATAATGCATATATTTAACATTAAAATTTGCATCAACATACCTGCTTAATTGTTCTGTAGATTGTATTTATTCAGAAGGACCCAGGATGGTATATTAACTTCAGTACACATAACTGGATGTATTTAGCTGATTTTTTTTTATGATCTTTTGAGTTACAAATATGGCTTTATAAAAGATCCTGAAAAGCTCACAGAAGGAAGTCCATTACAGTCCATCATATCAATTCTCACCTGGGGACAGGAGTCAGGAAGTCTAAGGTCCAGTCCCAGCTCTGCTACTGATGTGTGTGATCTCAGGAAAGTCACTTAACTTCTCTAGCCCAGGTTTTGCTCTCATTTAATTCAGCATACATATGGAGTAACTCTGCTAAATCAGATTCTGCTCTCATTTACACCAATGTTAATCTGGAATGACTTCAGTGAAGTCATGGAGTTATGTGGGATTTACACTGGTGGAACAGAGCACCAAAGTGGAATCTTAGTTTTGCATCAGTGTCTAGGGATGATGGCAAATACTGCTCACCCATCTTTATAATGCATGTGATAGGGCCTTCATGGCTAGATGGCCTAGTGGCTAGGTGGCTGGTTCGTCACAAGGCCACCCAGAGGATTCAAGGGGCCTGGGACAAAGCAATTTCAGGGGCCCCTTCCATAAAAAAAAAAGTTGCAATACTATAGAATACTATATTCTCATGGGGGCCCCTGCGGGGCCCAAGGCCTGGGGCAAATTGCCCCATTTGCCCCCCCCCCAGGCAGCCCTGGTTCATCAGGCTAAAGGGCGTAGTAGGGGGACTTGGTCCTCCCTCTCCACCAGGTCCCAGATGCCCAGGGCCATGTGTAGTTCAACCTACAAGCAGAGGGATGGGTTTCCCTCCCAGCAGTGAGAGGACAGGGGCTGGGGGGCAGGGTCAACACCATTTTCCAAGGGCTACTTCATACAAGTCCCTTTAGTTTGGGGCGTGGCCAGACTAGTCCAGTTACTCTGCTGTTGAGGCTTAGCTGCAGGGGAAAGCTTACTTGCTTCCAGTGGCCACACTGATCTGACAGCCTGGTAGTTGTGTGCCTGTCGTCTCCTTTAGGAACAAATCAGCTGAAGGAGGGTAGCGCTCCAGAGCTGGGTGCCTGTGGGAGCCAGAAGCAGACTGACAATCCAACACTGCAGCAGTTTCTCCCCAAAGTGATAGTGTGGGCTGAAGGGAGGAGACCAAAGTGTTTCAAGTGCTAAGAGTTGAAGGGCTCTTTCAGATGTATGCTCACTGCCATCTCTTCCCGCCTGGATAAACCTTCTGAAATATTTCCCAGCTGAGGCGCAGCCCTGCATAGACCGTGAGGCTCTAGGAGCGTGCCACAAGTTCCACTTCTGGTTTTTACATTCTTAGAAAGGTCCCGTCCCTGTGGCCAAGCTGCTGGCTAGAGACCTCCCCAGACTCATCTCCATGTGTGCACTCAACCCCACCTAACAGAGATCATGCAGAGCATGGCCCCACTTTCATAGATCCAGCCTCACAGTATTGTTTAATCATGCAGGTTTCCTTTGCATGCCTTCTTCCCCAGCATTAGCCCCATGCTTTGCCCCTTGGGATGCAGCCACAAACCGAATGGGGGCTACTAAACATGTGGAAGGGTTTCTTTGGCAACAATAGTAAAAGCTCGCTGCACTTTTCTTGCTCTCACTCACATGACTTTAACCGCTCAGGTAATGGGGACTGTGGAAGCAAAGAAACTGTAAGCATCTGGTTTAAATTACTCCTGCTGATAGGAATCAGACACACACTCCAGCCCGCCTGCTGCATATTTATTCATTTGTTTGGAATTTGATTGATTGATGGAGTCCCTATCGCCCAGGCAGCAGCCTGGCACAATAATTCACTCACTCTCCTGCTGTAACAAAGCAGGGTGCTTTTGCCCTGCCCAGCGCTAAACTGGATGAGTCGATAGCGAGCATTGCAGGACGTCAACACGTGTAGTGCACATTAGGGCAAGCAAGCCTTGCATTAGGGCCCTGATCCTGCAGTCTAATCCAAGTGCACGGAGCCCTGCACCCAGGGCTGAATGCCATTGGGCAGTAGAGTTTCCTGTACAGATCCGATTGTAGGTCAAGGGCCTTAGTTTCCTTCTGTCCCCTGCAACTTTAGAGCTCTAACTTAAGAGCCCACCATGCCAGAAAGGGATGATGCCAGAGAAGACACTCACCATCCGCTACCCCATACGTGTGTTGTACGTTACTGTCACTGTCCCTTGCCCTCTGGCTCTTCAGGCAGGTGCAACGTGTGATTGGACCATCCACATTTACTGCTGCCTCAGCCCATTCAGCCCCAGCCGCTCTCACTCCAGTGGGGCCCAGCCCTACACTCAGGCGGGCTCTCCCGGGGTTGGTGGAAGGGCTGCTCAGGGCTTGGTGAGTTTTCCCCAGTGGCAGGGTAGGCAGGAAGGGGAAACCTGTGACTCAGGGATACCTGGTGCCTGCTGAAGGGAAGGGCTCAAGCCTTGCAAGGTGCCTGCCTGAATGAGGCACTTCTGTGCCTGCAATACCCCTGGCCAGCCCTAGGACTGAGTGAGGGGCACAAGTCAAGCATTACCCCTGCTCTGCCCCCAGAATATGTCCCAGTTCGTTTCAAGGGCCAGCTTGGTTTGGTTTCCTTGTTACATTTGCCTGTGTGCGTATTTCCTCTATGTGTCAGAGGAAGGTGAAAGTCTCTGCCCTCTTGGAGGTTTCTTTGCTCTGACGCTTACCTGGTGCTCTCCAGGGACCTGGCAGCTGTTCATTACACTCATGCTGCTACCTTGGGTGCCCTCCTGTAGTCCTGCTCTTTGGTGGGGGTGGTGCAGCGTGCCACACCTAGCACAGTGGGGCCAACCTCCCTGCTTTCGTCAGGTCTCTAGTCCCTGCCACAGGTCACATAATATTGGGGCTTCACCCCCATTTATAACACCAGCAACACTGTTTTACTCAGAGTTTCTCAAATGGGGACGCTGCTTCTGTAGGGAAAGCCTCTGGTGGGCAGGGCCGGTTTGTTTACCTGCCTGTCTGCAGGTCTGGCCGATCTTGGCTCCCACTGGCTGCAGATTGCCACTCCAGGCCAATGGGAGCTGCTGGAAGTGGCGTGGTCCCATTAGCCCAAAGCAGTGAACCGTAGCCAGTGGGATCTGCAATCGGCCGGCCCTGTGGACGGGGCAGGTAAACAAACAAGCCCGGACCGCCAGGGGCTTTCCCTACACAAGCGGCGACCCCAGTTTGAGAAACCCTGGTTTTACTTATTTAGTGCACAGAATGCCAGGGACTCACAGGCATTAGGCCCCAACTGTGTAAAATATGCGATTGCCCTGACAGTACCTAGTGGAGCAGCCCCAAGATCAATCCTTTCTGTCGGTGTCATGACAACACTGGACCTGAACACCTGGGCTTGGCTGTTTCGCTGTGGATGGGAAAGCCCAGAGATGTTGGCTCATTACTGACTTGGCTGGATCAGCAGCATCCATCAGTATGACATGCAAACAAGCTGCAGCAGGGAGCCAGGGTCAACACAGCAGTAATTAGACTATCCCCTGTTGTTTGCTTCCCTGCTTGTGGGTTTAAGACAGACTATTAATGTTCCTTAATCATTGTATTATTTTCAGGAGCTTTTTAAATGAGAGCAGTGTAAAAAGGATACAGGGATGCTGCGAGATTTTTTTATAGGCTCCCAAGAAGCACAATTATTAGGGTGCAAGAAGGAAATTTCCAGGGGCATCATACTGAGCTAACTCCTTTCTCCAGCATTCTGGAATCTTTGTTTTATTCAGGGACCTTGGGTTTTAGGCAACTGTTTGTTAGCAACACTACTAGAAAGTAGAAAGAGGATGGCTCAGTGGTTAGGGGCTAACCAGGGACTCGGCTGACCTGGGTTCAATTGCAGGCTATGCCAGAGACTGCCTGTAGGACCTCCGGCAAATAACAGAGTGAAATCCTGGCCCCCATTGACATCAAGCCAGAATTTTACCCAATTCCCCTCTCTGTGCCTCAGTTCTCCATCTGTAAAATGGGGATGAGAGTACTTCCTGGCCTTGTGGGAGTGTTGTGAGGAGAAATACATTACAGACTGGGAGGTGCTTGGATGCTATGCTACCAGGTGCCATGTAAGTATCTAAAAGTAGCTGCAGCATCGGGTTATTTGCTTGAGCTTTATACACTTCTTTCCCCTTCGTCTTTATAGTACTAATTGTATCGAGCAATGTTAAGCTCTGCTATTCACTGGGCTGCTTCCCACATGGAAATAGCCTATAGCGTTTAACAGGGGTAAAAACAATAGCTTTCTGTGGAATGCTGCTTCCCACTTGGAAATATCGTAGAGAGGTTAATAGGAATAAAAACAATAGCCTTCTTTGGAAACGTAAGAGGGTTCTTCTAAAGTTACTCTAATCACGTTGGGCCAGAGTCCGAGATCTTTACTCTCATTCAGTTCTCTGAGTAGCCCCATTGGTTTCAGTGAAATAAAATATGATTTAATAATGACAAAAACAGCAGAATATGGCCCTTACAGAACTTCAGAGGATTAAGTCCTTTCTGTTGATTGGGGGGAGGGGGAGATTTAGCCATCATATATAATTTTATTTCTAATTCATATTCTTAGTCTGAATTGTATAGGATGATCCAGTAGAATGGTTATGTTCTATTCAGTTCTAGAGGACTTTTGCCGTATGGACTCTTATTTGGATTTGAGCAAGAGGGTAATTAAGAGACTTTACAGCTTTTGCTGGATTAAACCCGCTGCTAATGAGAAGGCCTGAAGCTAAAGGAACACTGATGATTTAAAAAAAATAATCTAGTTAATAGCCCAGTATCCCTTGTTCCATGTACGTGTAGCTGCCAAGCTTGGTTCAGGCAGTCAGTTAGGAGGAGTTTGAAAATACTGAGTCGTGTCTCTTGCACTGATCTGAGTCACTTACTGCGAGTTGGTACATTAGAAGTGGTGTGGGGAGCATGGCAATTAGACTCCCATGCATCCCGGGTTTGAAAGCATTTTGCGCCTCTGATCAGCGCACTAGTGTCGTACACTGGCTCTTGCTGCTCATGTGGGTAGCACCAGAGCATTCGTGCATGGTGTGACTGCAAAATAGTGTGGTTTCCCTGAAGCCTCGATATGGGAGCTGTAATAGGATGAGCACAATTAGTTGTTCCAGCTGGATGCAGCAGCTTTCATCTATTAACTTTACTGGACATAAATACAATGGAAGCGGTGTCGAAGTAACACACAAGATACGAGTCATTCCTGCTGATTCACATGTACCACGGAGAAAGTGCCTGAGAATAGCCAAGATCCATTTGGCTTAGGGAACTGGGATTGTTTAGTCTGCAGATGAGAAGAATGAGGGGGGGTTTGATAGCTGCTTTCAAGTATCTGAAAGAGGGTTCCAAAGAGGATGGATCTAGACTGTTCTCAGTTGTAGCAGATGACAGAACAAGGAGTAATGGTCTCAAGTTGCAGTGGGGGAGATTTAGGATATTAGGAAAAACTTTTTCACTAGGAGGGTGATGAAGCACTGGAATGGGTTACTTAGGGAGGTGGTGGAATCTCCTTCCTTAGAGGTTTTTAAGGTCAAGCTTGACAAAGCCCTGGTTGGGATGATTTAATTGGGAACTGGTCCTGCTTTGAGCAGGGAGTTAGACTAGATGACCTCCTGAGGTCCCTTCCAACCCTGATATTCTATGATTCTGTGAAACCAGCTCTCTCTCTCTCTCACACCCCCCCCCCACCCTTTCTAGCTTTAATCGGGTCTTCTTCAGCTCAGAAACTAAAAAGGGGTCACATCTCCCCTCTTCTTCCAGCTGTCTAGTTCAGTGAGTGCCCAAACTTTTCCTCTTGTGCCCCCTTACCAGTAATGGAATGTTCCCACACCCCCAGAGGCCAGGGGTGGAGCTGCAGCTGGGACCGGAGCAGAGCTGGGGGGCAGGGTGGGGCTAGATGGTGCTTCCTCCCTCCCCGCCTACCGTGGGGGCTGGCCTGGGTCCTACCATGTCCCCCCAAGACATTGTTCCACGCCCCCCTGAGTGGGGGTTCCTCACGGTTTGGGGACCACTGGTCTAGCAGGAAGTCAGAACATCAGATGAATAATATGTGATAAACCCAGTGATCCTAGCTAACTTGCCATTGCTCATTAAGAGCAGGTTGTGCCAAAGCCAGGTGAGAGCTTCTACGGGAATCATACTTGTGACCTACGTCTACCTGCTCAAGGTGCTAGCAGTATCTAAGGTGGTGGCTACACCGCGGACCTTACAGCTGTACCGCTGCAGCTGCGCAGAAGTCTCCGGCGTAGTCGCTTTATGCTGGCAGGTGCAAGCTCTCCTGCCGGCATAATTAAACTATCCCCACAAGCAGCTATGTCCGCAGGTGAGCAACATAGCGCTGGCCACACTGGCGCTTTTGTCATCCTGTAGTTTCAATAGAACATATGGTATTTGCTTTGTTTGCAACAGACGGCAACGCAGTGAGATTGAATTCAGTTTCTTTTGCTCTGCTCCAGCTTTTTCAGTGTGCCACTGCTCTGTACTGACAGCACAAAACTACAGGGTAGTTGGAAGCTGGAAGTTTTGGAAGCTGGGTTTGGAAGTTCTGAACAGTTGGGATTTTAGGGAGTGTGTGTATGTGTGCGTGCATGGGTCGTGCACGCAAGAGGTAGAAAGCCAGCACTATCTAGCAGACAGCAAGAGAAGTAGTCACGAGCATGACCCTGGGAGGAAGCAGAGGGATGATGCTTGCTGGGCACAGGACTGGCAGGAAAGGCAGGCTTGGAAATTGTGAGCAAGGAAACTGTCTGGTACTGTTTGTTCCTTTTGTGTCCAGGGAACACAGGACTGTGTGTACGTGCTTGGTAAATAAAGAGAAATACCTTGCTCGGATCATCAGTTCCTCCTCCTACCAACCAACCAATCAAGGCCCTGCACACTGGCTAACACCTCAGGCCCAAAGTACAGCAGCTAAATGTCTCCGCTAAAGCAATCAGCTGTGAATCATTAACAATGGTGACATTTACCTTATCATTTTAGGTTTCATAGTTGAGTTGTAAAGAGACAGGCTGGCCCAGTGGTTGAGGAACCAGCCTAGGACTTGAGAGCTGGGATCACTTCCCTGTGAGACCCTGATGATGTCAGTAAGGTCTTGTCTTCACTGTAGCGTGAGCTCAAACTGTAACTCGAATGATGCTATAATGGTTGAGGTGCAGGCAGCCGGACAAGGAGTCCAAGGGAGGAGTTGAGAGTAGTTACCAAGCCACATCAGCAGATAGGCACCAAGCTTGGTCAGGTTTGAAGGCAGGAGTCAGGAGCAAAATGGGGCAAAAGACGAAATCTGTTAACAGTAGCCAGCTGTTCTGCGGTGTTGCTCAGACAATTTCTTGGTTTGAAAAGTTGATATGGACCGATCAGGTGGCTGCAGGGTTCTGTCACTCTGGCCTCTCCAAGCGGTACTTTCTGCAGTGCCTAACCCACCACTAATTCTCCAATGCTCCTTTGCCTCACTCCCCAGTGGCAATGTGGAGGTGTCGGTCCTCCAGGACCCCACAACCGCAGGTTCTAGCCCTGTGAATCCTTAGTTGCCCCAACGCCCGTTCACACACAAAGTCTCTATTCAGTGGTGCTTTAAACTCAGCTACTTGCCCCTTTGCAGGAGAGGAGGTGTTGATGCATGAGCACTACTGATTCAGCTCCAGCTAGCACCACCCATCAGCTGCTAACCCAATCACTCTGCACAGCTGGAGCGGTGCTTTGCAATGTGGTCAAGTGGAGTGACACTAGTTAACTTTTGCAGTGAAGACAAGGTCCTCGGTGCCTCAGTTCCCCATCTGTAAAATGGGATTAGTAAATACTACCTACTTCACCACCTCACAGGGTGCTGGTTCATTTTCCAGGTGATTGTGGCAACTGAGGGCTAGGCACAAAACCTTTTTAAAAGAATGGCCTATTTTCTCTGGCTGGTAACATATTCGTCCTCTGCAGAGAGGCTGATCAGAAAGAGGGCATGTGTGTACATGCCTCGCTAAAGAGAACTCTTGCCGGTTGGAAGGTCTTAAAAAAAGAAAATAAAAAAAAAATGCAGCACTTCCATTTTTGTCTGGTAGGCCCAGGTGCTGGTTTATGGGCTGGCATAAAAGAAGAGAACATTGAAGGACATGCTCCCTTCTCAGTTCACTCCTGTTCAGATTGTTTTCGTGTTGCTGTTCTCTGATTTTCTTGGCAGGGTAAATACAGCACAGAGACAGGTCTGCTCAAGTTGCTCTTGTTAGCCAAGCAGCGCGTGCACACACGCGCACACACACACACGAGTCCCACGCGCTTCCCCCAGACAAGCTGGAAGCAAACCAGAGCCCTGCGCAGGACTTGCCTACAGCCCTGCAGTTGGACTGGGATCCCACATGTCCCAGAGGACTCACTGCCATAATAAAAGGAGCAGGATTAAAGAAGAGTCCCGCCCAGGGCTCTAAAGCAAACCGGGCTATGGCTGAATTGCCTGCCTGCGTCACCCCTGCCAGTGACAGTCAGGCTTGCCCTGTAGATTTATGGGACTCTGGCTGCTTTCACACTGCAGCCTCCAAGCGGGAAACTTCAGTGCTTCCCTGGAAGCCGAGCGAAAGTGGCTGCAGGCAACAGACTCCTCTGTTCTGAGTCAGAGCTGCCAGTCACCACACAAAACCCAAACCTAGCACCTTCCCAGAGCAGCCTCCTCTTGCACCCACTGCCTCTGATTTGTCTCAACTTCCCCTTTCCCCCCTCAAAATGTCATCACATTTCATGATCATTTGCAGTCGTGCAGGTTTCCCATCAGTCATTTTTCTCCTTGCTATTGTATAATAGTGACTCTCAATTAGCTCCTTGTCACAGCCTGTCACACACCCATCAAGCTCAGCACTGCAGTAACAATTAAACCCCTCTGGGTTTGCCAGCACAGCGCAGCATTTATCCCTACATCCAGGCCATGGTTTTAACTCCAGCTCCGCTTTTACGTTGCTAAGTTCACACCAACGACGTTTCTATTGAATAACTGGGGAGCGATGGGAACAGCTAACGACACGACCAGCCCGACCGTCTCCTGGTAGGGAGAACAAACCCTGCAGCAAACACATGAGGATACAGTTTGGCTCACTGCGGGTTTTTTTCCCTATCTGCTATATTCTGCCAATCAGTGCCCAAGCACCAACAATCGCCTGTCCAGCCAAGCCCTTTGCACGGAAGATTTCTAAGGCATTGCACATTCTTCTTGGTGGAAATCAAGGGCAGGAACGTCTGGATTAAGGATCCAAACTGCTTTTTGCAGTGTTGTAGAAGCTGTGATGGTCCTAGAGTGACCAGGCAGCAAGTGTAAAAAATCGAGACGGGGGTCAGGGGTAATAGGCGCCTATATAAGAAAACGCCTGCAAAATCCTGACTGTCCCTATAAAATCGGGACATCTGGTCACCCTAAATCAGAGGTTGGCAACCTATGGCACCCATGCCAAGGATGGCACATGAGCTGATTTTTAATGGCATGCTTCTGCCTCCTGGAGTCTCGGCAGGCAGCAGCATGCCATTAAAAATCCAGCCCGGCCCAGACTGCTCTTCTCCAACCTCCGCTTCCCCCGCGGGGGCAGGGGGCAGAAGCATAGGCGTGCGCACGGGGTGTGCCGGGTGTGGCCAGGCATACCCTAATGCAGGGGTGGGAAAATGGCCCCACTCTCCCAGCGCAGCAAACTGCAGGGTCCGTGCTCTTGGGCCAGAGCCCCCGGCCGAGCGCAGCAAGCTCCCGGCCCCACCTCTGGAGCTATGCCGCCACGCGCACAGCGCTCTGGGGGCCAGGGCTGCGTGCTCTCGTGGGGCAGTGTTTGGCTCTGTGGGGAGGCAGACTTGCTCCCCCCTCCCTGGAACCATGCTGCCACGTGTGCAGCACTCTGAGGGGTGGGGCTGCCTGCTCTTGCGGGGCAGCATGTCTGGCTCTGCGCGGAGCAGAACATGCTGCTAGGAGCCTCAGGGTAAGGGGTCTGGGGCCAGGGGGGTTGGATAAGGGGTGGGGGCAGTCAGGGGACAGGAAGCAGGGGGCAGGTGGATGGGGTGAAGGTTCGGGGGGGCGGCAATCAAGGGATAGGGAATGGGGGCAGGGGTTAGATAGGCATGGGAGTACCAGGGGCCTATCAGAGGGTAGGGGTGTGGATAGGGGTTGGGGCAGTCAGGGAACTGGGAGCAGGGGTGTTGGCTAGGGGGTGGGGTCCCTGGGGGGCAGTTAGGGG
>NC_133785.1:30520374-30614957 GCF_003597395.2 Chelonoidis abingdonii | reverse complement strand
AAGATCAACATTTTAATTTCATTTTAAATGAAGCTTCTTAAACATTTTGAAAACCCTGTTTATTTTACAATACAACACTAGTTTAGTTATATAATATATAGACTTATAGAGAGAAACCTTCTAAAAAACATTAAAATGTATTACCGGCATGCGAAACCTTAAATTAGAGTGAATAAAAGAAGAGTCGGCACACCACTGCTGAAAGGTTGCCGACCCCTGCCCTAGATGGTCCCAGGATATGAGACACATGGAGTGGGTGAGGTCATAGGGGGAGGGATAGCTCAGTGGTTTGAGCATTGGCCTGCTAAACTCAGGGTTGTGAATTCAATCCTTGAGGGGACCATTTGGGGATTGGTCCTGCTTTGAGCAGGGGGTTGGACTAGATGATCTCTTGAGGTCTCTTCCAACCCTGATAAGCTTTCAAGCTATGCAGAATTCTTCAGAGACCAGACACACTGTGGTGGCCACCGCTACCTCCCCTAAAGCCAGTTTGATGAAAAAAGATTGCAGCAAACCGCTTCAGGCTTTTTTAACAAATATCCCTCAGCTTCAGGCATGCCCCCCCTTTCCCTCATGCCCAGCTGTGAGCACATCCAACCTTCCTGACACACTGCTGAGTGTCCCACAAGGATCTGCTGTCAGGGACATTGGCATGGCCCAATATGGCTCCCAGGAAGATGGCAGGCTCTGATCTGCATCCCTCTGCCTGTAGGGCATCTTTCCCCAGACGGTCTCTGATCCTCCTCCAACTGGCGCTCAGCCCAGAAGCACATTGTGGTTGCTTAGCAGATAATGGGTGGAATTTTCAAAAATGCCTAAGGGAGATGGACGTGCCAACTCTGTCAAACACTTGAAAATCCCACCCATGTAACTGGCTTAGCAGACACTAAAGCAGCCCTGGAAATCAGCTGCTGTCTGCCTCCAATCCAACACCAAGACTGTGCCACTGAAGGACACAGTGATCCAGCAAGCGATGAGAATGACATCTGGAGGTTGATAGCCAGCACTGCTAGAGCACTCAGCCAGGCTGCGGGCCATTCTTGGTGCGGTTGTCCAGAGCATATGCCCATTTTCCTCCTAGCCTGTGATCATAGTGGAGCCCGGCCCTGGCAGTGCATAATGAGCAGAGGGGCTCTCTGTATGATCACACTGTGGCTTACAGCTACAGGGAAAGGCTAGTGTGCTCGGTTATATAAAGCTGTTTGTTTTGAGGAATGAAACAGCAGCAGTAGCCGCCTCATTTATTTACAGTAAACAAGGTGGTAGTGGAGTGTTACAATGGCATCTGAGCAGCTAAGGTGTACAGAAAAGCAGCAGAATTCCATTCATGTTACATTATTCAACTTGTCTAGAATAAAGCAGAGTAAAACGATAAATGGGGGAAAAAATTGTTTCTGCTTTGAACGACTGGCCTCCACATTTCTCCCACTAAAAAAACAGTGGCGGATGGTAGGATTTATAATTGGTGTAGCTGTGAATTAGCCCTGGATGCGGTCAATGGAAAAATACTATTTCTTCAAAACTGGAAACTCTGTCCTGCAATCTCTACACTGAACTTCCCAGAGAAGATCAGTCAGCAGCCATGAATCTAACTATTGCAGATATGAGAGCAGATATTTGTCCTTCCTCAACCTGGAAAGGTTACATATTGCTACCAGAGTCCATATGTACTGGCACTTACAGAGGGTCAAGATCTCTCCTGCTAGAACACGCCTGCTACTCTGATACTCTCTTTATGTTTCTAGACACCTCTATGCTAGAGAAATCAGTTTAATCTAATAGGTAGCTAAAGTTGTTTTATTATTTTATATAAACTACATTGGAAGCCTCTCTGAGAACTGACTTAAGGAGCAAGTGGGCTGAATCTTTCTGCTCCAATTCAGTGATAACAGGCTAAGCTTTACGCAGAATAGTTGAGATTCTTATGCCTAGTGATACATTGCCAATTCTTACTAGCGCTAAGATGAGCCAGACATGCTAAGAGGTGGGCGAGCAGACACTAGAGAAATTTGGAGATCACATCTTTCTGCAGCTTTATGTATTTACCCTGTCGCTGAGGATGTCTCTGCAGCCCTGAGCCTGTTTTCCATTTTAAATCATAAGATTTTTAATTTGCAGGGGAAAGGTGTAATTAAAATAATTCAATGGCTCTACCAATTCTGTACTGCTCTGGGTTTTACATTTAAAAACAGAGAGTTGCACACGACGTGCAGCGTAATACAAACCACATGTCTGAATGCCGCATTAGGCAGAAAGCCCCATAAACAGCAGATGAAAGGCACAGTGTGGCACCAGGCAAATAACTGTTTTGATGCATTATCGGTCCCTCCTCTTTTGCTGTGTGCAACATGCTGTCCTGCTGCAGCATGCTGGAGCTCTGTTTGATTGCATACATGCTCTACTCCCCCGGGCCATTCTAAAATTCACTCTGTTTCCCCACTAGCTTTCTCCAGCACTCACCTACCGCATCCAACAGCCTTTCAGGGCCTTTAGATTTCTGGCCAGCTCTAGTAACGATAACCAATGAATACATCCTAAAAGCTTTTGATGTGCAATTTCAAATGTGTATTACACAAGATATTTCAGAGCATTTAAGTGAACTGTCAGGTTACATGCTTCAAACATTTCTGACTCACCTGCTGGCAGGAGGAAATGGAGAGCAGCAGCTCCAGGGAATCCAGGACCTGGATTTTCATAGCATGACTCAAGCACTTCAAGTGTAATTTTTGATTTTGAAAATGAAAACACTTGTGAGCAAACAGGAAACAAGCATGCTGGAACACCCTTTCAGACACATCAGGTGCACTATTGCCAACACCAAATGGTTAAAAAAAAAAAACAAAAAAAACCCAAACAAACACAAAACCTCATGAATCAGGCCCCTAAATAGATTGATTTTTTTTTTTTTAAATATGATGAATTCAGGGATTTTGACTTCTTGGTTTCAGATCCTTTAGGGGGTACTTGGGTTACATTTAAACCCTTTGCAAGCAAGAGGACTAGAAACTTTTCTCTTTTACAAAAGGAAACTTGAGAGTCAGCACCAGGAGGAGCTGGGACCTTAAACAAAGGAGTAAATATTATGAGACTTGTGATAACATCATGAGTTGGCAAGACTGCAGCTACCATATTTTCCAGTTAAAGCCAAAGAGCAAAGCAAAGAAATAAAACTTCATAGCTATTGCTCTTTACTGCTCATTTTCTTGCCATCATGTGTTTGGCTGTGGCAGCGTTGTCGGTACTTAGAAACTAAGCATTTATTTTATAAAAAATCATTTTGGAATTTCTCAAGTTTGTTGTTGCTGGTTGCGCGCACACACGCACGCACACACCGCTTTCCTTTTGTGAGTATACTACGTAGGGCAAACTTTGTCTTGCTGATCTCTCTATATTAGATATAATGGTAACAGGATAGCAGGTTTCAAAGGATGGATTGATGTTAGATTCAATCCACCCCTGGGGAGTGATTTCTTATAAATATAAAGCAAATATCCCAAGGTTAGTGAGAGTAATAGATCTGTATTATTTGGCTTAACAATTATAGATGCAAAAATAGGATTAGTAATTATATAACTATTATAGAAGGAAACTACCAATACACAAGAAAAACAAGGAAAACGTAAATAAATATTTTCCTAGGCTTTATAACAGCTATGCACAGCAGCATGAACAGATTTGAAATCCTATAGATCACAGTATCTTTCCTCGGATGCGTCCTGATCATCTTTTCTTTCCACAAGAAGTTGCCAGGGATTATTTGTGCAACCTGAGCTGCAAATCCTCCTTTATTTGCTGCTTCAGTGGAAACCCAGGCTCTTTCCACACAATCCTTCCACCAGCCTCAAGAGTTGGATAACTCTTGCTGGGCTCAGTGCCATATCACAGAAGAACTCTAACTAGGTATAACCAAGTTAGAGACCACTCCAGAGCTCTTAGGTGAGACAGCCATGTCATCAGGTTCCTGAGCACATGGCTACCACACAAAACCCCATTCCGAGACCAAATATACCAAGGTCAGACTACTTATTTAGAACTTAAGCTGGTCACCATTAAGCAATGCCCAAGAAGTGACTCCTTCCAAAGAGTACAACTTGGGACTCCCAGAAAAAGGCCTGATTTTCAAGAAAGTGTGAGCACCCGTCCTCTGCAAGATCAAGCCCTTTCAAGATGTTTTCAGATAGGGCACACAAAAACAAAGGCACTCAGCCTCACTAGTCACTTTGGAAGATCTTAACATTGCACTGAAGGAGGCTAAGAATGATGGATGGAGTTAAAGCAATGGAGTTACCCAAGGGATCACTCCAGACTAACATTTAGCATGGAGCAAACACTGCCAGCCAGTGATAGGCACATGTTTATATAAAGAGATTGAGCGTGGACAGTGCTGAGCCTATTGGCATGGAAACAAGCCCAAAGCCATTGAGAAGAGAATTGCACATTCAAAGCAGAATTAAAAGAGCAGCACATCATCCTGCTGCAAGCTGTTCTTGCATTAAGTGGAACAGAAGTATTTGCTAATTAGACTGCACGGTGCTGTTTGAGTTCACATACCTCAACCAAAGATATCTTCTCAGTGACTCAGAGAAGCTGCTGTCTCTGCTTGCTTTGCACATGGGTATTAAAGAAACTGGAGTTTTGTCAGCCTTGCAAGGACGGATGGGAAGCAGCTACAATCCTAATGACAAAAGCAGCCACCATTTCTTCTCTGATGTAACAGTGTCTCTATGGGATTCTGAAGGGTTTGCCTACACTCTGGATCTAACACAAATCCTGTCTTCTGGTGTTTTCCTGATTTGACATGGTACTCAGTGCTCTGTAATCCAACACCTTGCTACAGCTGGGGCAGAAACTGCCATTTGTCACATCTGTCATCTCTTTTGTAGACAGTTTTCAGCTTGAGCCCTAGAAACTCCAATTGTGAGTTCACTGCAATAAAAGTGATGCTAGGCACATGTAATTAATCACTATGAGGGTGTCTGCCTAGTAGTTAAACAGAGTAATCCTGCTGTGGGTTTCTAATACTCTTACCCAGTCTTCAGGGGTATCTTTCTGTGTTAATTATCCTGTTAGCTTCTTTATGACTTTTTTGTTCCTATTTAATTAGTAAGGCAAGTTTTTACAGCAGATGCCACCCTCAGAACTTTTATTCGCTGTGTTGATATAAAGCTAGATCAGGATTCCTACTAATTTTTATGTCAGATAAAGACTGTTAGTTGGTGTAGCTGATAATTGGGCTCCATAGCCCTGGACTGAAATTCACATGGCCTTGTGTCTTTCAAAGGATTGATTGCATGGGTCTTTCAAACTGGTTGTAATCTAGCCCTTCCTAACAAAACAAATATTTTCTTATTAATATGAAGTTATGGAATTTTAGGTCATAGGCAATAGTTTCAAAACATGGCTCTTGCCTGTTCAGCCTTCGTGCCCAAACTAACCCAGTGAGTTCATGGTTCTGCAATGGATGTTGAAAGTGACACCGTGCTCTAAAAGACTTCTACTAATTCTTATTACAGCTGGCGCCTCTTTGGTGCATCTATCCCTATTCTTCTCTACAAAGCCAGTAAAGAAAAGCTTTCAAATTAGCTGACATACAAGCTGATGAATTTTATCACCTTTATTTTGTATAATGCAATAGCAGGATACTATTTTATAACCATGACCAATATACACTTTAAAATTTGTGACATTTTAGGGCAGAAGTTGAACAGCTGCTATGAACTAGATTCCTGCATGCAAATACGTCTGGCTTTTGCCTTGTTCCCTACAAGTAGCTGGTTAAAACACTAATTTAATGGATCTTTCAAACTGTGTATGTTTCTTAATAAAAGTTATCCTATTACTGCAGTCCTCACTTTCTCCTTTCTATCACTCTCATCAAAGCTGAGGCCTCAATCCTGCAAATGATTACGCTGACTCTGAGGTCTGCTTACCCAGTTGCCTGAAGAGTCAGGGCCTTACACTTTCATTTTTTTGAGGCAAGGCTGGTTTCTTTACTTTTTTCTGTGATGCACCAAGCAATCCTTCTGGGCTCTCTAAAACTACCTTCCTGTTGCTACTTATTTTTTTGAAACATTTGCAAGTGAGATAAATATTTAAAGAGTTTGCACCTATAGCAGGGGTCGGCAACCTCTGGCATGCGGCTTGCCAGAGTAAGCGCCCTGGCTGGCCGGGCCAGTTTGTTTACCTGCTGCGTTGGCAGGTTTGGCCGATCGCGGCTCCCACTGGCTGTGGTTTGCTGTCCCAGGCCAATGGGGGTGGTGGGAAGCGGCAAGGGCCAAGGGATGTGCTGGCCACGGCTTTCCACTGCCCCCATTGGCCTGGAGCGGCGAACTGCGGCCAGTGGGAGCCACGATCGGCCAAAACTGCCGACGTGGCAGGTAAACAAACTGGCCCGGTACACCAGGGTAAGCCGCATGCCAGATGTTGGTGACCCCTGATCTACAGTGAGGGGTTTTTTTTAAAGCAACTTCTAGTTACATTAGTTATAAGACACAAAAGAATCCCAACTGCTTTTAGCTTGATAGCTCTCCATGTGTTTCAGTGCAAGAATTTTATGGTTGGTTAGATTGGAAAGAAGAATACTCCTCTTTTCCCCTACATCGTGTGTACTGTTTGGGTCCTAAGCCTTCCAATTTAGCATTTAACGTGTATAGTTCTATTGAATTACTCAATCACTTAAAAAAACCCCAGAACCGGTAGGAGTTCAGTATTTCATACCATCTTGTTTCCTAGACACTGCAAGCAAATATTACTTGTAAAATAGCAGTATTTTACAATGCAAAAATATATCTAGATTTCCAATTAAAGTCTTATAAAATTTTACTCTTAAGAGTTTGGTAGTTCGAGATAATCCAGGAGCTCTCACTAAAATTCTTTGCACTAAGCTTCACCATAGCTGCAGAAGTGGGAGGGGGAGAAATTGTCTATTTCTGTTATTTGCAAAGCAATATTACCCGAATTCTGCAAACACATCTGCAACTTTACTCATGCGATTAGCCCCAGTGAACAATATGGTATTACTCACATGCGTGAAGTTCACCACGTGCATTAAGTGTTTGCAGGATTGGCATACAGGAACTGTTTCCCATATATAATTATTCTGTACATTCTGCAGAAAAGCAGCTACAATAATACAAGCTTTTCACCTTGTCTGAATACTGGCATCTCCCAAAAAAGAGAGCTTTCAGATTCAATTAAATTTTACTATTTTATTTGTGAAAAAAACTACAAGCAGAATTCATAAATAGACATTTCTATTTAAAGCAGGAAAATGATAAAGTGGCTTCTAATAACAGTCGTGCACATGCCAGTAACAGGAATATATTAACATCTTTTATTTGCTAGACAAAGAGCAGTGTCCAATATAAATTTCCCGAAAACATTTAAGACCTGTGAATTTCTGACCAGTTCACAAAACCACCATTGACACTTTAGCATGAAGATCAAAACAAACCTAACAGGACTGTCAGCTCTAAAGACTTTACAGAGCGGAGAAACTTTCAAAAGCGTTATACAAGCTGTCTTTCTGGGCAAATGAAAAATATAGCTCGTATAATACATTAACATAAAAATCCACAAGATAAGATTATGTTTTGACATACTTAAACAAGCATTCTATATTTGTCTCCAACAAACAAAGCTAAGGAAATAATGTAACCATCTTTACACAGTAAATTAAGGTTACAAGTCATACACAAGAACAGAACTGCTTGCGCATTAAAAACTGTTCAGCTCCATTGTCATACTCTAAATGTTGGCTCTTAAACCATGTTTCGGTTACATACAAGCAAAGGTTATTATATAGTCAGCAATTAATAAATTTTCAATAATTTAAGTTTACTGTAGCTTAAAAAAGTAGACTGAGAATGATCTTAATAAGGCAGGTGAAAATATCTCAGTGGAAATAAACTCACAGAAGCTACTGCCAAATTTTAAATTGGTCCAATTGGAAATGACCAAAGTGTTTTGATTAAAATAAATAGTCTGTGTTAAAATTATTTTACTTTTTCTTTTGCATGACTATGTCAAACTGAGCAAGTCAGGCAAGCTGTGTTTGTGTGTAAAAGTTGAAACTTGCAAACATAACACTGTGCTTTTCTTACCTGCTTTCTGTGCCACTGAATACCAAGCATTTCTGGTCTTTCCTTTACACTAGTGTCTTATTCTATTTTTAAAACATGCTCCCTAATGATAGCAGGGTAAACTGAAAATGCAGAAAGCGAAGGGAAGTCCATTTCCAGATACATGCCTTAGGGGTGTTATCAATTTCAGAAATTAAGTGTAAAAGTAAATACTATCCTTCAAATCCACAACACAACAGTTAAAAATGTGGCCCGGTTAGGTTCAAACGCTTAGCTAGCAATTTCTACTAAACGCAGAGTTTCAGTTCCTTTGTACCAAAGCAATTTTCCACTCCATCCTTACAATAAGCTAATTTATCAAGGAGGCACACCCGAAATAAAACCACCAAAGAAGATTTCACTGACTTAATCAGTAGCCTCTGAGTAGCTTGTTACTGTGTGTTAAAGCTTTTTCAAATGATCTGTGGGTCTATTCATTTAACATGAAGTAATTTTCTGGTACATACAGTGCTTTTTTGCACAAAGTACAACAGCCAACAAAGCGCACAAGCACGTGCGTAACTTTAAGCATCAGCGTGGCCCCATTGAAGTCAGTGGGACTAGACTCCTGCTTACATACTTTGCTGGCTTAGGCCAAATGCATTCAAGCTAACTGATTATGGTTCATTTATAAAGCAGTGCAAAATATATAAGTTCAGGGGCATTTTCAGAAAAATCTCTCTTTAAAAAAATTATTCCAATACATATCAGTAAAATAAATAAATATGGCTGACCGGTTTACCCTCCCTGAGACCCTTAAAGGAACATTAAAACTTGAAAAGGAATGTCTTTGCAATGTTCCACTAATGTTAAAATGTGGATTGAGAAATTTATAGTACTAAAACTATGTATAACATATTGATGCTCAAAGGTAGCATCTGATTTCCTTTGGTTTTTCAATAAATACTTTAAAAATGTGGTTTAAAAAAGGTAAATATAGCTTATATCCCAGATATAAAACAGAATTAAAAGGGAGTGCCCATGTTAACATGTTCAGAATAAAACTGCAGCTGTTAAGACACTGCTTTGCACCCTACAAATGCAAGCAGAGCTGGTAACGGATTAGTTAAGCACAGAATAAGTTTTAAAGGAACCTACATGTCTGCTACTCAAAACCAAGCTGATTTCAAAATAGAATTCTATTCAGTTGCCTCCACAGACAGAAATTATTTTGACAAGGCAACTAATTCTCAATGTAAGAAGCTGGCACCAAGTTACCGAGAAGTGGCCCTCTTTCCAAGTGTAACACCCAAAAGCTATCTTGTTGATGTTAAAATAAAGCTACAGACTCTGTGCCTGAAATTACTGCAAAGCACTCTGGGCCACATCATTAAAGATAAAAAGACAAACAGAGCTTGAATCTTTAAAAAAAAAAAAAAAAAAATGGTTTCACCTCTTCAGATGATTATTTTAGCAGGATAATGCACAGAAGGTAAACAGTAAAGCAATGCTAATAGACCCGGAAAGAAGTTTATAGTCTGAAAAGATATAGAGCAAGAATGAAAGAGACATGGACCATCAACATGAGCAGCACTTGTTGCTCACTTACCAGCATGAAAGTTTTTTCTCAACTGTAGCTCCCACAGCAGAATATCTAGAAGTGTCCAAACATTAACAAGCCTATATATGTCATCATTGGATGATATGCTGTTCAGAAATTGCTCTTGGAATAACAAACCCAACTCAGTTAAACACAAAAATAATCCCCAGAACAGAATGGAAAGAGACAGAAATGAAAAGAGTTGACCAAGAAAGAATCAAGCCACATCAGATGTGAACATGCAGTGGTTTGGTTCACCAGCTCAAAAAAGCTTCCAGTCTTAGGGTTCCCTTCTGCCTTGAATTCTAAAGCAAACAGGCGCTCCACAGAGATTTAATGTCACCTCAGTCATTGATGCCAGTCTGGAAAATGGATGGAATTAATCAAAGTTACAGAATACCAAATTTTTGTATGATTGGCTATGAAAGAAACAGCCATGTCAACAAGTAAACAAAATATACATTAATGCATGGCATTCTGAAACCAGCTGAGTTACTTTTGAATGAGCACACTCCAATTGGACACAGCCTTGTGATTTGTCATTCTGAGTTATTCTACTGGGAATGCAGGCTATCTGGAGGAGTCTTCCCATTACAGATCACAATGTATAATAAAAACTATTTGTCCAGAACTGTTTAGCTAAAAGTTGGCGGGGGAAGGGAGGAGGGAGAAATCAGGTCTTACCTAGGTTTAAACCTTTCGGAACACACTTTTCATCTAAGCCTGGTTCCATTTCAGTATCAGCACTTTCACAAAGGGGCACTGTCCCAGATCTTTAACTGTTCAATATTTTTGTTTCACTTCACAGTGTTTCAAGCACCAGCGTTTCCATGTATTGGTTTCAAATAACCCTTTATATATATTTATTTATATATATATTTATATATAATTTATATCAAAACTGATAGTACACAGTATAACTGGAAGAAGGAAGAACTGAACTTAAAGGATATGCTAAAGGAGGATGGAGTTTGTGAATGCAATAAATAAAGTCCCGTTCCCCTCCCCCCACACACGCCAAAAAAACAAAAAGTTGTAATGTTCATGGAAAATTGTGCACAGCAGATATTATAAAAAAGTAGATTCAGGAGCACATCCAATTATAAATGATTGTTAGGAAAATTATATAAAACAATGGAATACATAAAAGTGTCAAGAGTAACTGTCAGGGTGCGAAATTCCTTGGTGGCCAGATGCCCATGACAAGCAGAAATTATCCTGGTTGCATCAGTATGGGGGTGATGTCCAAGAAAGTGTGTGTTCAAGCACAGATGAGGCTCTCCAGGATTGAAGCCCCATGGACAGGTGGAGTGTTTGAATTTCATACCCTGATTCATAGTTTTCCACAACTCCATGTGCAATTTTCAGAAAGATTCATCGTTAACTGCTGACATGTCGCCCTTTGGCGTGGAGGAACGGGACGAGCCTTTGTCTGTGCTCTCAGAGCCGGAGCTGCTCTGATTCTGCTGTTCTGATCCTGCACTGGAGGTCACTGTAGATGAAGATGTGGAAGAGGAGCGAGTCTTTTCTTTAAAGTCTGTGATAATTACTGTGACGTTCCCCACTGTGACTGCCAGCTGCTGTGCAGTACTTCTGTCCACATTTTTCAGTCTGGGCCTAAAGAACAAGAGAGAAAAAAAAAGGGAAAAAAATGATTAGGAACCATATTTCAGAAACAAACCTTCTACTACGTGACATGTTCTGAGCACTCTTGGAAAGATCAGATTAGTTTGGAAGTGATCTCTGGTACCAGCCCCGTGCTTAATACTGTGTAGTATCATGCAAGTGACCCAGGTGTGACCTTTTGCTCCCTGCAACAGCACAGGCTGTGAGGGCTGCTGCATCAGTCCCCAGACAGAAGGGATGACTTGCAAAGCACAGCAGAGATTACTTGGATGTAGGGAATTAACTTTAACCCCACTCAGCCAGAAGGACCAAAGATGACAGGCATATGGGATTGGGAGACAGATTTTCAGAATCTTCCCCCCTCCACCCGCCCATGCGATAGATAAAAGAATTCTGTTATCTGAATTCTCCATCTTGTCACGTCACATGCCCTGATGTTCTGAGACAAGGCTGTGACTTTGCAATACAAAACCACATGAAAGCATTCGAATATGGACCTTCATTCCCATGTGGGGAACACTGTAGCTGCACATAACTCAGGCACTGGGACAACTTGGCTTCCCCTTCTCAACTATTTTGAGTTTATACAAATCAGAGGCCCAATCAATCCAAGTATAAAATTGCTTAAAACGCTCCCTCTTGAAGGCTGTTGTAAGTAAAACCCAGGACACTTCTCAGTGTTAGCTTTTCTCCGTCAAGAGACAAAACAAAGCGAACACGTTGGTTTTTACAGCTCAGGATTATTTCAGTAATCTGTTTCTGCCCTATCATGCAATTAGTAACCCAGCTAATAAAGGATTGTGCTCTGCACAGAAGCTGACATTCATGTGTTTGCACGATTTGGTCCAAAATTCTGATACAAATACAATGCAATGAGTTTATTTAAGGGCAAACTTCTGCTGGTGTGTGCTGTTGCTGGTCATGTGCAGTCCTTTAGCTGTTGGCAGATGCCATGTCTGCTTCAGTGACTACCTGTGATTTACAGTCAATTCTTTTCCCTTCCAACCGTGGGTCAGACTGATGCAGCAGAACTTTCCCCACTAGGGAAATCAGAGGGGTCATTCTCCAGACATCAAATAGAACTAGCTCGCTAGTGCTAGAAATTGCCTTTTTCAGGGAAATAGGAGACAGATAGGTTTTTCTTCAAGACCAGGCCCCAGTTTTCCAACTGAGCAGAAAATAACTCTTTCCAGTACATTTGGGTCATACTGGACTAACTCAGAATAGTGAGAAGAGAGGAAGTAGACCTGATTTTATATTTTTGATGCATCTCCACTGGTGTTAGGAATTTGTAGATGATCATCCCAGTGATACCCCTTCCTAGATTATCCTATAAAATCACTGAAACAGATGTAGGTTCTACATCAGGATTATCTAAAGTGGGGGGAAATAACGATAAATAGTTTCAAAAGGAAAATAACGATATTCTTGTGAATTTAAACCTTCAATAAAGTGTGCTGTAAATTTCTCACTCTAAAAACAGTGTTTTGTAGGTAACCTAGAAAGAAAATTGCATCAAATTTAACAGGAAAAACATTAATATTTTAATCACATTTAAATATTAAATTATAACTATGTTGGGATAACAACCTGACACTGAATAACTTTTTTTTTTTTTTTTAATACTGCCCCTCCACTTAGTCACTAGATTCTTCAAAACCGAAGGTGCTGTCAGTAAGTTCTAATGTGAAGCCACCCATACACAGAAGTACGTATATACTCATTTACACATCCATGTAACCACAGACTTAGATGAAAAGATTAACGTCACCTGGCTTGTGGGGGTGCTAAAGGCCAACTAGCTCAGCATATCTGGGCAATTTTGTCAGCATTGAGACTCAGTAGGCGAAGGCTATTCTATACTGATAGATCCTTTGTATCTCCAGTAAATATTCCAGGAAGTGTAGTAGGTTTATTTTTTTTTCTCCCCCAAGTCCCCATTTCCTTTAGGAAACCCAGTTCTTCCTGTAACTTTATAGACTCATTTGTTTTCTCTCGTACTCAGAAACAGCTAAAAAGCCTGGCCCGGATCTTGTCACTGGGATCTTGGTGCAGATCTGCCTGCCAGTGCCCTTCTCTGCTATTGAGTACTCCTCTCTGCTGTCACTTGGCAGGAGCTGGAACAGTGACAGGTGCACTGAGCAGACTTCTCCCTCTCAATGGTCTGCTTAACATGGCCCCAAGCCACATTAACTTCTGTCCAGAATAACTCCATGCTACCAAACCACTTCAAGGGATTCCTGAACAGCTGCAGCTGGGAGATACCCTGTCAGCATGACTCCATTGGAACATGCTGACAAAAAAATAGGGAAGAACTGCAGGAGTGTGATAGGTGGTAACAGCCGTGGCTTTCCATCCACCCTGATGTTTGGGACTAACCCCGTGATCATTCTTCAGGGTCTGCGAAGGCTTAACAAATCTGGTTGATGCTCAAAAGGGAATTTAAAGGCACTCTCCTCCCCTTGGTACTTTCACACAGGTAGTCAAACTGTGGTGTCAAATTCTGCTTGTTGCCTCCATGACTTCAAGGTGTAAAGAAGACCAGAATTTGGGCCTGCTGCACTGGAGAAGGAGAAATAGCTTTTATTTCAAAAGAAACCTGCAATGTCAGCACAGCCGAGGATAGGACTTAACTCTAACACATAGGCAAAAGCCATCTGAAATATCAACTCGAATCAACTGTTTTATCCTTGGACAAAAATAAAGTTTGTAAATGCCTGAATTGTTTAATTAGACCTTTCACGTGGTTCCCTAAGAACACAATCAAAATAGTGCTTGAATTGGAGGCATGGGCACAGGCAAATATAATATATCCACTCTCTACACAGTTATTGGGTATAAACAGAGAAAAGGTAAGAAGAAACTGACAGGTGCCCTCCTTTGAGGAGATTAATATCTATTTTCTACACAGCAGTTTAACTGCCTGAAAGCAACAAACCATCACAACTGACACATGACACTTTTATCAGAAGGCCAAGGACTGAGTGTCTAGTGAGTCAACGGCTTCCACTATTTGAGGCTACTCTTTTCCAGGTAATCATTCAGATGCACAGGTACAGAGGAAGCTTATACTACTGATGTTCATGCCATACCAATTCTGTGGATAAATCAGAGTCTTCTGTCTCTAGGGCTGTCAACTCAATTAAAAAACCCCCTAATATGGACCCTTCAGTTCAATTCTCAGATGTCAAGATCTAACTAAATGAACATCAATTGATTCTATATTAAACTTACCTTGAAGTGTGATTTAAGTCGCTGGTCTTTGTTGTAGTATTCCCAGACTGTATACTGTTTGCTTCACTAGGAGGATCTTTTACAATATCTGACTTTGGTCTGTAAAAGTAGGGAAAAAAATTATAATAGGTTTTCTGGCTGATTAAAGTGCACTATTGCTTGACAAAACAACCATTTATAAAGCTTACATAATGAATAACTAACTGTAAACCTTACTAGTGTCCCCCTGAAACTTACTTAGTCTTTTTATTGGTGTTCTTCTTCGTAACACTTGGACTGATTTCTTTTTCTTTGTCAGGCTTTTCTTTGTCTTGTTTTTCCACTTTCTCTTTCTTCTCCTTTTTAGGAGGCGGAGGTGTGGCATATTGCTGGGCAACTTGTTGAGCAACCAGCTGAGAGTTTATTCTAGGTTTTCTATAAAGAGAAAAAAATAAGACCCACAATCAATGATTTAATACAGGAGATGTCATTTCAAATATAGCAGAAGCACCATTAAGATCCATTTAATCATTTATGGAAGGATATTTGACTTTCAGGTACAGAGGATATTTCCTTACTTAGTATCAGGTATTACCAGCTACCTGCAAGTATGAAACTTTCAAACTAAAAATCTGACAGCCCTACAAACTATAATTTTATTGATACTAATCCACAGTCCAGGAACCCTTCTCAACATATTTCTAACAAATATAATATTCTTTTCCACGTGCTTCACAAATTTACACTCTTAAACCTTTCACAGTTACATGGACAGACAGCTTTCAAACATTCGAGACTTAAAGTGCTCTCTCATTTTCTTAAAGAGACAGATTGGTAATATGTTAAATACAGAAAAATAAAGTTAGTAAGGTGCCATTCCCATTTAGTTTTTCAGAATAAGTTCTAGTTCTCTGAAGCAGTGGGCTTGGCCTGAACAGATAAAGAGCAACAGAAGGTTTACTGATAAGGAGCAACTAAGACTTACTGTGTCCCACCAAAGGCTCAGATTGTAATTCATTGCAAACAACAAAACAAATGGGACATTCACTGTACCATTAAGTGTCATGTCTGCCTGTGCCAATCTCCAGCTAGCATTCACTCTCAACACAATTGTTTACAAACTCCAAATAGTATTCAGTAATCTTTACAACGTATATATTTCTTTAGACAAAAAAAACAAAAACAAAAACAAAAATTGAAGGATGCTCTTTCTGGAATATGAGGTCCTCAGTCAAAGACTCTAGTTAGCTGACTTGCTGTAACTGAGATCAAGAATTCTAAAACGGTCTACTGCTGTGCAGGTGAGGGGCAAAAAAGACAATCGAGGTGAAATGGCTGGTTTCTGCTGTGACTGAAGGCTAGTAGGTTTGAGTTTTTGAGGGAGATAATGTGATTAAGGGGGCAGGCAGTGTGCAGGCAGAAAAAGAGAAAAGGTTATATTAAGGAGGGGAAACGGGAAGAGAAGAGGTAAACAAATTACTCTGTCTTTTTAGACAGATTTTTATTTCAAATGTTTCAAGCAGAAATCTAACCCACCAGACAGTTAACAATTCAGCGCTGAGTGCTCTCAGTAGTAATTCATACATTCATCCCTTCTACAATCCTCATTCCTGCCTTCATCTCCTCTCACCTTGACAACTGTATATTTTTCTTCTCTCTGGCCCCTCCAAAGCCCAGCATGTGGAAACTGCTGACTTCCTTCACACGTGTTCAAAGCAGCACTAACACATCCTCCCTATCGTCAAACAACTCCATTGGCTCCCTATTTTTATTTCAGGTTCAAGTTAAAAATTGTTCTGGTTAATAAAACATCTCTATGAATGCTTCTTAGGACAAAACTTTTCAAAGTGTCCAAATGGATTAGGATCCTTGGTCTCACTAAAAATCAATGGAACTCAGGCTCCCAAATCACTCAAGGGCTTTTGAAAATTTTACCAGATCTACTCTGTGGACTTCACTGCCTCTCTACTTCCTTCACCTAGCACCACCCTTTGCTCACTCTCGGCAAACTCCTTGGATTGCAGAGAAAGCATTCACCTCTGCAGCTCTAGCCATCCCTAACAACCTCCTTCACACAACCCATCTGTTTGCCACCTTGTTTATACCTCTTCATTTCTCTCTCTTGGTCCTAATGTTTAACTCTGGATATACTGAGATTGTGCTTTTATAAACACTATATAAAATTAAAGTTGTAGTGTACACACATATTTGCACATTTTCAATTACCTTTAAAAAAAAAAAAAAGCAGATTTAGATATAGCTTAAACTCATCCAGCATGGATCTCTAGTTCTGCTAGATTCAATCAAAAACAAAAATACTACAGACTACAAAATAAACTCCTCTCAAGAATGAAATCAGCCAGATTTTCCTGGCACACAAAGTTCTCATTTCATACAAGATCCAAAGATAGTACAAAATGTTCTGCAGGGAACCAGAGACATAAACATAATCAATGCATTCTTTGCTACACATACAAAGTTTTACATAGGTCAGTCCATTCGTGTAACCGCTCTTGTATGTCTTTACAAAAGGACTCCATAAATTATTACACCTCAGCACTAATGAAAAATTTAGACAGGGTTAGTTAACATTAGTCCCAAAGTTAAAATAAATAAATGAATGCAAATCTAAACAATCTCTAGTTTTGCAATAAAAAAATCAATTAAAATATTTGCTGAACAACTTTTTGGGATTCAGACATTTCTCAAATACTATGCTAGAGCAGAACTGGATATTGAAACTTACTAGAAACTAAAAGTGAAATTGACTAGTCTATTTTTGCTGTCCAACCTGAATGAAATGGAGATGAAACAGCACACGTGGGTAAAAGATACGTTTTAAAAGATTCTTCCAGTTTTATTAATCTAGGATGTCATTATTAAAAGGCAAGAAAACTTTTTTTTTTAATATAAAAACCCATATAAATTACACACCATTTTAAACTACTAATGTCCCTTTATTTTAGGCTAGAATCTGTGACCAAACCTCTTTAGGGGCCTGATCCAAAGCCCATTTAAATCAAATTAATTGAATGGAAAGATACTCCCACAACTTCGCAGTCTTTGGATTAGGTCCTAGTTACCTCTACACTAAAAAAATCTGCAGTCATTTTTCAGCAGCAATGCAATTGCATCAGTGCTACCAGTTGTGTAGTGTAGACTCATCACAGGCTATTAAAAATAATAATACAAAACCCTATGATCCTATGGTTAGATTAGACAGTATTAAAAATGTGCCCAACACCATAGGCGCCAACTTCACCCAGCACCAGTGGGTGCTCACACCCTCCTCCTGCCTCTGGCCTCGCTCCCATTCCAACCCCTTCCCCAAAGTCCCCGCCCCAACTCCATTCCCTCCCTATCGGACCCCTTCCCCAAATCCCTGCTCCAGCCCTGCCTCTTCCCTGAGCGTGCCACATTCCCCCTCCTCCACCCTTCCTCCTAGAGCTTGCCATGCAAAGGAGCTGTTTCGCGGCGCAAGCGCTGGGAGCTAGGGGGAGAAGCGAGGACGCAGCATGCAGCTGGGAGCTAGGGGGAGAAGTGAGGACACAGCTCCAGCCCCGGAGCACCCATGAAGTCGGCGCCTATGCCCAACACACCATTAACAGGACTCCTGCATCTACACTGGTTCTGAAAAACAGATTTGCCTAATTAGTGCATACAAGGCCTCTGGTTTCACGCAGTCACATAGGACGAATAGTAGCAGGCGGAGTGTCTGAAATAGTGTGAAAACAACTCTACATAACACTATCCTATACTTCACTCGTTTGGGCGCTGCTTTCTTAGTTATACAAACTTGTATTATAAGAGCAATTTTTCACCTTTTTTTTGGTCATGTGTCAGTATTTTTGCCTTTCTAAGATTACTGATGAAGTTTTTAAGCCCAATAATTTAAATTGTAAAAGTTATGGCTCTGTGACAAGATCAAAATTAACCTCTCTCTGCAAGTTAGCAATATGTAAAATCACCATTGGAGATCATCAAATTTGGAACCACTGATTAGCCAGCTCTTCAGAATGACAGTTCTGTGGGCCTGTTAGATATTACCAAGTAGTAAAAACAAGGCTGCTAAACATACCTACTGTAAATGGATGGTAGTTGCTTTTCCAGACTAAGAAGTCTGCTGTATAAATGTATTTTAACAGAAAGTACCACCACACTAAGAACTGCCTGTGACATTTCTGTTAAAGAAACACCAAAATTTAGATGAGAGAGCTTGTTTAAAACCTGCTTAGCGGTTTCATGTTTTTTTAAATGAAAGAGAACAATACTATCTGCTGATAAAAATGTAACATTTAAATCTACAGATGCCCCATGAAAACAAGTTTCTGCCACCATTATGTGAAGGTCTATTTAACGAAAAACTTCTTTTGATATCAAGAGAAGAGATTTTGCTGGCAGTTGTTTTGTGGGTCCAAAGCTGCTTCCATTAAGACCATGTCTGTACTACAAACATGATCCTATTTGTACAAGGCTTTAGCTTTATCACAACATACCATTATGGTCCAGTCTGCACAACAAATTGAAATAATGTTTGCAACCAGGTTATGAAACACCCATGTTGCATTTAGAATCTTCAAAACAGTTACAGCCCAATTCAGTTTATAATGTGGTTTGCTTACACTTCAAGAGTGTGCATACAGAGGGTCTCACTAAACAGTAAAACTGAAAAATGTATCCTAGAAAGCTTTTTTGGTACAATTATTGCTCATATGACCTATAATATGCACAAGGCCCAAGTTATGAACAATTCTAAATACCGTTACATCAGCAGCCTACTTATCTTATCAATAATATTCCTCGGGGGGGGGGGGGGATTTAAGGATAAGAGACTATCTACTGATTTTTTTAATGGAATACTGGGGACATTTTTTAAATAAGGATTCTACAGCTGTGACTGCGTAACAACTAGTGGATATAAACATGACAAACAGAACAGTTTGGTTATGCATGTAGAAGGAAGATTTTACCTGATTAATGAATCCATTCTCACAAAAAAGTCTTACTTAAATAGCAGAGATTGTGAAATGCAACCTATTGATCTTTTAAACTTTAAATAAATTTTACAACTTTTACAATTTTCCATGTCATCAGCTTGTACTATTGGACCGAAAAAATGGATGTTCACGCATTGCTTCATCTTCTCATCCTTTCTCCAAAATGGATCACATGATAAAGTGGGAGTTAACAAATCCTTGGAGAGCACAGGCTGTCCCCCTGCACGGCTGACCTCACTGCTGAAGCTGCCTTTCCAGGAGTGACTGGAAGTTCTAGTTACTTGCTGCTTACATAACTAGTTAAATCAGAAACACATCATTTGTGCTTATGCATTTTGTCTAATCACCAAATTAGAAAATTCACACTCTTAAGAATCTCATATAAGGTTTTCTATTTAGTAGCACTTCAAATCTGCTCTTCATAATGTTAGCCAAGTGTGGAGCTTTGCTCCAACTTCAATGATTGGGGAGCTTACATATCAGTATATTTTATTTATAAACCCTCCACCCATATTCTCTGCTGAGGAGTTCAGAGTGCAGCACTGTATAGTTAAAAATATAACTTCTTTAAAGGGACACTAAAACTTGAAAATCACATCTACCTCTGGAAACAGTCAAAGGTAACCTCCAGAAGAAAGATCACAGAAAATAAAGAGGATTTTTCACAATTTTGCATGCTTTGTTTATTCTGTGCACTTGACAGCACTGTATGTATAGTCAGTTTTACTGCCTCAGGGATGGTCAGTGACATAACTCTCATGCATAGTTCCAGCAAGCTCACGTACACGCTCTTCCCTACTCCAAGCAAAAGATTATTTACTAGTGGCACAGCCACAAAGAGGTAGCAGGCAGGAGAGTGCACAAATAAAGGGGAATTGGGAGAGTGGGGGGAGAAAAGGGATGGATCTTAGCATGTTTGATAGCAAATATTTTTGTTTTTATTCAGGACATGCTATTTTAAAAGAGACGCTAGGTCGAAAAACAGTATTTCAATAATTTAAAAAAAATCCAGAATGATAGTGTCCCTTTAAACCCATCTAGGGGCTTGTCTACATGAACATTTATGTAGTTAATGGCAAGCTTGAGAGTGAATCTAAACCGCAGTAGCCAACCACGCGCTGTCTGTGTAGACCTTACTGATACGCACTAAAAATTCATTAGTGCACTTTAATCTACTTGCATTTCAAAAGGGCATAGAATAAAGTGCACTAATGAACTTTCAGTGCACATCAGCAGGATCCACATGGACAGTTAGTGTGTGGGAAGCTAGTGTGGGATAGATTCATACCTCACTCTGAACTAAAATGTTCATGCAGACAAGGTCTCAGTAAACATTTAGTCATCTACTTCAGATATCTATCAAACTTAGGAGAAAAGTAAACCATGCCTGGGTGAGTTATGGGGACCCCATGTCCTTGAAAATCCAAGGAAAAACACAATTTTAGGATATAGTTTATAAAACCATGATTATCAAACTATACTGGATAGAAGACCTTTGCATGGAGAAACGCCAAGGAAGCATGCACCTACCACAATGCATTTTTAACCACAAGGGATGATGCAGAAGTAATGCTTTTGCTGTGTCCAGATATGTAAGATGCTTGCCTGGCCTCTGGGCCATACTCTATCTCAAACAGGAAATCTTTTCCACACAGAACTCAAATTTTAAAAATAGTTAATAATCTCTCTCAACATAAAAATGTGTGGTATCCCTTTGGTTATGTGTCCACATACAGCATCCTTCATCTCAATTATTTTTTGAAATATCCCATTCTTTTTCTGAGATATGGGAACAACCTTTTTTCTATATTTCTCTATTTTATAGCTTAGGTTTTTCCAGTTTTGAAGTGGAGCAGGACTTGTTACAAGATGTCCCTATAACAATCTCATGAGTCCTTATAATAATATATGGAGATATACCTATCTCATAGAACTGGAAGGGACCTTGAAAGGTCATCAAGTCCAGCCCCCTGTCTTCACTAGCAGGACCAAGTACTGATTTTACCTGAGATTCTTAAGTGCCGCTTGAAGGACTGAACTCACAACCCTTGGTTTAGCGGGCCAATGCTCAAACCACTGAGCTATCCCTTCCTCTCTCCTTCACTGGCTGTGGCTATAAAATAAGCTTACTTTGCTTTCCAGAAAGGTAGAAGGTACAACAAAAATCAGTATATTCAGGAGGATACAATTTTGCTCATATTTTAAAATTAAAAGATGGTGATTTGAAGCCTCGTTTCCACTTGGAATAGAATGAATTAACCTGCTCAGGCACCTGTTCCAGAGTTCTGAGTCACTAAAAGTATAGAAGGATCTCTCTGTGCTAGTTTAACACCACACTGCACTCGACTATTTCTGGCCACAGTTTTGCTCCTATCTGCCATTTTATGACTGGAGAACCGGCGAAAAACAGACTATTGCTTTAAATAAAAATATCCCATTTTTTAAACAAGTTAGCATGAGAGCAGAGTGACCTGTGCAGAAACTTGTCTCCAACATACACTTGTTGCAAGAAAAAAAAATTACCTCGAAAATGAAGATTAACTGCTTTGTGCCCAAATCCTGCTGAGACAGAAAGGAAATTGAACTTTAATGCACTTCACATACCAAGATCCTGTTTGGGTGCCAAAATGAAAACATAGGGCAGTCTGCACTCTAAGCCTTCTATCAAACAGATATGCTTAAGGAAACAGCTCGACTTTCACTGTATTGTGATTTTAGCATCTTTTACTCAGTCCTGATCTATACTGAAAAGTTACCCAGCTCTGGTAGCTCAGACGTGTGAAAAATCCACCCACCGAGCGACATAGTTAAGCCGACCTAACCCCTGGGGGTAGACAGTGTTGGGTTGATAAAATAATTCTTCCGTTCACTTAGCTACTGCAAATGCAGTATTACATGTATTACAAATGCAGATGGAAGCTGCAGCACTGCAGCTGTGCTGCTAGTGTAGACAAGCCCTCAGACAAGCTTCTCACTTGCATCAATGAATGTATGAATACAGACTGCATGAACTAGCAAGAATGTTAAGATTAACCAGCACTATACATGAGCCAGAGTTAGTTAATGAATCGCAATATCCCCCCCAAAAACTTTTAAACAGAGGTGACATTTCAGGACTTCATGAAGCTACATTCACACGAAACTGCCACACATTAAATATGGTGGTAACTACAATGTCCTACCGGTTTTTGCAACTTAATCAATCAGAGCCCTCCCAAAGCACCCAAGCAAGAAGATACATATTTTAAGTAACATCTACTAATCTGTTGCAGAGGATTTTCCCCTCAGCAGTGGTGAGCTTAGTAGTTTGGTTAGTTTCCATGCTGTCACTTGGACAACACAGAGGCCACCAAATATGTTATAGGCCTCCATGATGTTCTGTCCTGTGTCAAATCTGGTGTGCTATGGGGTGGGGAACAGGGGTCTGTTGGCACTGTCCAGCCATCATGTTTTAGGATTCGTAGGGGGTCTTTTCCATGCTGTTTTTACTGGATCCATGTTGAAGATGATTCTTGCAGAAAAGCTGGTAGACATTTGGAGCAGATGACCATGCTCCTTAGAGAGCACTGGGTGACCATTTGAGAGAGTGGGACATCTTTAGTTAGGAAGTGGATCTCTTCACTCAACTTGAATTTGTGCAGAGGGCTAAGGTAATTTGGTCACTCACAGAAGACACCATGTGACTGAATTCTCAATACTATGGGTAGGCTTGGACAGATTAGATTTTTACTCGTAAATGTTGATAAACATCCACTTGACCACATATACACAAACCAATAAGAAATATTTCCATCAATAATAATAAAAATTTACAAAGTAAGAACAATGCTGCTTGAGAATTTCTTAGGAGTTTGATTTAAGGCTATTTACTTTATATATTTTTACATATATGATGCTGACAATTTGTGTTTTAACAGTTATAAAGCTTAACTTTTCGCATATCAACTTTGATCATTAAATGATGATTGTCTGGCCCCTCATGTCTTCCTGGACTGTGAAATTTTAAATCAATAAAGATTGAAAAAAATGCTTAAAAACAAACATCATTATCCATCAAAATATTAAAAAATAAAAATTGAATTTTGCCATGCTTACCTATGGGACAGATACCTACAACAGATTAGCCAAGCTTTTCTGGATGTGACTTTTTACAAAAAATATTATTTCAAGTAGCTGGCAGTGAGAAATCATTGGCCAATATGGGTTCTAATTTGTAGTCACTGTTTAGTGGTTTTCAGACCAGGATCGTGGAGATGTAACAGACCAGACCAAAAACAAAAAAGTGAGGGCCAAGTTTTACTAGTGTTCAAACAGCTATGTAAAATCCAAAGGCTATTCACACAACAGTCTGCCAGTCAATATTGTTCCAAAGAATCTGGATCCCTGGGTCACATCATCATTCCAATGGATCTGGCCAGAGTCTGAATTCCTGTGAACTGGTATTTGCTATATGTCAGCAGCCGGCTTTGTTTGTTAAGTATGTTTTATAGGTGTCTGATGCTAGTGAGATGTGTGATTGGAAGTGAAGGCAAAGAAACTACTAAGTATTATATGACAATACTTACAGGTATGGAGAGAGTTAATATGGCAGGGACATTCTTTTCAGCTAGCAAGTCACACTTAGATCCTTGATTCATGTGGACTTGGAGCAAGGCAAATATAATGGCCAGAAATCCAGAGAGGCAGCAAGCTGCATAAATCCAGGTCTTATGCTAGGCAAAAGTCTTAGTCAAGAAATTACACCCCAGGGAGAAACAATGATTAGCAGACTCAGGCCCAGAGGAAAAGGAGTAGTAAACAGAACAAGTTTTTAATCTCTGGAATTATTTAGAGTAATGGGAATGAGATGGTAACTAATATACTAGGCTAGCAAAGGAAACTGAACTAAAGACAGATAGGAAATATGTTCCTACCTGTAAAAAAGGAGGCTGTTGTTACACTTTCACTCTTCAACTGAACAGATCCTTAAGACTGAAAGTAACTCAATAATGAGAGTTTAAACTGCCAAAGCAGGAAGGTTACAAAATGCAGTAGCACAGAGTGGTACAAACAGTAAGGCTGATGCATGAGGATGCTACTTTGTGCGGTGAAGCCTCACGTTCACTTTCATCTTTACGAATGATCACAAAGAGGTACACTACAAGTATGTTTTGACTGTCTGCACCTCTCTCCTTTGGATCACCTTGATGCCATGATTATTTCTGGAATACGAGGAGATTCAGCTGGTGCCCAGTTAGTCAAGACAGATACTTCTTCCCCAATCAAGCTTTTTTGGTATCTTCTGTAACAGAACGCACTTGCACATGGCTTTATAAGTAGGAACTCACTGCAGACACCCCAGATTTCCGCATTAAAAATATAAACCTTAAAATGTCATGCAAATTTCAGAACACCTGCTAGTTCTTTAATACTACCAAGATATTAGTAGTAAAAGACCAAATTCTGACTCAAGCATCTAAAGCAGTTAATTTTTTTGGGTCAAAGGCTGAGATCTTAGTCTCATAGACTTTAAGGTCAGAAGGGACCATTATGATCATCTAGTCCAACCTCATGCACAATGCAGGCCACAGAATCTCACCCACTCCCTCCTGAAACAAATCTCTAACCTATGTCTGAGCCACTGAAGTCCTCAAATCATGGTTTAAAGACTTCAAGGTGCAAAGAATCCTCCAGCAAGTGACCCGTGCCCCACGCTACAGAGGAAGGCAAAAAAACTCAGAGTTTCTGCCAATCTGCCCTGGGGGAAAATTCCTTCCCGACCCCAAATATGGCAAATCAGCTAAACCCTGAGCATGTGGGCAAGACTCACCAGCCAGACACCCAGGAAAGAATTCTTTGTAGTAACTCAGATCCCACCCCATCTAACATCCCATCACAAGCCATTGGGCATATTTACCGCAAATAGTCAAAGATCAATTAATTACCAACATTAGTCATTCCTTACTTGGCCAAATGCCTACTTATTTAAGTGACAGTTTTCCTGGGTAAGGCCTTAGCTATTAAACTTGACCCTGATGTGACTAACAATATACAAGATGATTTCAGAAGCAAGTAAACTAGATAAATAATACCTACCTTTGTCCTCTAAGACAAGTAACAAAACCAAACCAAATCAATCTGCGTTTTGAAAATTATCACTGGAGAGCGGTAAAATAGTCCAGTTAAAATTAGTTTGGCAGTCTCTGGGAAGACGCAGTTCATGTCACTAAAGAAGATGTTTGCAGAATAAAATGCAATTAATAATCTTTGTAGGAAGGCAATCTTGAGGCATGAACCGACAGGCTGAAATACATACACCTCTCCACAAAGCAGTTTTGGCACCTAGATCTTACAAACTGAAATTTTTATTACCACAAAGTGATACTCAATCACTGCAATAGTTGAGTTTCATATATATATATATAGATTCTAAGGCCAGAAAGGATCTTTACCATTATCTAGTCTGACCACCTGTATGGCCATACAATTTCTTCCAAGTAATTCTTAGAGCATATCTTTTAGAAAAGCATCCAATCTTGATTTAAAAATTAGCGATGGAGACTCTATCATGACCTATGGTAAATTGTTTCAATGGTTAATTACTCTCACTGTTAAAAATTGTGTGCACTTGCCTGAGGTACGCTTATCAAACAACTGCTGTATGCCCAACTCAAAGGAGAAAGTAAATGGGGAGGCCAAAAGAAATGCTTTAAAGACAACCTCAGGATAAACATCAAGAAATGTGGCATTGTCACCACACACTAGGAGACAGCAGCCCAGGATAGGGATAACTGACGAAGACTCATGAGAGAGGGAACATTCACTTTTAAGGAAAATTGCCTTGCTCTGGTTGCAGAAAAGCGCCAGAAAAGAAAGGAAAGACAACTGTCACGCAGCAATCGCATCCCACTTTGTCTTCCAACACCACCTGTCATGCCTGCCAATGAGCCTGTGGCTTTACAATCAGACTCCTCAGTCAAAGGACCCATGAAAAACAAAACCTGTAAAAAAGAGATCTTCCTCGTCCTCGAGGAATCGCCAATGACTCTCACTGTTAAAAATTTACCCCTTATTTCCAGTCTGAATTTGTCTAGCCATTCGATACTTTATACCTTTCTCTGATACAATGAACAGCCCATTATTAAGTATTTGTTCCCCACGTAGGAACACATAGCATAATTATGTCACCCCTAAATATTTTCCTTGTTAAACTAGATAGATTGACATATTTAAGTCTATCACTGTAAGGAAAGTTTTCTAATCCTTAAATCAGTCTCATGGCTCTTCCCTGAGCCATCTCCAATTTACCAACACCCTTCTTGAACTGTGGGCACCGGAACTGGAAACGATATTCCAGCAGCGGTCACACCAACTCCAAATAGAGAATTGAGGAGTTTGGGTTTGGTTTGATTTTAATGATACAGTAGCACATGATCCCTCAGCAGGGGTCTCATTGCACATGTCTCTAATTTCCACGAGTGGTAATTGATCCACATTCTTGGGACTCTGATAAGTCTCTGTAGATACCTCACACACATTTCCTTCCTTTTCTCCAACAAAATGTTTCCCTGTCAAAGTACCATCTGTCCTTTGGAATCAGGTCCAGGGTATTAAAATCCATTAGTTCTGCCCTTTTATTCACAACTACTGTTAATGTCAAATTAACTGGAATAATAGCCCGCAGCACACTCTTGGTGCAAGTTATTTACTGGGAAATAAAGTAGAATTATTTAGCAAAATCACTTTTACCACATGGTACAGAATATTTGCTATGTGCTCCCAAATTCTGTACCTACGCAAGAGTTCTTGACTCTTTTTCTAGGACGGGGGTAGGTAACCTATGGCACGCGTGCAAGCTCATTTTCAGTGGCACTCACACTGGTCAGGTCCTGGCCACCGGTCCAGGGGCCTCTGCATTTTAATTTAATTTTAAATGAAGCTTCTTAAAACATTTTAAAACCCTTATTTACTTTACATACAACAATAGTTTAGTTATATATTATAGACTTATAGAAAGAGATCTTCTAAAAACGTTAAAATGTATTACTGGCATGCGAAACCTTAAATTAGAGTAAATAAACGAAGACTTGGCACACTACTTCTGAAAGGTTGCCGACCCCTGCCCTAGGATTTGAAAGGCATAAGCCAGCCACCTCCTGAAGACTGAGACAATTGACTCCTCCAGGGTAGACTCAATGCCTGGTAACACCCATGGAAGCACAGAAAGTCTTAGGGGACTCATGCCATTCCCAGGAGTGTGGATCTAATTATAATTGCTTTTACCTTTACACTATGTTACTGCAGGAGTGAAAGTAGCATCAAGTGGTATTTTACCAAATAAAAAACCTCAAGGTAACATGAAGCACTGATGAGTTGAATAATTTCACACAGTGTGCAATATGCCAACCTCTGAGTGGGGTCTCGCTATTTCTTCAAAGAAAACAAATATGTCTCATATGCAATGCAGCATGAAGAGAAGTACACAAATAGTTTAAGAATTCTCAAGTGTTCAACCACACATTTAACAAAGAAAGAGTCCAAAGCAGTTTGTGAGAGTTGTTTATAAACCGATCTGTTCCAAGATCATAATACAATAAGGAGCACTCTTCTGAGACAGATGCACTGCAAGAAGAGGGTAGACAATAACCCTTCAAAACATTACTTCAAATACCAAGTTCTATTTTCTCAAAATGTTTTTTTCAAATCTAAAAACAGCAAAAGTTTTAGAAGATGTTAAGCCAGCTACATGGTTGCATATTATGAAACTCACTTGTTGTGAACCCACTGTCATTTTTAGAGATCAGAAAGAGGGTAGACTAATGGACAAACTCTCCTTGTATAAACATGCACAACATTAATGACGGCAGTGGAAGTTGCTCAGATGTATCGGAGGAGAGATTTTAGTCCCAAGTGTATATGTTAAGCAATACACCAAAAAGGACAAGGCAACTGGATGACTACAGAGCACTAAAGGATAATACAGAACACACCAACAAGAATAGAAAGAGCATGAGTGATTAAATAAAAGCACACAAACCATTACTTCTGAAGATTTTGGATTTTCTTGAAGTATTGTTTCAAATGTAATTAGCCAAAAGTAAAACAAAAACTACTGTGAATGACTTTTACTCTTAGATGACAAGTAACCAGAAATAATTAATCTAAGTAACCCAAGCATCTGATAAATATAATCAGAAACAGTATAGATTTTTCAAGTGAAGAAATATACTGTGCATCAGTATATACAGCCACTTCTAAAGCCCTGTCTACTGCATCAGTATATACAGCCACTTCTAAAGCCCTGTCTACATTAGGGTATGGCTACACTTGAAACTTCAAAGTGCTGCCGCAGCAGCGCTTTGAAGTGCAAGTGTGGTCGCAGCGCCAGTACTGGGAGAGAGCTCTCCCAGCGCTACACGTACTCTACATCCTGATGGGGTTTAGCTTGCAGCGCTGCAGCACTGTTTACACTGGCGCTTTACAGCGCTGTATCTTGCAGCGCTCAGAGGGAGTGTTTTTTTCACACCCCTGAGCGAGAAAGTTGCAGCGCTGTAAAGCGCCAGTGTACCCAAGGCCTATCAGTAATAACCAAGACATAGAAACTGGCTCAAGCACAGTTCCACTTTGCAGTGTAGATGGGAACCATAACAATGTTCCATAACTGGACTTAACAGTTGTGGTCCCACCCATACTTCAGTTTTCAATGAAACTAACAAGACCATGGGACACTCACTATCTTGCAGTCAGTTGACAAATTATAACCACAGTGTAAATGGGGTGTCAGTTGTTCTTTATACTATCAGTCTGGAGCAATTATCCTTCAGAAGTGAAAAAAATGTGAATTGATATTAATCTAAAATGCAATATGTAAGGAAATACAGGAAAGTTATCTCAGGGAAGCTGCATATAAGATTAAGTATCACTGATAACATTTTCTAAATTTAACAAAATGTAAAAGAGGAAAATCATCATCCATTTGACAAAAAGCCAAGATACGTAATTTTGCTCCTCAAACAAAAAACCCCCAACAAACTTAAGTACCATATATACTTGTTCATAACCCCAAATTTTTTAGTAAAAAAGGGAAGCACCAGGGAAGGGTGTCGGCTTATGAACAGGTATAGAGAGGGAGAGATGGGACCCAGCATCTCCCCCTAAAGAGGGAGCAAGGAGAGGCAGCACAGCCAGCAAAGCCAGAAGGGAAGAGACAGGCCAGAGTCTCTCCAATTCTGGCCACGCTGCTCTCCCCCCAGCCTCCAAAGCAGCTGCAGCACCGGAGCTGAGAGGCTGCAGCCATGCCACTCAGCCCCCGCCCCCAGAGCAGACTGTGGCCTTGCCACCCAGCTCAGGCCACTGGAACATGCGGTTTGTGGCTGTGCTGCCCAGCCTGCCGGAGCAGCTCCAGCCATGTCAGAGACATCCTCCCCTGGTCCTCCTCAGATAAGGTGGGAAGGGATGGGATGGGGACTGTGGGGGTCCTGGGCTCGGGGTGAGGTCATGTGGCGGGTGGTCACAGGTGTTACTACCCTGACTCCCAGCTTCTCGCCCCCCCCAAATTTCCCCACCAGTTGCTGTCCCGGGCCATCAGGGTAAGCAGCTGGCACGCCGGGACACTTTGTCTACTCAAGTTTACCTCCATGCCTGCGGATGCTCGAGGTAAACAAACCATCTCAGCAAACCAGCAGCTTATCCTGATGGCCTGGGAGCCAAAGTCTGCTGACCCCTGAATTATAAGGTCGGCTTATGAACGGGTTATAATTTTTTTCCATTTTTACTTTTTGTATATGGTAAATTTAAACATACACAATAAACTACTGAAAGATTTCAATATATCAATATATATGAAACTTTTAACTCTTTGCTACCAAGTTGAAACACCTGATTTTGTGAAATCAAATACCCGGGCCTCAATTTTTTTATGTTGTCTCATCTGCTCCTTTTAGTAAATTATAAGATCACCACACTCATAGTTACATATAAACACCAAGATGTATCAATGGATCAACTGTGGAGTTTATTCAATAAAATTTTTAACGAGACAGAACTCAGAAGAAATAGTTTGCAGCCAAAATACACATTACAGGGGGAGACAACTGTAGATTCACCATTATGAGAGCGAGCCTACCAGCATTAAGGAGGTACAAGAAGCAAGTTACATTAATATACTCACTAAAAATCCTAACTCTGCTCCATAAGGAATATTACATAAAAAGAAGTCACTTTCCAAATCTAAGAGTTCCTTCTGATTTTGAGATAGAACATTAGAATACAGCAGAGATACTGTATGTGATTTAATTAAAGACCGTAGGAATTTTTCAGCAAGGAGGTCAAAGTTTCAGCTTTAAGGAAAGAATAGTTATCTCTTAAGTGCTTGGTTCCTGAAAACTGTATGCTGCAGGACTGGATGAAAATCTGTACTACAGGAGGAATTCTTGAGAAACTGAGTGAAATCTGTTCACAAGCATTTTTAAACCTTTGCACAGTTTGAGGCCACCTAACAATGTTTCTAAGAAGTTAAGGCATAATTTATACTAGATACCAAAAAATATTAAAATAGGAGTTAAATCTCAAACAGGCTGCAGAGTAATTAAGGGGAAAAAAACTATTAAAAAGAACAACAAAAAACTGATTTTCAATTGATCTCAATCCTAGGATCTCAAACTGTTACAATCAAAACCTTCTCTTAAAACATCCAAATTTAAGCTACATTAGCATGCAGGTTTTTCTTCAGAAGTAGCTTTCTCCTACAAAGAAGTTGCTAAAGAAATGTGAATTTCTTTTCCTTATACTGTGGACTGGAGAGATCCACAATGAATACTGCATATTCAGACAGCTAATTTTGATGGTACTGTATATTTAATGAAAGGTTCAATATGCATCCAGAGCCTCTTAAAGATTTGGGTGTGTAGAGGTCCGCTGTAGGGGTTCGCCCCTCTCTGGGGTGGCTGAGAGCCCGGCCACCTCACTACCTGGGGCAACGAATGACAGCTCAGGGCTCACACCCTCAGGCAGAGGCTGAGCAAACAGTTCAGTCTGTTAAGCCTAGGCCCTCGGTCAGGGTGGGGCAACAAACCACAGTTCAGGGGCTCAGACCCTCAGGCAGGGGCTGAGCAAACAGTTCGGTCTATTAGGCCCAGGATCCTCAGCCGGAGCGAGGGGGAGACTGTCACCCATGAGTGGGGTTGGCAGGGGGGACGCAGGCCCGCCCACTCCTCTGCATCCCAGCCCGGGGCCCTAACAGCAGCAGACTGCCTGCTGCTGTGTCAGCGAGGATCCTGGCCGCAACAGACTGACATTGGCTCTGGGTGTGCTGCAGCCAGACTAAGGTCGGCTGCCCCCGGGCTACTTCCGACCTCCCCCTCTACCAGTACCTCTATCTCGGCGGCGTCTTCCGCAGTGTCCCACACCATGGGCTCCTCAGGATACTGAACTAGGGGTAAACTGGGCAGCTCCTCGGGGTCCCTTTGTACAGGCCGGCATCTGGGCTCTTCCAGCGTCTGGTCAGCGTCCAGTCTCCACAGGTCCGGCCAGTCTTCAGGTCGGTCACAGGCGGCAGAAGTCTCCTCAGTGGGAACTAAGGCACCAGCGTCTGGCCTCTCTGGTGGCCAAGCCGCTTCTGAGGCCTGGGGCTGAGCTTTTATACTCCCTGCCCTGCGCCTTGACCTCCGGGGGGGGGGGGGGGGAGCGGCGCCACAGGCTCCTGTGGCTCCGCCCACTTTGGCATCAGTAAGGGCTCGTCCCTCTCTGGGGCAGCTGGGAGCCAGGCCACCTCACTACAGGGCACAGTAAATCAAAAATTTAATGGCAGAAAGGGCATATTCTAAGGCATCCCCGGCCCCTCCCTCTTCCCCAGATCTGGCACAGGCTGCCTTTGACAGTAAGACCAACACCCTGACCTCCTCCTTTCCATACAGAGGTCCTACGTCAGTGAGGAACAGCCAGAAGGAGACCTATCTAAGGCTTCATTCCATGGTGTGCCCACTCTCCTCTCAGCAGCACCTCCAGAAAAGACAAGTCAGAAAGACTAGGGTTTCCCAGGCTCCTCCCATGAGTATCTTCACAGCCCGGTAGACTCTTGGTGCCACAGGAATCATTCGGTTTTGAAATCTCAACTCTGGATTCTACAATTCATTCCCTGATCTGTTTCTTCCTTACCCACCAAAAGTCCTTGGATACCCAACCTCCTTCTCCACATTTACCCACCTTTCTCAGTCCTTTCCTTCCCTTGTACAAAATACACCAGCTTTTAATTCCCAGGCCATGGAGGGACCACTTTCAAGAGTGAGTGGAGTATTGGATCTTCAGGTATCCCCAGCTGGGATGACACAGCTGATTTAGAAAGGAGGAGGATATTTTGAACTTCACTCCTATTGAAGAATTTTATATTGCTGCCCATCACCCTAGTATGAGCATCTTCCTTTTAAAAATCAACAGCAATAGTGAAGTCCCTATTAGACTTCACAGAGTCTCTGCCTCTGTTCCATTTCAGGGGTAAAAACTCTGCTTTTTCCCCCCTCATAAGATTTTTTAAATGAGGACAGTAGGAGAGCAATTATGAAGGACAAGGTTTCATTTCTCTATTTAAATCAATATAACATAGGCATTAGGGAGGGAAGAATCTGCTGGTAATGGGCTAGCCACGTTCTGCCTATTTATTTATAATTAGTGTACTGAGTGTCCTAAGGAATCCAGAACACTATCATTCCACCAGGGATACACATTTGTTTTATTTAAGGCTTATAACTAAGGATTCGAGTTCGTCACGGCAGTCACCGATTCCGTGACTTTCCATGACCTCCGTGACTTCTGCAGTGTGACCTGTCTATGACTTTTACTAAAAATACCTATGACTAAAATGTAGCCTTACTTAGAACCACATTATCGAAGTATCAGGATTACGGCTCTATATTTGTAACAGCATGGTTTTCATGACCAATGCTTATGATCTTCACGTTTTAGGAAATGACCTAAAAGTCATAGTCTGTCATCCTATTTAATGAACCTACTACTGAGCAAGATTCCATTATTAATTAACAAATCAGTCTCTATGTGGTCTCCTTTCAGTATAGTAAAATTTCATGTTTTTATACCTTTAAAAAATGTCACAGAACATTATTGTTGTTTGCAGGGTAGCTGCATTGATCTCAGGGTATTAGAAAGAGAAAGAGGATGAGGTAATATATTTTACTGGACCAACTCCTGTTGGGAAAAACAAGTTTTTGAGCGATACAGAGTTCTTCAGGTCTAGGAAAGCTATTGCCCATCCAACTTTGTTTCTCTTACACAATATTATAGTTTTTATAATATTAAAGAACAAGTACTTGACTTCTTACAATTTCTATCAAAATAGCTTATTGAAAGATTGTGTGACATGACTTTTCTTTACATTAAAATTATCATCAGATAATTCCATGAATATTTAGATATTTTGCCATGACAAACAACCCATCTAAAACTGTGATACCAAATCAAAAACATGTACACAACTTCTCATAATTGGTAGCACAGGCACTTTCACAAGTGTAAATATAAAAGCAAACCAGGACAATTAAGTAAGAGCCAAATCAAACAAACAACATCTTACATCGTCCTCAGTAAGCTGCCAAACTGAGGCTCTGGTAGACTGCCAATCGGAATGAGTTCCAAAGTTCAGGCCCTGTACTGAGAAGGCCCAAATGCCAGTCCTGGAAAGTTCGACACCAGGGCCAACAGTCAGAACATCCCAGTCGATTTTATCTTTATAGCATAACTAGTGTGAGGCACTTACTTAGGGTATATGCCTACACTTAAAATGCTACAGCAGCACAGCTGCAGTATTGCAGTAGCTTCACCGAGATGCGGTAACTACAATCCTTCCATTGGGGTGGGTGGGTGTGTGAGTGAAAGAGAGAGAGAGAGAGAGAGAGAGAGAGAGAGAGAATGTTTCACACCCCTGAGACACACAGCTATGCCAATGTAAGTTTTCAGTATAGACCAGTAAGATCTGCTAAACTCAATACGACTACACACACCTAAGTTAAGCACATGAATGTGTCTTTTTAGCATGAGGGCCTTAAATAGTTGGGTCCCACAGCATTCACTGCCAACCTTTAAATGCAAAGGGGGAGTCTTTAAGGGTGGCCCTAACAGAAGGATGTTACAGTAATCATGGCTGAAGGTAACAAAGACATAGATGCCATTCTGAGCCTTGCATTAAAGAAGTAAGGTCATAAACTCTTGGTAGTCAGAGACGGAAAAAGGCATTATGCACCACCACTACTTCCTGAGAATCTACGAGGAGTGATGGATCCCAACAGGATCCAGGGGCTATGAATCATGTCAGCGAACAGCAGGCAATTACAATATAGAGTGTATTCCAGATGCAAATACTAAATTAAGAGAAGAATTAAATCAAGCAAGACATATCAGACATGCCTCTGGAGAGACTGTTGCTTAACAAATCAATCAGTCTGTTCATTTGAGATGGTCTCCAAACCAAAAGAAAAAAACTTTCAAAAATCTGAATCATCTATCCTCAAAAGAAACAAACCTGCTACAGTACATCTCCAAAATGAAAGGAGTCCATTTTCCCATTTTGAGCAAGAAATGCAACAGACCAACAAAGGTTAAACCAGATGAGGCAAATTGTAAACTGTTCGTTAAAATGAGTTTGTGCTTTTAATTCCACCTCCCCGCCCCCGAACAGTCACGAGTAGGGTTGCAGGTTTGTCACAGCATTAAAAATGTCATTGATAACATATGTTTGTCCGTGCCTTTTTCTTGTGTCTGTGATTTTAATAAACTCACTCTGCAGTGCTGGCTTCTGGCCTGCACCTAGATTCCCGTTCCAGGTATTGCGACCTGGCACTGAGGGTCACAGTGCTGCTCAGGTTTGGACCAGCCACTCCTCCATCATGACAGGAGCTGCTGCTGCAGGGCAGGCTTATTTTCTAGCCCCTCCCAGAGTGTCTCACCCCTGGGTCAGGACTCAACATCTCCCCTCCTGCATAGCTCCACCACTTTAAATGACACTCCCAAGACGTTACATGTCACTTTCCCCCATAGTGACCTTTATTAAATTTACCATGATTTTGATAAATTCCATGACAAATCTGCCCTTCTAAATCATGACTGAAAGTCATATGGAGTTTTCACTATGCTTACCTTCTATACATTCTTACACATAATTTTCTCCAGAAGTCCATTCATCAGTGTGAATAAAATTCACAATACTGCACACTGCCTTACCTGTATTGGAATGAGAGCTTCAATTATTCTCATAAGGCAAGAGCAAAAGGCACTACAAAGTTTGTTTTCACAATAGCATGGTTTAAGGCTAGGAGCAGCCAAATTTTCTTTCATTCATGAAATATTTCACATAGCAGCTCAACGTGTTTAGAAAATAGTTAACCAATAGTTATTCTCCACCACTGTTCTACGCCAATACATATGGGAGGAGGGGGAGGAAGGTGGTGGGGGAGAAGTTCTGTTTTTCAAAATATAAAACCACGATAGATTTAAAAAAATGGGGAGACCAAGGATCACTTCAACTATCTAACACACTGAAATTACAACTTCCCACATCTACATTAGGATTTTACAATATTAGTCATCATGTTTTAAAACAGGGGTCGGCAACCTTTCAGAAGTAGTGTGCCGAGTCTTCATTTATTCACTCTAATTTAAGGTTTCGCGTGCCAGTAATACATTTTAACGTTTTTAAAAGGTCTCTTTCTATAAGTCTACAATATATAACTAAACTATTGTTGTATGTAAAGTAAATAAGGTTTTTAAAATGTTTGAGAAGCTTTATTTAAAATTAAATTAAAATGCAGAGCCCCCCCAGACCAGTGGCCAGGACCTGGGCAGTGTAAGTGCCACTAAAAATCAGCTCATGTGCCGCCTTTGGCACTTGTGCCATAGGTTGCCTGCCTCTGTTTTAAAAAAACAGGCAACACCCAGCACTTTTTCCTGGTTGAGCCCTCAGATGGACTGACAATTCTGTAGCATTAGAGATGGGCACAGCAGATCACAAATAGAATAAGAAGAACCTCAGGGATATGAACACTAGAGTTATGAACTGACATAGCAGTAAGCTGGGGAGGCTTGGGGCAGGAGGAGGCACTGCCTGACCAAGCAGAGGAAAGGTGTGTGGGGGGTGGGGGGGGCACATGGGATCATACGTCACTGCCCCCATCCTTGATTTCTCTGAGCACTGAGCTGTTCAGGGTTTGCTCTACTCGGCCTGCCATGCAAGGGGTCCCTGTTGTTCCCACGCTGCACCTCCCTCACTCCCCAGCATGATTCCAGCTCTCCCGGGTGGGGAGCAGAGGCAGTGGGACACAGCCTCTTCTGTTGGGTGAGGGAGGGTGGCCACTCGTGCTCACTGCCTCTGCAGCTGGACATCGCCTCCTGGATCCTAGTGCGGTTCATCTTCACCTTCTGTGTGCGTTGGGCGCCTTGCATGGCCACCATCCTATTTCCTGTACAATGCTGAATGCCAGCAGTGGGACAGGGCAAGGGACGTGGGGTAGGGCAGTGGAAATGAGGGAGGGAGAGTTGGGTAGTGGGTTAGGGTTAGCATTTTTCTTCCGCATAATAAGTTTCAAAGCTGCATTAAAGTCAATGTTCACTTGTAATCTTTTGAAAGAACCGTAACATTTTGTTCAGAGTTCTGAACAACCTCCATTTCCGAGGTGTTTGCAACTCTGGGGTTCTGCTTTACTTCCAAATGTAATCTCTAGTTGCTAACAAAAGTGCTGCGGGAAGCCCAAGTGACTGTTCAACAATTGCAGAGAGAAGCATCCACCTTCTTTGCCATGTCTAGTGTCCTGGCCAAATTCCAATTTGATCAACTGAACTGTATTCTGCCTACCTATATCCTATCCTCCCCCCGCAGTTGCAATTCTATCCAACAGTCTTCACTTCTTGTCCTATGCAGTTGTGTAGGGAGTTGCTTATGTGCGTCGACAGAATTCTCTGTGACCAGTTCAGTAACTCTTATATATAAAGTCTGTAAAGTACGGAATGCTTTTGGAATGAGGATATAGATATACAGTGCAAGATTACATAAGAACATCAGAATGGCTACACTGGCTCGTACCAATGGTCCATCTAGCCCAATACCCTATTTTCTGACAGTAGCCAATGCCAGGTGCTTCAGAGGAAATGAACAGAACAGGTGATCCACTCCCTATCACCCACTCTCAGTTTCTGGCAAACAAAGACTAGGGGCACTTCAGAACATGGGTTTGCATCCCTGCCCATTCTGGCTAATGGCCATTGATGGACCAATCCTCCATGAACTTATCTAGTTCTTTTTTTAATTCTGTTATAGTCTTGGCTTTTATAACATCCTCTGGCAAAGAGTTCCATAAGTTGACCGTGCATTCTGTGAAGAAATACTTCCTTTTGTTTTAAACCTGCTGCCTATTAATTTCATTTGGTGACCATTAGTTCCTGAATTATGAGGAGTAAATAACATTTCTGCATTTACCTTCTCCACACGTCGTGATTTCATAGATCTTTATCATATCCCCACTTAGTCATCTCTTTTCCAAGCTGAAAAGTCCCAGTCTTATTATTTCACAGTTAACTCACACTTCCTCCAGCTAATTAAGTACATCTACTACAGGACAGAAAGAATAGCTAAAAATCAGCACTTTCTATTTCATCTTTAGTTAAACATACAGGATAAAGTACTTTTCCCTACGCAACAGCTTAGAAGACTCCACCAGGACATTGCTGAGCATAAAGTGTAAAAATCAGTATGAAGAAATTGGTACACTACACAAAAATTACACAGATCTTGAGAGTAACGGGGGAGGAGGGGAGAGAGACTTAGTTTAAACATTTTAAAATTAGGGCATCAGAAAACAGCACAAATATATCCACCCTCTTCTCAATAAAGAAAGATTGAACACACAAGTCTTTCACTTCTTAAAAGAAAACCGAAGATACAGAAGGGATCCGAAACCCTTGGTGTTGTCATTATAAAAACTCTTCATGTCATTAAAAATGCAGTCTTCATATCAAAACTACAGGTTCACACACTACACGAAAACTAAAAGAAAAGATACATCATAGTTTATAATCATTCATGATATCAGTTTTCCCGAAGTATCTCCTACATTTTTTTTTTTTTTTTTTTTTGCTGTTTTAAACAAACAGAAATGCTCTATCCAGGTTAGGATATGAACAGGGTTAAAGAGGAATTCAGAAACTAACTAGGTAACAAGGAAAGAATCACCTTCCTTATGTGGCTCCCAAATCTGCCGTGTGCGGTAATTTACAGACTGTATTAATTTCATATTGCAATGTCCTCCAAACATCCAATGGGTCATGCAATTAAGGAAAGTTCTGATTAGTTCTCATGTAACAAGTGTTCCCGTATTAATTCTAATTATTAGAATAATAATCCATGTCAAAGCATTAGTCTTGAGGATTTAAAGGAATTGAAAATACCGTTGATTAGAACTTCTATATTGTATCTAAAGGGAGAAAAGTTTTCTTACAGCACAGACATGTCTTACAAGTGCAAACATATATATGCCACACCCAAGCCTTTTGGGAAAGATGAGGAATAACACAAATGGCTCCAATGTAAACCCCAAAAATGATGTCTGAACTGACCAATAAATAAATATATAAATAAATGGGCTATTTTAGATTTCTCAGATGAAAAACACAATAGAAAATGAAACCACCTGTAAAGCATCAACAGAATTAAAATACTGAACCACTATCGTTTTATTAAGCACACAATCTTCTTTAGAAACAACTGATATTTTAAGAAACTTTTGTGTCACAACTATTGCATTACTTACATTTCTCTGTAATAAAAATAGTAATTTAAAAAGAGCCTGCACTTTGCCCATAACGCAAGGAAATAACTGCGCAACTGCAATCTCAGACTCATGAGGCAGCACAGGAACATCCCACAGAAACGTTTAAGTATAAAAGAGTAAGAATTATTTGGTTCTTGTATAAATATGTTTTACATGAGTGGATCTGTAAATGTTAAGCCATATGTCAGGAAAAATTTACCATTCTGCAGGAGCTAACTGATATCCCACCTGCACACTCATCATGCTCAACTAACCCTTTGAGTGATATTCAAAAGAAAATACAAGACACCAAAAATGGTTCTGAAACTCTCTGCCACTGTCTTCAACTCAATGTAATCAATAAGCTCCTGTTTGGGCTATAAATCTAGTACTGAAACTTCAAATTGGTAGTTTGCATAAGCACAGGGAAAACATCAGGATGAGATTTCTTGGGTTATTTTCACTTTTGTTTAAGCCTTCCAATTAAGTAAATGGTGAGAATTATTTAACAGCCTCCCAAAAAACACAGCACTTTACTGCAGGCTCATAATTTATGATGTCTTTCAAAAATCACTATGAAAATTTACTAGCCTGGACACAAATTTCACTTGCTTGCTATTGCCATGATTATGCAAAACTAATGAAATTTTACTTGTCTGTTTAAAAAAAAAAAAGTTGATCTTGCCAGTGGAATTCAGCAAGGCTGAGATAGAATGAGGAGCTACCAGCAATGGCGATAACCATAATCAACTGTTCAGATTTACAATACAAATACGTAACTAATTTATTTTAAATAGTTCCTCAAATTTATGACTGTTTGTTAAGCTAAGTGAACCTTCTGAATCAAGAATCAGAACACGCTAATTATAGCAGTGTGCATTCCACAATATGGAGTACAAATGGGTCCAAAATCAAGCTTGCTTTATCACACGTTTCACAGAAGTTTGCAGAACTACTGCTAACGGCTAACACCATATGTCATTGTTTTAACTGAAACTCAGAACTGAAGTACCGATGAGATCCGTTACAACATTAACCATATCTGAAGGAGAGTAATATTTGAATTAACATGATTTACACAAATACTTTAAAACAACTTCTAATATGTTTTATACTTTGAATTCTCAAGTTTAAAAAGGGATATTGTCACGCTTATATCACATCTTAATTTATCTTGACAGTTGTCCCATCTGGAAGAATTTGTCTCAAGGATTTCAAGCTAATTTAAAATGCTTCAACTCAGTGTTTCTCCAGCCTTGCCTCGGAAGGTGACAGATTGTGTCCCTTTTGGAGGTAGAGGGGACCCATACTTGTTCAGGGAGAGAAGCATATGCCAAAAAGGGATGGGAAAAGCTGCATGCTCTCATGTTTATCTCCTACTGCAAATGTGCTCCCACGGCTTTGGGTATAGCGGTGGATGGCTGCTTGAAAGCTGCCTGGCTTCCTTCCACAATCCCACAGCTGTCCCTATTACAGTGGGCTGCTGAAGAATTTTACATGTAAGCCGCAGGCCCTGACAGCAGCAGCCTGCCAAACTTTCCTCTTCTCCCACAGTGCTCATCTCAGCCATTAGAGCACATGCAGCCCAGCCATGAATGAATGGTACCAAGTACCCATTATAAACAGCATGTTGCTGTCTGTTGAAGGGATAGGAATGAGGAAGAGGAACAGAAATAGAGGGAAAAGATGGCAATACTATCATCCAAAGGAAAAAACAGCATGGGAAAAAGAAAAAAGTCAGGGGAGAGAGAGACTACTGAGAAAAAAGGATAAATGCTAATAACTGTGCCAGAGCACAGTGAGAAGGGACGTTGGGAATGGGAAACATTGTTTTGTTATACCAACTTTTGGGCAAGATGTGTTCTTCCCTAAACTCCCCATCATAAATGTTTCCTTATTTCCATAGCCTGTATTAAACATTTCACAAAACAAAATCAGTGTTTTTAAAAGTTTTAGAAGTATGGTCCTGGGTTACTCATGTCAAAGCATATAACATACAAGTTTCAGTGTTCTAACATATTAAGTAGTACTGTTGTGATCCCTGAGAACTACTCCTACCCCCCAAAAAAATGTGAAGACAATTTAACAGGATATAGTCTATAAAACCAACAAATAAGCAATAAAGCATGACAACCATGCCTGGATAAATATAACAAATGTTGGATGGGATTCTAAAGGAGTTACATGATCCCTTCAAAATAACTTTATCAAGGTTACTAGGTCCACAATTTGACACTTTTGATAACATACATGTTTTCCAGATATGCACTTTTCATAGTTTGAACCCATCCTTAAATGTAATAAATGTGGTGAATTTATTTCCCTAGACAATGAAATCTTTTTGATCAATAAAGTCAAGTACAACATTAACTCAAACTTCCCCACATACTTCCCTAACCATGTGCCTCGACCCTGACCCAAAGAATCACTTTTTAAATTCTCCCCATACCCACGTTCTTAAATATTGGGCTGAAGTCAACGCTGTCAGTTGTGTCTGAAACAGCTTTTCAATCTGTCAGTGGTGGTCTGTGGCAGGAACATCAACTGGCTGTTCCATCCAGGCCAGTCACTCTTGGGAGATCCATGGTTAAAGTGACACATAACAGTAGAATGTCAGAGTTACAAACTGACTGGTCAACCACACACTTCATTTGGAACTGGAATTATGCACTCAGAGACCAAAAAAAGCACACACTGTACAGTACAGTACTGTGTTAAACATGAACTACTAAAAAAAAGGGAAAATTTAAAAAAAGATTTGACAAAGTAAGGAGCCTGTAGATGGTTAAAAAGCATTTTCCTTCTGCATAGTTAAAGACTTTTGAAAGAACCACCATAATGTTTTGTTCAGAATTATGAACATTTCAGAGTTACAAACAACCTCAGTTCCCAAGGTGTTCATAATTCTGAGGTTATAGATATACAGATATATACACACCCACATCCATCCCCTTTGGAGAAGCATGGGTATTTCAAATATTTACATTTCTGCTTCCAAAGTAGATATTTAAATCGTTATGACACTACAGATACAACTGCTTCAAGTAACCGGTAGGTCTTGCTTCAAATGACAGAGGAATGAGCATGGAAATTGATTTGTGCTGTAATATTACAAGGCAAACTGGGATGCACGGGTAGATCACAGTAAAGTTTTACACTCACAAAATATTGGGACACCTTACACATATAGATAAGCAAAGGAACACTGCTTTAACCTATCATTCATTGTTAGGCATTAAATTCATCATAAACAAGTAAAACTGGAATGTCTACCCATTGAAAAATAGATACACCAAACCATGTTTTCCTATTACACTTCCTACATCTCTTAGGATTCCATCTGAAAACCAAGTAAGAATCCAGCTGTAAACACGACACGCTTTCTCCAACCACTTCAGATGCTACAAGTTTTACTCAAATGAAGGGCATTTTGACTTTAGAGCAAGTGAAAATCTATTTAAGAGAGGATCAAGGATAGATTTCATTTGATATGAAAACGAAGCTTCAGTCCTTCAAGTAACAGTAATTTTATGAACAAAGTTTCAGTTTATAATACAAAGGCAATTTATGTCACATACTTCTGACAAAATCTGTAAGGAAATTTGATTTGTCAATGGTTATTTTAAGAGGAAAATTTACCACTCAAGATGTCAGTTTGCTTCCTTCAAAAATGAAATGAGAGACTAAGAATTCCTGTAATTATCTTTATCAGCAGAAGAAAATGCATAGCATACCTATGTATCCTGTATTTTCAAATTTGTACCAACACATTTAAGTAGTATCAATATAGGTGCTGCTAGAACAGCTATTAGAAATACAGAACACTGTGCATTCCTACTTGCTAATTTTATTCTTAATGGGCTTGAGGATGTGGCCCAATGTTTGCTGAAAGTTTACAGGGAGCTAAAGAGCGCATTGCTATGCTCAGCTGAAAACCTTCCTCTTCTTCTTGTCCTGTCCTTTAACTAGAGAACATCAAAGGAGATTTACTTCATAAACAATCAATTCCTCACTTACAGAGTCCTAATCCTAATTGTCCACATGTACCAAACAAACTGTCCAATAAGGAAAAACAACTAACTTTATAAACAAAATTAGCACGATAAAGAACAATCCTACACAACAGAAAGCCAGGAATAATTAAGTATCAGCATTTTTTCTATATTCAAGCTATTTGTCCAAGACACAAAATTACCGTTTTTAGAAAAAACTGCTTGCTTAAAGTGAGCCTAAGGCCACGTCTAGACTACGCGCCGGATCGGCGCGTTAAAATCGATTGCTCGGGGATCGAAATATCGCGTCTGGTCTGGAAGCGATATCTCGATCCCAGAGCGTGCTTAGATCGATTCCGGAACTCCAGCTAGACGACCGGACTTCCGGATTCGACACAGCGAGCCGCGCAGATCGATCCCGCGCGGTGAAGACGGGTGAGTAAATCGATTTTAGATATTTGATTTCAGCTACGCTATTCTCGTAGCTGAAATTGCGTATCTAAAATTGATTTAATCTCGTAGTGTAGACCTGGCCTAAGTAGTATAACATTAATTCTACTCTATTTGTCCAGCAGATTAAATATTTGCATATTTTACTTATCACTACCACTTTGCCACTATTAACATGCCAAACATTTTAATTACATTCATGTGCCATATGCACAGCATCTTTAATTTCCTTCACTCTGGTGCATGCGCTAAAGAAGAGGGGAAGCGAGCAAATTTCAGACTGAAGGTTTGTTTTCTTTTTAATTCTAAAAGCACATTTCTGGTGCTACATTCTGAAGTGGATAGTGTTGTTGAGAACTAACAGTTATACTGTGAACTTGTGCCAGCTGTAAATCACTCCAACCATCCTGGCACCATCATTTAAAGTCATTTTCTATTTAAAGAGTCTCACATCAATGCCAGTATAGCCTTTCATTACCCATCCCACTTAATACCCGCAATCTCTCCACAGATCACTTGTTCAGTCTCCACTGACCAAGGAGTATACAGAGACTGATGGGTGGATTATTGGGATTCCTAATGCTTTTTTCCCCTGCTGGCTAAATGAGGAAAACTTGGCAGTGTGCCTGACCCACAACATGTGTGGAATTGTCAGCCCAATATAATGCGTCATCTGGAGAGTCTCAGATTGAATTAAAACTAAACACCTAATTAGTAACAGCCTCAGGCTTCCAAAACTTCTAATTATTAAAGTTTCAAATACTAGTCCAAAAAGATTGGGGCATGAATATTTGGGGTTTTTCTCCCCCTTGTTTTATGGGACAGATGAATAGATTGTTAAGATCAAGAACAACACTGAGCCTTATATTGCTGTAACTTAAAGCATGTAAACACAAATATATTGCATTCAACTTTCATTTGTTTATTTCCTTTCCAATAGCGAAAAGGATTCACAATTTGGAAGTAAGAATTCTGTTTTAAAATTACTTTGTATGTAACTCATCTTAACTGTATAATTACAGAAAAGGTTCAGTGGGATGATCTCAAAAATGAATTCTGAGTGAAATAGTTATCACTAACAGGATTAAGATGTAGCTATTTTAAAAAGTTCTTCATGATTTGACTGGGGGATGAAGGAGACGATGGAAATCAGACACAAAAATTCTGAGTATAGACATGGTCCCTGCCATTAAGAGTTTACAACTGAAAAGAACAGTCCATTTAGCCCATTATCCTGTCTTCTGACAGCTGCCAGTGCCAGATGCTTCAAAAGGCATGAAGAGAACAGAGCAATTCCAAATGCTCCATCCCATCCATCCAGTCCCACGTTCTAGCAGTCAGAGATTTAGGGATACCCAGCGCATGGGTTTACATCCCTGACCATCTCAGCTAGAAGCCATTCGTAGACCTATTCTCCATAAATTCTTTTTTTAACCCAGTTATAGTTTTGGCCTTCACAACATTGCCTGGCATGTTAACTGTGTGTTTTGTGAAGAAGTGCATCCTTTTGTTTGTTTTAAACCTGCTGCGTATTAAATCAGGGGGTCACCCGATGAAATCTTGTGTTATGTGAAGGGGTGAATAATACTCTCCTATTCACTTTCTCCACTTTCATGATTTTATGAACCTCTACCATAACCCCTTCTTTGTCATCTCTTTCTAAACTGAACCATCCAAGTCTTTTTACTCTCTCTTCACATGGAAGCTGCTCCATACCGCCCTACTCACTTTTGTTGTCCTTCTCTGTACCTTTTCCAATCCCAATATATCTGAAACTCCACCACAAAATACACTTTGAAAAGCATAGTATAGTTCTCTTTTTTTTCTTATTAGCAAATGTACTATAAAGGTAATACACCTTACCACAGCACAGCCATATTAAGTCTTTGCTGAGAAGTGCTGAGAGACCACTAGCTTGGGTGGCTCTGGGGTTTTTATGGCTATTTTAAGTGCTTCTATGACCTCCCATTGCCAAGGTATGAGTGTGTCTCGCAACCTATTAGCACATTTATCCTCAACATCCCTGTGAGGCAGAAAAATACTATTATCTGCATTTTACAGATGGGGAACTGAGGAACAAAGAGACTAAACGACTTACCTGAATTTCGCATAAAATTTTGTGCAACAAGGAATTAAACTCAGGTTTCCTGAGTCCCTGGCTAGTGCCCTAACAACTAGATCATACTTCCTCAGGTTGGGACAATTACTGCAGTCTGCAACTTAACAAAAATAAGTGAGTGAGAGTCTAACTTACTTACTACTGTGCTAATAAGCGATGGTCACATAAATACCACCCTATACTGGAAACCTACTGACCACTATACTTACCTACATGCCTCCAGCTTCCATCCAGGACACATCACACGATCCATTGTCTACAGCCACGCTCTCAGATACAACCGCATTTGCTCCAATCCCTCAGACAGAGACAAACACCTACAAGATCTCTGTCAAGCGTTCTTACAACTATAATACCCACCTGCTGAAGTGAAGAAACAGACTGACAGAGCCAGAAGAATACCCAGAAGTCACCTACTACAAGACAGGCCCAACAAAGAAAACAACAGAACGCCACTAGCCATCACCCTCAGCCCCCAACTAAAACCTCTTCAGCACATCATCAAAGATCTACAATCTATCCTGAAAGATGATCCCTCACTCTAACAGATCTTCGGAGACAGACCTGTCCTTGCTTACAGACAGCCCCCCAACCTGAAGCAAATACTCACCAGCAACCCCACAACACAGAATAAAAGCACTAACCCAGGAACCTATCCTTGCAACAAAGCCCAACGACAACTCCGTCCACATATCTATTCAAGCGACATCATCACAGGACCTAATCACATCAGCCAAGCCATCAGGGGCTCATTCACCTGCACATCTACCAATGTGATATATGCCATCATGTGCCAGCAATGCCCCTCTGCCATGTACATTGGCCAAACTGGACAGTCTCTACGCAAAAGAATAAATGGACACAAATCTGACATCAGGAATCATAACATTCAAAAACCAGTAAGAGAACACTTCAGCCTCTCTGCTGCTTTTACAGACTTAAAGATGGCAATCTTGCAACAGAAAGCTTCAAAAACAGACTCCGAGAAACTGTTGAACTTGAATTAATATGTAAACTAGATACCATCAATTTAGGCTTGAATAGACACTGGGAATGGCTAAGCCACTACACACATTGCATCTATTTCCCCATGTTAAGTATCCTCACACCTTCTTGTCAAAATGTCTGAAATGGGCCATCTTGATTATCACCACAAAAGATTTTTTCCTCCTGCTGATAATGGCTCATCTTAATTAATTAGCCTCTTAGAGATGAAGTGGGCTGCAGCCCACAAAACCTTATGCTCAAATACATTTGTTAGTCTCTACGGTGCCACAAGTACTCCTGTTCTTTTAACTTACTTACATTGCTTCCTATATTAATTGCTGGATAGCCAATCAATCATTTATTTTTTTACTAACTCCTGGAAATTGTGATGGTCTGGAGACAGTAACAAGTTCTTGCTGTATTATTTATTATATATTTATATTTATCTGATCCAGTGACCTACTGAGCACCTCCCAACAGGTACTGCATGCCGTAGCTCGTACTATCATCAGGTAGATTGGGAAGTGTTTAGCAATTTACATGTCTCATCCTCGTTTCAGGATAAACATACAAATTCATAAAGTAAATAAACTGAAAAAACTAGAAAGACATTTTCTCACTAACTTCTTAGTTTTAATGATCTGGATGCCCTTTTTAGCAATAGCAGGTACAATTTTTTCATACAAATGTGATTTTCATGCTAGTGGCACGCATTTAAGTAAATTAGTAATTATTGCCCAAATTTCAGGTACAATTGGAAAATTTACTTTCCATATGAGTTTTCTCAAGAGAAGAATAATCTGCAGGTGATATAGCTACACAAGCAAAATGCCTGAAAATGAACAATATTATGGTACAAATGCAAGAGTTAAAATGCTTTTTTCTATACATCATTCCTAATAAAAACACCCCTCATTTTCAAACAACTGCTTCACCTGTTTAGTTTTAAAACACAGTCTATGTAGGGGAGCGAAGTTTTACTTTGTTTCTGTTTATTCCATAGTTTCACCTTTTATTCAGCCTCTTTCCTCCCCTGCAGCAGTAAAAAGCCATGCTGCCAGCTGAAGCACAGGGCAGACTGCTTTATCCAAAAACAAGAGCTACTCTCAATGGACTGATCACTCCATACCACTGGGCTCACCTCACACAAGACACTCTAAAACTCAGGCAGCTACTCCCCTTTGACCATGTACACAGGTTCAAATAGTTTTTAAGGATAAGAGGGCAAATTATTTTAATTCAAAATGTGCTATTAATACAAACTAAAAAGAAAAAAAAACAAACTTACAGCTTCTGTTTAATTTCATTCTCCTGACACACACACAGCACTTAGTTTGAATTTTGTCTTGTACTTATAGAATTTAAACTTTAAATACTACTGAGGAAGTTGAATCTGAATTCAAAACTTGAAGCAGGAAAAGACTTTTAAGTATTACAAAACCTTATACCACTGGAAAACATTTTCCCAGAGATCCTTTATTCGCTCTCATATGAACTAAATATTGGATATGAATTGTATTTCTTCAGATACTGAAAAGTACACCTCAGTGATGTGTTGTGTGTGCTCAGTAACACACACAACACATACTGCACACACTTACCCATATACTTAACTTGATTCATGAGTAGGTCCACTGACTTCAGTGGGGCTATTCATATTTAAACAATTGTGTGTTCACAGGATATGGCTTACACTGAGAGTAAGGTAAAAAAAAAAAAAAAAAGCTAACTAGAGCCAAAACAGTTACTGCAAATTTGTCCGGATGTAGCTTGGCTAATGAGCATTACTCCTAATATGTAACATCATTGCTATTCTAATACTGTAGCCTTTCCATGCACAGATGATCATTATTGTACAACTACTTTAATTGCATCCCCTCAGGTGTCAGGCCCTGTGGCTTCACCTATCCTAGGGCAGAATTCCACAGTTTCCCACTCTTAGATTGAGCCCTGAGCTACAGTACCTTGTGTCTCAGCCATGCTTACCCAGCAGATCCAACTTAGCTCAGCACCCGTAATTTTTCCCTTTGGGAATCTGTGAGCACTGACAGATGCAGTAACTAGACCACTTTTAAAACCAAACTATTGTTTATTTTAAAAATAGGCACAAACCCGCACCTATCCTACCTAAAGTGCTACCATTCTGAGTTGAAGATGTAGATAGGCCTATCTTCTTCAGATATCCCCAGCTAGTGCCCGTGTGTCAGTTTGGTTCTACTGAACAACTTCTCCACTCTCTTGAGAGAGTTACTTTTAACCCAGCAAAAGTTCCTTTAAACTTTCAAGCTCTCACACGTTGACCCTGCTTGTCAAAACCAGTTCCGTAAATGGGCTGGATCTAGGTGGTAGAATCTTCAAAACTAACAATTTGGGCATTCTCTCTTAACAACCTGTAAGTGTTTACGAAGGGATGGCATATCTTGAGCCATTGTTTCCCTGTTTGTTTTTCCTGACAACCCCTATTACTAAACTAACATTCACACAATAATCACCACAATAACCATGTCATCATGCTATGCTCAAATTATTTCAGAGCAGCTTCAATGCCATTACAAGCTGAAATAGTTGCAGCTCAAAGTCAAGTTCCCCTCTGGACTAAGTCAGAATTAATACATGGGGATTCTAAAAAAAAGTATTACTGAGGCAACACTGCATTGGAGGGACACAGGTAACTTGAAATCTAATCAATTTTAAAGAATTAGTTAAAGTAGTTTTCCATGTTACACCTACGAGAGTCCTCCATGATGACTGTTGTGCTTTTATCATCATAAATTCCACATTCTTGGATATTTCTCTCTCCCTAATTTGTGAGTCTTTCATGCAGCAACAGAGTGCAGCAGACTACAGTAACTCCCCACTTAACATCCTCTCACTTAATGTTGTTTCGATCTTATGACCCTACTCAATTACAGAACATGCTCCATTTAAAGTTGTGCAATGCTTTGCTATAACGTTGTTTGGCTGCCTGCTTTGTCCACAGCTGGCAGCCCCCCACCCCCCCCATCAGCTCCCCACACACCCCCACAGTGCCTCCCGCCCGCCGGCAGATCCCGCAGATCAGTACCTTCCAGATGGCTGGCGGCGTTCGCGGGGGGAGGAGTGAGGACTCGGCACGCAGGCTTCCCCTCCCACCTGCCTCCTTAACGCCACAAGCCACCTGACTGCCGTGGGTAGGAGGGAGGGGAGAAGAGCGAGGACATGGCGTGCGGAGTAAAGGGGGAAGAAGAAGAAGAGGTGGGTTGAGGATGGGGAAAGGGGTGGAGTGGGCAGGCCGAGGGTTGAGTAGGGGAAGCTGCCACTGCTGCTGCGCAACATGCTTCTCCTAGCCTACAGCACCTTCAGCCTCCTTATCCGCCTCATTGTCTCCAGCGCCAATGGCCTGTGCCTGTGCGGAGTAAGGCAGGGGCACCTCCCAACTATAGTACCGTACGTCAAAAAAAATTTCCCTGGAACCTAATCCCCCTCATTTACAGTCATTCTTATGAGGAAATTGGATTAGCTTAACATCGTTTTTACTTAAAGTAGCATTTTTCAGGAACATAACTACATTAAGTGAGGAGTTACTGTATAGACAAGTGCTGTCAAAATCCACAAAAAAGTAGCCTAAATCTTGGGTGCTACTCAGAGTAAGTGGTTGGAAAAAAAAAAAAAACAAGGTTGTCAGATAGGTGTGTAACAAAGATAATTTCAAATAACCGATACGCATTTTCATGAAATATCTGAAAGTTAAAACAGTATACTTATAGCAAGAACAAACATAGATCACCTTTTCAAAATGCCTCAGTAATACTGTAATTAACTCCATGGGACAACTGAAGTCTGCCCTTATGGAGCTCATTGCATGATCAGCACCTAAGTCGTTCACAAAACCACTGTTATCCACCACTTCACAAACAACAAGCAACACACTAGGTCCCCGGTTTTAAGAATATGTTCACGTTTGCCCTATGCTTGCCTCCCAGATTTGAGAAGACATACACTCTAACTGATGCCTTCCCGAGTAAGGAAAACAATAGGATTTCTGTTTTAAATAATTGGTGTACTTCACAAGACAGACTGGAACATCTAATATTCATAGGATCTTCCATCCATTCCCTAGAAGTATTTCACTCAAAATAAGACACCCAAAGGACTTATCAGTTGATTACTACTATCGTGTATTAATGATAGTTGAAAACTTTGCTACAAACTTGAAAACTGTGGATCATTTATTCTCTTTTAAGCTCATTCCAGTGAAACAGTTATTCCTATCATCATGGCACTGGGTTTTTTCAGATCTTAAAGGAATAATGTGCCAAATTCTTCAGTGTGATGAAACTATTTTAACCCTGTATTCATACACTCCAATGGACTAAATAGATACAAAACCAGTTCTGCTCACTGGGAAGAGATTGCTCAGCAATGATTTACAAACCATATAGAAGTTAACCTGTACGTATGTTTTAGATAAAGACTGGGGATTTTTCTATCAAAGTAATAGATGCTGAAGATGGAGACCTTTGCTTTCAAAGCGGCATTCAGAAATTTGTGAATGGGTATATTCACAAGATATTTCTAAGTCAGTTTAAAATGGTTTCCACACAAATCTTTTCCAAAAACCCCTTTAAATTATGTATGTTCTCCATCCTAAAATTTTAAGCTCTGATTTTTAGCTCTCATTATGTCCTAATTATGACACAATCCAACTGCTTAGGCAGGCCCCACTTTTAATCGTGGATTTTAAGAAAGTGAACAAAGAATGTAGTGTCAAGTTCAGGGCAATTGTACCAGTATTTCCCCCCAGTGGTTCAGCAAGGGCACCCAGTGTCTGGCTTTCAACTCCCCAGCTGTTGCCTCTCTTGGGTGGAGGCACATCTCATTCCCTTCTGACCAGGATAAGTCCACGCTGAGCAGTTCCCTGCCTTCTCTGTGTTAGTCCCACCAAAAACAGTCTGCCTAAACAGACCAACTTGCTTTCTCTTCAGAGACTGATAACAGAGAGATTGAGTGATTGCTACAGATAGAAATCATCACACAGTTCTTTCTAAGCAAGCCTATTTTATTCTTAAGATAAAAAGCACTATAGAGAAAACATTAAAAACAATAAAAGAACCTACACATGTGCTTAATAAGTTTACCAGAGTTCATGTCAGCTCCAACATCATTTCTGGCAAAAGCAGTCTTTCAACACTCTACCCTAGGGTTTTCCTTGTGGTTACAAATACACCACAGCTTCAGCTCAGAATGGGCACCCAGTCTTATGGTGCCTCATTAGGTCAAAAACCTCCAATCCTTCCCTATGGATTGAGGCACTCTGTGGCCCAGAGGATCTATCAAATGTGTGTGGGGGTGGAGGATTATGGGGATTCAGGAAGAAGGCCCTGAGTCTCAGGCTATTTATCCCAAAGTCTTTTCTTCTGTTGATTTCCAGAGAATCCTGTTTGAACTACTATATGCAAACCTCCCTGTTGATGGGTGGCAGAGGGGTCTTCAAAGGGCGACAACTGGAAGAACTATATTAGGATATCATCCCTCCTCCTTGAGAAACTCCCTTCATCTTAAAAATTCGCATTGTTTCAAAAGGTCCTTTGAAGATCCTTACAATCCCTTCCAGAGATTGCATTAATCCTGGCTTCTTGATAAAGAAAAGTTCCATATAATATCACAATAGCGCATAAATATTTGCATTTTAATACAATGAACTCCAAAGATGTTAAAACTAATTCAGAAGGTTTAACTTAATTCAATAAAGTTCATTCAGAATATTGGTAGTCTGTCACATGTGGCTCCAAGTGCTTGATTTAACTCCTACTTTAGTCTTTCCTTTGACTTTAATGAGAGCGGGATGGACCCCTATATCCCCATGTTCTATTTGGTTACTCAGGACCTGATGCTCACATATAAACAATGCTGGGGGCTTTAAAAATACTTGGGTTACAACAACCCTGTTAACAATGCTGGAGCACATGCTTTAAAGTTGGAATAAAAAATGATGGAGGAATGTTCCATCTTTTAGTTCCGCTGAAGTCTGGATCCACTCTGAGTGGATGTACTTGTACTGATAAGTGATTCTAGGCTCTTGTTAATATTTCTTGTTTTATACCATATCATTTCTAATCTCTGGTGTGAACACATAAAAGGACAGTAATAAATTTCCTTACATGGGAAATGAAAGGGGAAAACCCTGGCTTTTCTAAACTCTTGTGATAGATATTGGTAATATTAAGTAATCTGTACGCAAACTAACAGTCCTTTGGGTACAAGTCATTTTGAGTGAAGTATTTCCAGGAAACCAATGGAAGGACAGAAGAGTCTATGAACATCAGGCGTGCCTGTCTGCTTCATGAAGTGAGTCAATTATTTAAAACAGTAATCCAATTGTTTTCCTTACTCAGGGAGGCACAGATTAGGGCATGTGTCTTATCATACATGGGAGGCAAAGTATAAAATGCTCTCAAGTGGCAGCAAAATGTAGGAGGGAAAATAAATCACCCCTGGACAGTACTAGTTATGACAAGAAATATCTTCACTTGAATCCTTTTCTATGCTGGAAACAAAAATATCTTTTACTCTTAACCACACAACATGCAACAAATCTTCATAATACATCTGTTTCCTAACAACCAGAATTTAGACGTGCATCCAATTTTCAGTTTAACTTTATAGAGGTATCATCAGTTTAATTTTATTCTAAGTAGTGGTCCCATGTATTGCTGTGGATTATCCATCACCGTCTCCCGAAAAGCTCTCCAGACTCTACTGACAGACCAAAGCTGATGATCAACAGCTGCCACCTCAACTGCTGAGTTCAGCCAACAAGCTACTTGTGAATTCAACAGCCAGAACAAATTTTATTGATCACTTTTAGTGCTCTCCCTTTTACCAGAGAATATACAGGTATTGTCAGGTTCTTGCTAAGATACACAAGAAGGAAAGCACAAAGGGAACAAGTGGCTCAGAGAGTCCTTTTTTGATGCTTGAAATGTTCTTTAGTAAGTATTCCATTTTTGCCATCAATCTCATAAAAAATGAAAGATTGAGATTATGCATCTTTATGAAAAGAAGAAAGATGGGATCCATGCTAGTTTAAGAAAGTAATTTAATTCTTAAAATGCTATAAGTAATCGAAATGATTATTTATATATATGTAAGCGACTGGATAGCGTAGTGGTTAAGAGCGCCGCCCTTTGATACAGGAGACCACCCTTTGATACGAGAGACCGGGGTTCAAATCCCGGTTGGTACCCAACTTTCCACTAGGGGTCCTTGGGCAAAAGACCCCCTAACGCTTCACCTGCCTACCTCAAATATGAGAGTGACACGAACTAGGATAGGAGAGTCATGCTGCGGCTTGGACGTCAGCTCCGGATTAACAAGGATCTTGGCCAGATGTTGAGGAACCAGGACAATCTGATGATAAGTGGGCTACTGCGAACAAACCATTCATGGACGAAGACAAGAGAACCGTTGGAATTGAATGGAATGCTACTACAACAGTAGACCTAATGAGAGGGGAGTAATGAGGGGCCCATATGTATAGACGGGGACTACATGGATGGACAAAACACTTACAATCCACCCACCTTCACTAGTAAAGAGAAGCTGCTCTCAACTACAGCTAGTTACCACAACGCTTCATCCCAGACGTCAAGAAGACCTAATAACAAGGGAATGCTGCTCTGACAGCTTGCAGATGACCAACTCCATTACAAGACTGGCAAGAGACCTGGAAGAACTGGATGTGGCAGCACACCTGAAGAAACTCACTGGAGAGAACAGCAGCTGATATGTATAAGATCAGGAGAAACTAGCAAAGTCCCTCGAGAATCGATTCCTGAGCGCTCAGTGGAGAAGATACCTATCAGATAGTTATGTTAGAAGAATGCCCCATAGAGCCCTCATGACAATCCCCTTACTACCACCATAACTCAAACCAATTCAACTGGTATAACACTACAAGCCTCTGTAATCCTGGAGATGCTTTGGCTACACCGATCAAGAAACAACAACAGTATGGTACCCACCTGGAAAAATGAGGTTGACAGATAAGATCAAGGCGACTCGGAGAGAAGTTAGTCAGCTGGTGGAACTACAGAGGGTGGTCGAGATTAAGGATAAGACTTGGCTACTGAAAAAATACCAAGGGCCCTGACTCCATCTGAAGCCCTAGAGACTGCTAAACAAAGGCTCCAACGAGCACCTGGCTACTCAGGCTAAGGATACCTACAACCAAGAGAGGCAGAGGCCAAAAAAGTAAATACACTTGTTCTCCAAAGAACCATCCAAGGCTGTACTCTCCAACTGCAGTGCAACAACACAATCACAGCAGAGCCACCAGCAGCAGAAACTGAACAGTACTGGAAGAACAACTATGGGAGAAAAGAGAAGACTCATAACACCAGTGCAAAGTGCTGCAGGACCTGAGAACAGAGCACAGCAATCTCCCAGAACAGAAACCAGTCACCATCACAGTAGAAGACATCAGCAGCGGGTCAAGAACATGAAGAGCTGGACAGCACCTGAACAGACATGATCCACACCTACTGGCTAAAGAAACTAACAGCAGTGCATGAACGCCTAGCAGCACAGATGAACCAGCTGCTAGCAGCAGGCTCCCACCCAAACTGGCTAACACAAGGAAGGACAGTGCTGATCATGAAAGACCCCTGCAAGGGAACAGAACCGGCCAACTACCGCTGCCAATAACCTGGGCCTCCCCAACAACAACATGGAAAGTCTCTATCAGGCATCATAGCTGCCAAGCTACAGGACCATATGGCCAGTACATGAGCACAGCTCAGAAGGGCATTGGGAACAACACCAGAGGCTCAAAACACCAGTTGCTCATAGATAGAGCAGTCAGCCCAAGACTCAAGGTCTAGACAGACCAATCTGAGCACAGCCTGGATTTTGACTACAGGAAAGCCTACGACTCAATGCCGCACACGTGGATCTGTGAAATGTCTGGCGCTATACAAAGTCAACAGGACACTAAGGACCTTCCTCAAGAACTCAATGGGACTATGGAAGACAACACTGGAAGTCAACTCAAGGCAGCTTGCACAAGTGGCCATCAAGTGCGGCATATACCAAGGTGATGCACTGTCCCCACGCTGCTGTTCTGCATAGGCTTAAACCCCCTCAGCCAGATAATCACAAGGACTGGATACGGTACAGGTTCAGGAGTGGAACTACCATCAGCCACCTCCTCTACATGGATGACATCAAGCTGTATGCTAAGAATGAACGAGACATCGACTCGCTAATCCACCTGACGCGGATCTACAGTGAGGATATCGGGATGTCATTCAGGACTGGAGAAGTGTGGCCGGATGGTAGTGAAGAGAGGGAAGGTAGTCAAGGGGATGGGGTGGAACTACCAGCGGGCACATAGCAAGACATACAGACCAGCTACAAGTACCTTGGCGTCCACAGTCACATGGAAACCACGATGAGGAGGCAAGGAAGACAGCAACATCCAAGTATCACCAAAGGATAAGACAGGTCCTGAAGAGCCAGCCTCTCAGTGGGAAGAACAAGATCCACGCCATCAACAGATACGCCCTGCCGGTCATCAGATACCCTGCCGTATAAAGTGAGCTGGCCAAAGGAGGACATGGAGGCTGCCGATGATGAAGACCCGGAAGCTCCTCACAATGCACGGAGGTTTCCACCCAAGTCCAACACCCAGAGACTGTATACCAGCCGGAAAGAAGGCGGCGGGCGGGGCTTGGTGAGCGTCAAAGCCACTGTCCTGGGACGAAACCCGAACATCCAGGAGTACATCAGTAAGATGGCCCCCAAAGATGAGCTGCTGAGAGAATGCCTGAGGCAGCAGCAGACATGGGAGGAAGACCAAGCAGAAGAAGTGCCATGGCAGACAAGACCCTGCATGGGATGTACCATCGACAGATAGCTGAGGTGCTGACATTGGGAAATCCTACCAGTGGCTGGAAAGGCTGGACTAAAAGACAGCACTGAGGCACTGATCATAGCAGCACAGGAACAGGCACTGAGCACCAGATCTGTGATCATGCCGGCTTCGGGACGTCGCACGGTACAAGTCCGCGCAGTGATGTTAGGCAGGTGATTTGATGTTACGTGGGCTGATGGAACAACCATCATGGACAGCATGAGACTGATGTGGAATGTCTACACGTAGACCTTATGAGGGGATATATGAGTAATGAGGGGACTGTGGCTGGACACACTCCAATTATGCGACAGTAGTGTCCACGCTTAATGTAAAGAGGAGTGCTTCACGCTTGAGATAGACACTCACTTAAGCCCGACTCAGGGACTGAAGAACACAGTGGATGTTGCGTTCAACCTGAGCTGAATTCCTGACCCCTCAGTGCGGACAGCACTGATATGGGATAGATCATGGGAATAGTCATCATCCTCGAGATCGATTACCATGGCTCAGTGGATACCTCGTGTTTGTTAGGATGATTCTCTCTGGAAAGTGAAGGCCAAAGTGGTCCCAGTGGTGGTAGGAGCACTTGGGGCTGTGACTCCTAAGCTGGGTGAGTGGCTCCAACAGATCCCAGGAACAACATCAGAGCTCTCTGTCCAGAAGAGTGCAGTGCTAGGAACAGCGAAGATACTGCACAGAACCCTCAAACTCCCAGGCCTCTGGTAGAGGACCCGAGGTTGAGGAAGACACATACCACCCATAGGGGTGAGAGGGGAATTTTATATATATATATACACACACACACACACACATATATACACACACACACAATTTCATAGAAGATAAGAAAATATATAGTGAGCATTTAGTAGGATTATGTTATGTTTCCCACTCTAAATACTATCCTTCCCCTCACTTGTTTCTCAAAATGCAGGACACAGGATAGGAAATAGAAGAGTTTACACTCGTTTTCATGAACAATTCAAAGAGCTGATACCACACTGTTCTGTGTCACTCATTGCAAATCAAGAACCACCTTCATTAAAGCCCTTCCCCATTCAACTTTTTTCCCTTGCAAAACTTTAATGTTCGTGACAGTCGCTGCCTGACTTTTTTTTTAAAAAAATTTAATATTTTTATATTAAACCAATTACACAAGTTTTAAAACCTACAGTAGCTACACAGTGATAATTTCAACAACAAAGATTATGTACCATTTCAAATAACTGAGATCCTATTAAAAAGGCTAAAATAAACAAACCAAGATTTTCACAGTCTGCAGTCAATAGGTACTGTTTTCAGAAGTTTGTAAAACTTGGGTGGCACCCCAAGGACACCCCTTATTTTTGTGTTTACCGTTTGTACTTCAGGTTCAGTAATAAAGACTATACCCATTAATTACTTGCACTGTAGCAGTACCCAAGGATGCCAACCATAATCAGTGCTACACTGTGTTAAATGCTTTACCAACAAGTAGAATATATAGTCCTTGCCCAAAAGAGCTTCCAATTTAAGGGACTGTCTATACAGGATGTTCAGAAAAATTAAGGTGAATCAAATAAATAAAGGTATGAAATTTAAAAAATTCTGCAATCAAGATCATAGAGCACCAAACAATGGAAGCGGGATGCCGATGTGACGTCCGATACCCTGGCCAACATTAGGGACTCACAAAGCTAAAACCATAAGTAAAGCTAAGATTTGGTCATAGATATTTTTAATAAAAGTCATGGAAAGGTCACAGGCTGTGAATTTTTGTTTACTGCCCATGACCTATCCATGACTTTTATCATAAATACTCCTCCTGGAGCCCCATGGCACCACTGTTGCCCCGGGGAAGGAGGGGCCCGCTGTTGCTCCAGAGGGAGGGGGAGGGGGGTTGCCTGAGGCGCCGCTGCTCCGGGGCTGTCTTTGGGACCGCTGCTGCTCAGGCAGCTCCAGGGCCAGCAGCTACCTGGTGTGGCTGTAGAAGTCACGGAGGTCCCAGAAAGTCACAGAATCCGGGACTTCCGTAACCAACTCACAGCTTCAACCATGAGCTAAAAACAAGGGGCTGTTACATAATTCGTATCATCTGTGTCTCAAGCACAAATGGGGACATGTACCATGAACTGATTAGAGGGTTACACATTTCCTCTAGACAGAAGAACTTCGTCTTCACCATCTAAGGGACATAGCAGTTTGAATCCTGGACAAGCCCCCGCTTATGGACACACAGAGGGACATGCAACACACACTGAACAGTGGATTACACTAGTTTGCCTGAAGCCATAGCACCGAAAAAAGGTGTGTAAGTTTCTCAAGTTAGTTCTTTTGAAACATTGCGATTCCTTTTCTAATGATCTTCCTCTTGGAAAATTCTGAAATCTAATCAAACCAAGTATCAGCTGCAATATTAATATATTAATATCCACCTTTGAAATAGAGACATTGGGCTTGTATGCCAGCACAAACCTTCCTTCAGTTGACTACAGAAGAAGGTTCTTTAGAAGATGATGTTCATTCGGAGGCATTCAAGCAGCTGTTTAACCTCATTCAATTACTTTTCCTCCCTTCCCTCAGAACAGCTGCATCTGATAATTTTGATTGACCATCACCTTTATATGCTTAGAACAGTGATACAACAATAATCTTGGAGAATACACACGGATGGCATCCATCCACTTGGTTTGATGCTTATTAAGAGTTCAGATCTGAGAACTATACAGAATGGTTAGCACTACCTACCAAAAGCTTGGTGTCTCTATGAAGTCTATGGTCTTTCCAGACAGTAGAGCTTTTCAAACGGCAGAAATTTCTTTACTGATTTTCAGCATCTCTGAACAAAGTAGATTGTTCACAAGGTAAATAAAATGTTGACCAAGTTCTATTAATGTTCCATTAAAGAAAGGTGCTGAACAATTTCTTCAAAACTCCTAAACAAAACAGGTAACAAGTAGCAGCCGGAAAAAGTAGATCATATTGTAATGAACTGAAGAGTTTACTTTCTGCAAAGAGGACGCAGAATCCTGCTTGTGGGGGTAGCAATTAGAAATTGTAGCAATAGCGTCACCAAAAGCAGATTTAACAAGCATGGTGAGAATATCCATCCCTGCTTGACACCTGTTACAACTGGAAAGGCATTTTAAAAGACAATTGTAAAAGAGATTCTTCCAAATTTATCCTGGTGGAATAACACAAGATGGCACAAACTTATCTGAGCCACTGAGTGTCTTGAAGAGCTACCACACTGCCTCTATTAATAGCACCAAAGGCCTCTGTTAACTCAGTAAAAAGTCATGGATAGACCTATGGACCATGTCCCTGGAAGACAGGGTAGGAAGCAGCCCAAGGGAACTAGCCATTGGTCCAGTTGTAGAACTGAACAATAAATCAGTACGTTTCAGTTGGATCCCCACTGATCCAGTGACAAATATACTCGCCACTGACAAGGCCCTGGGCTGGGACCTGGTGGAATAGGGAGAGACCAGGTCTCCCTGCCCTGGCCACTACTCCGCTCTGGCCTCAGGCTACACAGCCCTGATAAAGAGGGCAATTGTATTGACTCTGGCCATTAGGACAGGCAGCCCCACTAAAGAGAGCAGTCATATTGACTCTGGACACTAGGCTATAACTGCTATGAAACTTGAGGTGGTCACATGGGCTCAGCTGCGGGGCTATAACGCCCTTTTCCCCAACCCAAAGGGGGACAGGGTGTACTTGCACTGCGACAATGGGTTTTAACACAAGAGTTACACACAGCTTTAAGACAATTTCTTTTAAGAGGTGAGCTGCTTTTCAAACTGTATTCTGTTTTCCTGTGCTTATTCATGACGCTGAAGTTTTGGTACATCCCATACTAGTAATTAGTTCATACTATGTTTCAAAGTCATTTACTGTGTGACAGATTCATAAACTGCTGCCAGTACTCCATTAATCTAGAATGCATGGGTTGCTCCCTCTCTCTCTCTTTACAGAGGTACACAGAAAAAACAAATACTTTTGGTCTATCTGTAAAAGTATTAAATAGTAGTCCTAATTCTGCCATTCAAATGTGCTTGAAAAAATTCTCTTCTGATGGAATTCAGAGCAGAAGATGAGAGTGAAGTGCTGTGCTAGTGTACTGAGGACATGTCTACACTACAGAGTTAAGTTCCATCCACAATCATAAACCGCTGTAATTACATCACTTGTGCATGTTCACACAACGCTCTTTGCGTCAGTAGACCACATCCACAGTTGGTACATTAGTACTGACAGAGAGCAGTGCACCGTGGGTCCCACTACACGAATCACCACCTTCTCCCTCTCTGCACAGACCCAAAAAGATACAGCAACTCCAGACTCCATCAACAGACGTTTGCTGCGGACAGCTGGCATGGTCAGCTAGGAAGATACAATGTGAGCTGTCTACACTGAGCAAACAGGAAGTAGAATTTCAAAAATTCCCAGGGCTTTAAAGGGAGAGGAGCGAATATGCCTGTGTACCTGGCTTCAGGGCAGCAGAGTAGAAACTGCTTACCAGAGCAGTCGTGATTGGCATTATGGGACATGTCCTGGAGCCACTTACCGCAACGTAAGTAAGCAGTGTCTACACTGACACTACGTCAGTGACTTTGTTGCAAAAGCTCTATGCCGCTGGTTGAGATAGTTTTATTATGTCGGTGTAGCAGGAAAGTTAAATCAGCGGGAAGAGCACTGTTGTGTATACACATCTCTTTTGTCAATAAAATCTGACTTTTGTCGACAAAAATGTGAAGTATAGACAAAGCCTGTGTATGACTATCACTCTCCTCTTTGCTCTCAAAGGCTCAGACAACAGCAGACAAGGATGTACGGCAGACAAAGAATGTAGGTGAAGTGTATAGAAATTGATCGAGCTGCTGTGAGCAAAAGCAACTGGCCATATAGAGCCAAAGGGGGAGCAGAGAGCCTGAGGAGTTCCATAGCAGCAGACGCTCTCAGCTATATGTCCTATAGGCTATGAGGAGCCTGCAATCTGGAGGCAAGAGGCAGAGGAAGATAATTTGCTCCGAGCAGAGCCAATGCAGGAGACAAAGGGGTTGCTCCCTACTTCAGCTCTCTGATCTCTCATGACTCAGGAGAAGGTGGCAGAGCTGCTGCACATAACTCCACTTGGTTGCCTATTCTCCTATGACTCCTGGACATCAGCTTCTCAAACTATCATCAACTCATTCCCTCCCGCACAATTCACGACACAACCCAGCCCCAGAACTGAATCCCCACCAAAACTAGCTGAGTTCCTTAGGGAGAAGCACTCTTGCCAACATCCTAGCACAGTAGCTAGTTCAGCATGTGCTGTCTCTTGTCAGCTCCCTGCCCCAGACAGAAGGAGCTCTTCAACAATAAAGTAGAGGCAGGGCTGGACAAATCCTAAATATAATCTGAAATTCAACTACAAGCCAGCTACAAACAAAACCTCAGACTAGGTTTTATTTTTTTAAATTTATTTATGTTTTAATAATGTCTTGGTGAAAACGAAGCGAGGCCAACTTTTAGAGTATGGTAGTGCCACAAAACGACAATTGGTTTGCTAACTTTAGGAAGGAAGCTACCTCACAGCCAATAAGAATAATAGAAAAATGCATCTTTCTTAACATAAGCACTGAACTGAGTCAGTGGCTTCCAAAAAAAGGATCTGATGTGTCAGACTGTGCGTGCTGTACTTTCTCCCTATCTTCCTTTCTCTTTCATCCACTCTGCTAGCATGTGTCTTCCCTTGGAAGTGCCAACACAATTCTATATGCATTATTTATTGGTTCTGCTAAGTCATGCAGTGGGATAATTATTTAAATATTGCAGTGATACTTTGCAATGGTTGCATTACATTTTATGTGCTCTATTATTCTACCCAATTTTCTTGGGACTGCTTTTGATGCATGGTTTGAGCACAGAAAATGTATTTTTTCTCATCATATTAAAAAAATGTAAAATTTAAAATGCTTTGTTTAGGAGTAGAGTGTTAGAAGTGAATTTTAAAAAGAGGATACCAATATGAAATATGGTATTTTTAATAAAGCCAAAATTAATGCATTATTTAGATTTTCACATCTACCAATAACCACTGAGCATGAGCTGGCTTTGCAAAACATCCAGGGTGGATAAAAAAATCAGTTATTTAAAATAAATAAATAAAATTGGATATTTTTTTATTTAAATCAGATTTTTCTGGTAAAATGCTTTTTGAGGAAAAAAGCTATCTAAAGAAAGGTTTAATTAAGATACATTACAGCTCAAACATATCTCATCATGGAACAGGGATTATATATTCTAATTCTATAGTATGCAACAATATATTCATGCAATGTTTAAGAAAAGTTTTGTAAATGAGGTCCAACAGTTCACGGATTAGGGACCCAATCTTATAGGGTTCCACAGGCTTCTGTACAGATTATTTAGGTTAATCTTTCTATCTACCCAGCAGGACTCAGTGCTCAGTCTAGAAGATACCATCAGAGATGCTTAGTTTTGCAGTTCTCATACTGTGGATTTCTCTCTCCAGAGGTAACATGCTTGTTAACAGCAAAAATGTTTTTAAATAAATATATAGAGGTGAGAAATAACAGACCTCAACTCTATTGTCCCTCTGCAAATTTGTGTACACAGAGTCAATCCCTTACCTCTCTCTAAAAGTGCAAAGTTTCAAAAAGTTCAGTGAATAGAAGATTGTTGGGGTGGAATAGATCTGGACAAGGAGAAGAAATCTGGAGATAAATGTGAGAAGTGAGGGACATATGCTTGTTTTGTTAAAATATTATATGTTTGCTGTTGAAGAAAAAAATCCATAATACTTAACATTGTTGTTTTAGTTAAATAAAACAATTTAAATGTCTATCTGGCGATGTTCTCATAGTACAGCATGGCAAGACAATCCTCCAAATATTAATGATTAACCTGTTGAATTGGAGGTATTTATGAAGTCACTAGGAGGTGAACTATCTGCTTCAATTACCTTTGGTAAATGAAATAACCAAACAATCATTCATTTTCCAACATAGCTGTAAAACTAATCTGAAAAGTTTTCAAAACAAATCACTGTTTAAAAACGTATAGTGCCTACCTTCTAAAAATGAAACCTACATCTATCTCTGAGTTGTGAAGAATATGTATTAAGGTTATAACAACAAACAAGAATGCACTTTTATGTAGAAAACCATGATTAAATTGAGCCTTCCTGTCTAGTGATTTAAATCATGATTGATTTAAATCAAATCCACCCTGAAAACATCTAATGAAATGTTAGGGAAGTTATCAAATTCTTCTTTGTGATTTACAGGGCTTCATGTAGAATAATACTGAAATATGTTAAAGATGAGATATCTATAGAATTTCTATTGATTAGCAAAGAATAAATGAAATCAAGGCATATATCCTTGCTTTAACAGAACATTTTACTAGGACAAATATTCAGCTGACTACAATAAATGCTCTTCAAATCAACAAGTAAATTTAGTCTCATCCAAGAACTTAACGTGATGGAAGTTACATTCTAAGACAGCCCAATTCGACACTTAAATGATTTTTTTAAACACAATTTTAAAATTATCCGTCTCCTCTCCCCAGGAATACTCTTTCCTGCTACATAGTGATGAGATGAAGAGAAAGAAAATTAGTGTTTTCCATTAGAACTTTTATAGATCAAACTATATGAATTTAAAAACAAAAATAAACCCCAGGAGATCACATTTGGTAGGGGAACACGGATATCCAGCTTTGCTCCAAGCCAGAATTTTTTCTGTACAAGAAGATCATTATTTTGCTGCTACTGCATACAGTACTTCTTAGTTGACCAGGCAGCGGCAGTATTATGGAACTCAGACTTCTACTCTATTCTGTCCCACTCTCATGACTGCACAGGCATGATTCTCTGCAGTTGCGAGCTTTTGTCTATGATTACGGCTAAGATTTTGTCATAGATATTTTTGGAAAAAAGTCATGGACAGGTCAATAATGAAAAATTCACAGAAGCCCCTGACTTGTACTAAAAATATCCATTACAAAATGGGGAGCCTGGGCATCTGCCGTGGGCTGGGAGCCCCGGGGCCCCCACCACCTACGGGAGCTTGGAGCTACAGGTTCCCCCTCCTACAGTGGCTCCCAGCTACAGGGTCCCCCCTGCCACCATGATGATGGGGAGCAGGTAGGGGTCCCCTGCTGCATCCCCCATGCAGCCCGCAGCAGCAGGGAGTTCCGGGGGTGCCCTGTGTCACCCGCAGCAGTGGGAAACTGTGGGGGTGCCTCATGCTGCCCGCTGGCAGGAAGGTGCAGGGGGGTCTGCCTGCTGTAGCCGGGAACTGCAGGAGGCTCTCACTGCCTGGGGTGGCGGGGGTACCCTGCAGCTCCCTGTTTCGACAGGCGGCAAGGAACCCTGCAGCTCCCTACTGGTGCTGGCTGAAGTCATGGAGGTCTTTGGAAGTCACAGATTCCGTGACATCTGTGAACTCCGTGACTAAATCGCAGCCTTACTTATGACCCAAGATGAAATACAAGTATTTAGTCAGTCAAAGGAGGGCCAGCATGTTCTACACTGAATGAAATAAAAACATGGAATATTACACAGAAAAGTGATTAAGAGAAAAGATAATGTTCAAAGTCTACGCCCTTCATCAGAGAATTATAGCTATGCAAAAATGAATGAAAATTACACTTTTACTCTTTTGTTCCTTAAAAAAAAAAAAAAAAATAGATCTTTCCTGCACTGTAACTATGAAACGTCACCATCTATAAGATTGATACAGAAATAATTTTGTACAAGATGGTCTGCGTTATTAAGGATTTGCAGACACAAGAAGAGTAAATACCATCAAGACTGGTAGAAGTGCTATATGCCTGATTTCACAACAATTTCAGCTCTCTGTAGAAAACAGCAGTAGTATTCTTTCTCCAGATTAAAACATTAAAAATTCTCATACCTTTCAATCTCATTGTTAAAATCAACTTTTATTCCACAGACTGAATTATTTTAAAGCAAAGAGAGCAGGCTTAGAATTAACAGTCAGAGGTATCTGTTTAAAATGAGGAGATTAAACTGACATTAAACTCAATTTTATTTTATTTTTTTTTGTGGCAGAAACCCATCAAGGACCTGATCCAATATCCATCAATGACAACTGAAAGATTCCCACTGACTTCAGTGGACTTTGGACAAGGTCCACAGCAGATTATCCAAATGGCTATAAAAGAAAAATAAGCAGTTTTTCTATATCTGTGAAATGCCTGTCTGACCATTATATTTCAAATACCCTCTAGATAAGAATCAGAAGTTACCAACAAACCAAAGGGAAAACTTCACATTTACAACACAAGAGAAACTGATAGGCAATGGCTTAGCAATGAATGGAAGCAAAGCTAGGTCTTTTTTTCCACTGCATGTACAAGATAAGTCACAGAACTTTAATGATCGGTATAGAATTACCAGAGATACCTGGTTATGGTTCATTTTCTATGATTTACCTTGACAGTTGGTGAGGGGGTGCTGTTAAAGCACAGATGGTGAGGGTGTACCAAAGTTCAAGACCTTTGGGAATTAGTATGTTCCCCTATGTATTAAAATTATAGGGTGTGATCTCATACATTTAATAGCTACTCTTGAGATTGCCATGACATATGGACTCCAGAGTCTAACCTGTGTACTGACCATCACTATTATTCAACAGCCATTCAGTGGAACGTAATGAAGCTTTGAACCAATACTGAATCTTTCTATTTTTTAAACATTAAAGGATCAGTTTATTTGATTTCTTGAATATGGAGAAACCAATTTACACAACAAAATAATGCTAAAAGGATAGCATAACTGCCTGGTTCCCATTTACATGTTTCTTACAGTACTGTAGATATTTTAGCTGTGAATTCAAAATAAGACTCAGAACAAAACTCTTGAACTTAAATACTTAGCCTGATTTTCAGATATGCCAAGAATCTGCAACTCCAACTGAAGTTAATGGAAATGTCTAAATACAGATATCAGTTCTTCAGTTAAGACACCCAAACCTAAAAATGGTCACAGTATACAGCAATAAGAAATCTGCTTGGGGGCATTTTTAAGTACTCTAGTTCTTTAATTTGAAGAAACCAAGTAGAAAAAGCTTTCAAAAAACATATGAAGAGTGCCATGCTTTGTTTGAAATTTTACTTTGCGCTAATCAGGTTGTGCCTCTGTCTGGATAATGCATTGTTGCTTACCAGTGTGCACGTCAAGTAACTGCAGAAAGTTATCTAACAGAACCTCAGGATTAAGGCTATAGTTCAGACTCTGGTCTTGACAAGTGGACCATAAGGATGGACTCTTACACACACAGAACTCCACTGATGCTGAGGCATTCTAAAGGTGCAGGGGTCTGCTTGCATGAAATAGCTTACAGAATCAGGGCTGATGTGTCTAAGGTTTTTTGGTGCTCTAAAAGGAATGAAATGTGGTTTGCCGTATCTATTTCCAGACGTGATTTTATGATTTGTATTTGTAAGTAATGATCCTTAACTGTTTCCAGTATAACACTCTGTAGTACCATCTTTAAGCAAGTGTATTCCATTCTCCAAGACATACAAATACAGCCTCCACCTACCAATCATATGCCTATTTAAAAGTAAGTATGATACAAATGAGTCTGAATTTAAACTCCTGCAACAAGTTGGAGAAATTTCATTGCAGTCCATACAACAGCTAAATTCTAATGGATAAATCCAACTCACATGTTAAACTATTAGCCATGCCACACCAAGAATAATTTAGTAGACATCATCCCCAGTCCTCTTGCAGCCTAGGTGGTGTCCCACTCACTTTAAAGGTATATTTGTATAGGTTGGGGAATGGAAGGTCCAAAAGTTGCTTCTAAGTCTAAGCCTAGTTGCATTTACTTCGGGGGTGGGGGGGGACAGGGGGAAGGGGAGACTGAGGATCTCAACGCACTTTACAAACACTAAACAAACCACAGAGCAGCCATTTGTGACTTGTTTTGCAGATGGATAAACTGAAGCACAAAAGAAGTTAGGCAATTAACTAATGTCAAAGCAAATTAATAGAAGATCCAGAAATATCCATTCTTGACTCCTACTTTCATACTCTTAGCTCTGACCACTCCTGCTCTTGAGCCTCCCAAGCTGTAGCTCATAACATTAAGACCATGCAACTAATCCGACTAATACGCTAGTTAAACTCTCCTATCTTCTTTTGCCAGTGTTTACACTCTCCTGCTGCGGGGGAAGGAAAGCAGAGGAGTAAGAGGAGGGGGGGGAAGCACACACAAAAAAAATCAGAGATCTTTGGACAGGTGGCCTTCTCACGCATGCAAAATTTTCAGCCCTTGTCTTTTTAGGCAGGACCGCCCCAAGACCTCAAGCTAGTTTGGAAACAAACTCCTCCCCTTGGTCTGCTCCTCATTTGAGGCAGTTGGGTTTACCTTTACACTAATCCCCAATGAATGATATCCAATAGAATATACACAAAATATACAGCTAGTTTCTAATATCTTGTAATGATACTAGGTGCAAGAGGTTGATAAACAAGATTTGAAAATAAAATAAAACAAGAAAGTTTAAACAATACAGTTCCATGAGTCAATAACTCAGGCTCACGTCTTACAAAGCTTTCTAGTATGCTTTGTTACAGCAAATGTGAACCTGATAGTAAACAGTTCGGGTGATAAGCTGAGTCCACCATGAAAACTACTCCAGCTCTAACCCATCATGATTGAAAACGAGTTCTGTCAGGCTTCATTACAACAGCAGTTCTTTGATCCAAAGGGCTGATTTAACCATCAGCTGTATGCCCCTATTTTTTCTTTGAAGAAAGTTTTGTCACGCCATGAAAAATGTATTGGCCATTGGCTAACAGGAAGCTTTTCCTCAGCAAAGCGAAACTAACAATAATCAGATCAGTTTCATAACTACTCAAAATAAGGGATGGGACATGTCAATTTCACTCTGATATTTGAAGTTGTTCATAGAACAATAGAAAAGTGAGAGTGATTTGGTTTTCTTTGGTGCGGCAGAGGAAGGTGGAGCTGACAGAGAGAGAAAAGTGAATGAGTGGCAAGCTTCCCCAAGAACACTTTTTTGCAGCCAAAGTTACAAAGGTTGGGCTGAGGGGATAGAGACTCTCTCTCTCACAAGGTAACAGGAAGTTTCAAAATAAAAGATGCATCTCTTCTTTGTATTTATCTGGCAGCTGCAAGTCAGAATTACTGTGAAAAGTGAGTCATAGACTGGGGTCTTGGAAACCGCACTCTTGGGAAAACATCCAATCTCAACCAACCAACATCCCCATCCCCTTCTGCTCCATGCAGGCTTCAAAACAGCCAAATAGATACACTGGGCCTCTCACCTCTGTGTTGCTCTACATCTTGCTGGGATGGTTCCCTTTCTTTGATTCCTAATTCGGGCAATAAGAGTCTGGTTTTCAAGCCCTGATCTTAATCATTTAGAGAAAAGGCACCAAAATAAGTTCATTACGTTGTTTTTCTGATGTTCCAGTATTTAAACTGTCTGTAAAAATAAATAATCAGATAAACTGTGTCCCACTACATTCTTGAAACTGATATTATTTGTCTCAACAGGAAAATGTGCACTTACTTTGCGATGTCCTTTCTTACGTCCAACACCCCATGTTAAGCTATTTGTATTTAACTTGCCAGTAAAAGCCTCCCGCTTTGGAAAAATGTTGCTTATAAACCACACTGGGTTTATAAAGAAAAAAACCTGAATAGTCAAAAGCTTTAAATAAGCAATTTACATTATACATTTTTGGGTGGGTGCAGGTTGGAAGGGAGAGAAGTTTTTAAAGATATGACCATATTCCGTTTCCTTTCTGTTTCAGTTTCCACCAACCTGAGTATACTCAGTTTAAAAATAATTCTTTACTAGACTAGATTACTAGCATTACATGTCAACAACCTTAGTGACATAATAAAGCTTTATGGGGACTCAGATGTTCCCCAATTCAGATGTTTACAATTTTAATAATATAAGTTTACCATATACGCAGAATGCATAATGTTTCATTGAAACGTTAAATAGACAAGCCATTAAACATTAAAGAGACAAATACTCCTGCTTTATTTTCTATATTTATAGCAATACCTGGCCAAAAAATCTAAAACTGTTAATACTTGAAATAAAATATTGAAAGTTTTTTTAAAAATAGTCTTCCTCCTTCTACATTCTACCTCTGATATATAACGGTGACTAGAATTCTCAAATTTATTATTAAATTTAGTGTATAAAAGCAGTTTAAAAACTGGAAATCACATGTCACAAACAAAGGAAGGTTTACAACTTTTGGACTTAAGCATTTGTTAGAAATATTTGTTTGTGACACAGTCTTGCCTAGGGTGACCAGTCAGCAAATGTGAAAAATCAGGACAGCAGGTGAGGGGTAATAGGAGCCTATATAAGAAAAAGACCCAAAAATCAGGACTGTCCCTATAAAATCGGCTCATCTGGTCACCCTAGTCTTGCCTCTACTTAAGAGCATTTCAGTAAAACTCAAATGTTATTAAACTGAGCACTACATCCACACTTACTGTATTTAAATCTATAAAAGCAGCAAAGGGATAGCAAAGTTTCTGCACTACATTAAGATCACAGAGGAACACCCCTTCCCGCAACAGCAAATGCCGTACTCCATCCTAGTATCCCCAGGAGGTAAATGACTACACTGGCTGATTGACTCCATCAGAGGGTTATCATCCATCAATATATTGCCTCTTCTGTTGAAATCTCAGGAAGAGGGTGCTCAGTGCAGCTTCAGAAAAAAAACAGTGCATGTATTTTCAGAATAAGAATGCCAAATACAGCAGCTCAAATAATTAGAGCCAAATATTTGAGCAGAAACTCAGAACACAGCTTCAAGAGCTTGAGCATAAGTGAATGCACTGTTTAACTAAGAATAAATAAAGTTATATGCCCTCACATGCATCTGGATTTTACAAGCTACAAACAGGGAGTAAAACACTCTGTACATAAATTAATCTATATAGAATTATATTCACCCTTCACATCTGATCTCAACTAATTAGCAAATGCTAAATTGGGGATAATTAGGAAAAGACTAGCTGATCCCCTGACATTTTTAAACTGCTCTTTTCACGAAGGCTCAGAATGCACTGAATATTACATTACCTTGATGGCCACTAAAGATAGAACTGAGAGGGAAATATAAAAGTAGAAGAATTTATATTACTTTACTATTAACCACATATAGAACATTTTTATATCCACATAGGCCTCCTCCCTACACTCACTAAAGTCATTGCAAATTGTGTCACGGGTTTATCAAGGAGCAAGATTAGACCTCTAATCTGCCTTCAAATTACAGCAGCTGACGGTCCCAAACTTCCAAACCTGCAGAACTTTTGCAAAATAATTCAAACAAATTAATCTGGGTCCATCTACATCTCCTAACCAAATCTGTTAGAATGAATAATGGTTAAATTACTCTGCCTGTTATGTTTGAATATTTTATGTAACATCTCCCAGTATAGGTCAACCCCGGACAAATGAATCCACCGACTTAGTTCAGAAAATAAACACATTTCGGATTCCACTCAGTCACATGTTTACTCACTATAAATCTGAAGACGACAGTTTTATCATAGGCAAAGATAATTCACGTCATTCAGCACTTCTGTGTTCTACAAAGAAATCTATCATAACTCTTAAATACTGAAGAATATACTCCTGCTTGGTGAAAGACCCACAAGTCTAAGCATTTATTCATTGTTTGTCCCTAAGCAGAATGCAAACTACCTTATGTGCATTGCAAGAAGTGGAGTAAGCTTAAAAAATGGATAGTCTAAAAGGATACTATGGGCTTTAAAGCAGCTAAAACTTGTGCACATATTTGAACACAAGTTGTAAAAAGGATTCTTGGGGATTTCAATAATTTCAAATTAAGAATGGCAGTAAAAGAGATAAAGTAAATACATTGCTACATTTACCTAAAAGTGGAGGCTTCTCACCAAAACACCATAAATTATAAACTTTGATCAGATACATAGTAATCTAAATTCATATCAGTCAGAAATATGATCAGTTCAAAAATAAAAAAAAAAAATCCTGTGCTTCTATTGCAATTCCAAGCTGTGAATCTCAAAGTGCATTACACATATTAAGCCTCAACTCCCTTGTAACACAGACAGTTATCACCATTGTACAGAGGCAAAGGTAGGAAGGAAGACTAGGGCCAGGTCTACACTACAGACCTATATCAGTATAACTACATCACTCAGCGGTGTGAAAGATCCACACCCCTGAGAGTCAGAGTTATACCATCTACTCAGGAGGTTAAATCAGCGCTATGTCGGGGCAGGGGGGTAACTATGCTGACAGGAGAGGCCATCCCACTGGTGTAGGAGCGTCTTCACCAAAGTGCTACAGCACTGGTGCAGCTGCACAACCATAACGCTTTATGTGAAGACAAGCCCTAGCAGAATCAGGGATCAAACCCAGGTCATCTTCTGAGTACCACAAGTTCCTTGCTTTAACTGTAGATATATCCTTATCTCAAGTATTCCTAGCAACAATCATTTGTGAAAAGAGTGCTGACCATCGACACACCGGGCCCACTTCTACTTTGAGGCCTTGCCTACACTACGTTTTGTTGATGCAAGTTAAACCGACAATCAAAAAATGGTATAATTACACCACTTGTGCATGGTCACATTACGGTGGTGCACATCCACTCTTGGTGCTCTACACAGACACAGAGCATTGCACTATGGGTAGCTATCCCACTGTGCTACTTGCCACCTTCTGCAGCTGGGAGTTGTGGGATGGGAGAGTGGTTTGTAGTGCATCATGGGTGTAGGCTCAACATCCCATGATGTAGTTCTTTCTGTCGCAGCATTCTATGGTTTATCAACTATGTTTCATGGCATTTTTCAAGGGCCCCTGTTTACTGTGCGCGTGCCATCTCTGTCTGAAAAGATGGATCCGCACAGCTCTACTGTTGTGGTCACAATTACAAAAATATCATGGTTGGTCATGCAATATATCATGAGTTCCCAATCTGAACAGGAATCAGAGTTGCCTGACCTGCTGTGTGCCATGGAAAAACCACCACCAGATTACTTTTGGCATTCATGGAGCAACTGAACACAGTGCACCATTGCTTTTGGGTTCAGGAAACAAGCACTGAGCAGTGGGACTGCATTGTTATGCAGGTCTGGAATGACAAGCAGTGGCTGCAGGACTTCCGGATGCAGAAAGCCACCTCCCTAGAACTGTGTTCAGACCTAGCCCCAGCACTGCAGTACAAAGACACCAAAACCCGAGATCCCCTAGCAGTGAAGAAGCGTGTGGTTATCACTGTGCGGAACCTGGCGCCTCCAGACTGCTACCAGTCTATCGCGAATCAGTTTGGAGTAGGGAAATCGACCATTAGGGCTGCAGTAATGCAAGTGTACAGGGCATCTTGCTATGAAGGACAGTGACTCTGGGCAATGTCGGTGAAATAGAGGATGGCTTTGCAGCAGTGTGATTCCCTAACTGCAGAGGGGCGATAGATGGCACACATATCCCAATTTTGGCCCCAGACCATCTTGTGATGGAGTATGTCAACGGAAAGGGCTACTTCTTTATGGTACTGCAGTCGCTGGTGGATCACCGGGGTCATTTCACTGATATCAACGCAGGGTGGTCCAGAAAGATACATGATGCACACATCTTCAGGAACACTGGCTGTTACTCAAAGCTCCAAGCAGAGACTCTCTTTCGACACCAGAAGATTCCAGTGGAGCATGTTGAAATGCCCATAGTGATCCTGGGACACCCAGCGTATTCCTTACTCCTACGGCTCATGAAGTTATACATGGGAAACCTGGACAGCAGTAAGGAGCGCTTCAATAATGGGCTGAGCAGGTGCAGAATGATAGTAGAAGATTAAAAGCAATGCTCGCACTGCCTTTATGGCAGGTTAGATCTAAATGAGGAAAACACTCCCATCGTCATAGCAGCCTGCTGCATACTCCATAATATTTGTGAGGCTAAGGGTGAAAAGTTTCTCCTGGTGTGGAGCATGGACGCAGACCACCTGGCTGCTGAATCTGAATCAAGGAGGTTTTGAAACAACATTTTTATAATGACCACCAGTAACATATCTTTCTATACAGCACTCTGCCATGCTTTGTTAACTTGCCACCTTGCAGAAAAATTGTGAGGATTCCTGACCAAGATTTATAGTCAGAAAATGATCGAACTGATACTAGGTGATTTCTGTTGGTAGTAATACAATGTGTAGGAGACAAAGATTGGTTATATTTCAGAGTTTGTTTTTATTAAATAACAATTAACAACACAACACACGTTTTGATGGGAAGGGAGACACCAGTGAGGGGCAGTGTAGGCTCTCATAGCTGTGTGTAAATCCAGCTATGATTTCAGAAGCTGTCCGAAGGGGTGGAATGAATGGAGTCCTGAGATGGTCCAGGAAGCTGCAAGGAATGTGTGGGAGGAGTTTGGGAAGGGCATGGAAAGCAGTTCTGTATCAGCTGGGGCGGGGAGGAGGAGGGAGCACACGTGATCTCCCTGGAGCATGATTAGGGACTTCAACATCTCTGTTTGCTCCTCCATCACTTTTATCATCCACTCCCCGCCCTTTACAATGCACTTGTCTCTCCTTTCTGTCCTGTCTTTCCTCCTTGCATTCTCTTTTTTTGGCCTCTGAGGATTGGAACACCTCTCGGAACATGTCCTCCTTGCACCGCTTTGGTCATTTCCTTATCTGGCAGAGGCGTTCTGCTGGTGTGGCCTTCACAGGAACCCCCTACACAAGTGATTCTTAACCCATGGATTGGGACCACGAAGTGGGTCACAACCCCATTTTAATGGGGTCACCAGGGCTGGTGTTAGACTTGCTGAGGCCTGGGGCCAAAGCCCTTCAGCTATGGGTGGCAGAGCTCGGTAACAGCTCCTCTCCTAGAGCTGAAGCCCTTTGGCTTTGGGCACCCCACCCCCACCCACGTCATGGAGCTCAGGCTTTGCCTTTGGCCGTCCCTGCCAGGACAGCTGGGCTCAGATTTTGGCCCCCTGGAGCGGTGGGGCTCAGGCTTTGGTCCCCCGTCCTGGGGTCATGTAATAATTTTTGTTATCAAAAGGGGGTTGTGGTGCAATGACGTTTGAGAATGCCTACCCTATACATCTGCAGAAGAACAATACACAGAAGCATGATTGTTAGTTCACGCACAGCACTGAATCATTATAGTAAATCACACATCTTTTTACATACAAATCACTTTCTCACAGTCCCTTTACAAGCACACTTCTCTGCGAATGCCCTAAACATGATGAGTTCAGCTCGTGTGGGAGTTGGACATTTACCTTAGGGCAATGATAGAACAAGAAGCAATGGGCTTAAACTGCAGCAAGGGAGATTTAGGTTGGACATTGGGAAAAAGTTCCTAACTGTCAGGGTAGTTAAACACTGGAATAAACTGCCTAGGGAGGTTGTGGAATCTCCATCTCTGGAGATATTTAAGAGCAGGTTAGATAAATGTCTATCAGGGATGGCCTAGACAGTATTTGGTCCTGCCATGAGGGCAGGGGACTGGACTCAATGACCTCTCGAGGTCTCTTCCAGTCCTAGAGTCTATGAATCTATGAATCAAAGGGTCTAGGTGGGTGTTTTAAAGACATCAGCGCAGTTAACTAGGAACAATATTGTAAATTCTGCCACCATTTTCCACAGGCAGGGGTCACTGAAGCCAATATCTCACTCCTGAGGGTAAGCAAAGATGCACCTCCTGCATGCTTTCCGCTTCAGACCCTATGCTGCTCGCCTGTGTGCTGCTTTGGTCCCTGCACAAGTGATTGCCGAGTGGTGCAGGAAGTTTCCTACAACAGGGGAAGGAACAAAGCAGCTCTTCCAAGGAACCTTCAGGAAAGGATTGGCGAATTCCTCCAGGAAAGTTTCCTAGAGAGCTCTCTGGAGGAGTCCCATGAAACCTCAGTGTGCATTAACAGACTGCTGTTCCGCCGCACTGCTTAGATGCACAAAGGAATGTGGAGCACACTCAAACACAACTAGTCTTGTATACCCACTTCTAGAATATAAAGGACAGTTCTATCTCATATAATAGTGCAGCATCAACTCAAAAAGATCACTTACCAGGGCTCTCCTCTCTTGCATCATGCATGCCAGACAGACGGCTGGGACCAGCTAGATCGTCCAGAGTGGAAAAGAGCTCCTGATTCGCTGTGCCACCAGACAACCCTGCCATGTGCTCCAAATGGTCATCTAACTTGACCTCCTCATCCATGACTTTGTCCTCGGGGTTAGTTTCACCGTTCACCACCCCCAGCCTCACCAAAGTATCCACAGGGCTCTTTGCAGTGGAAGTGGAGTTGCCACAGAGGATGGCATCCAATTCCTTATAAAAGCGGGAGGCCTTCAGTACAGCATGAGAGCAACGGTTGGCCTCCCTTGCCATCTGGTACACCTGCCTCAGCTCCTTTATCTTTTCACAGCGCTGCTGCATGTCCTGTTCATAGCTCTTATCCAACTGGCCATGACAAACCTGCCCATAGACGTCAAAGTTTCTATGGCTGGAGTGAAGCTGGGATTGCACAGCCTCCTCTCCCCATAGTGCCAGTAAATCCGACAACTCAGGTGTGCTTCAAGCGGAATAGCGTTTGCTACGTGGAGCCGCCATGCTCTGCTGGGAAGATGCAACGAGCAAACAGGATGTGGAATTTAAAAAATTCATGGGCCTTTAAAGGGGGGAGGGCAAATGCCTGTGTACCAGGCTGCAGGCCAGGGGAGTTCAAACTGCTGACCAGAGCGGTCAGAATGGGCACTGTGGGACCCCTCCTGAAGGCCATTTTACAGCAACATAACCAAGTGCAGTGTCTACGCTGACACTTGGGGATATATCTTTGCCGCAAAAAGCTCTATGCCTCTTGTCAAGGTGATTTTATTTTGTCTGCAAAGCAGGAGAGTTTTGTTGGCGAAGGGAGCACTGGAGAGTGTACACTGCTTCAGAAACACAGGCAACACCTCCTATGACAAAAGAGAAATGCCCCACAATACAATGAGTGTTGGACCCAGATATTTAACCAATTCCATCACGTTTGTGTCAATTCTGATTTCTCTGGCTGGAGCAAAATTTATCAGAATTTTCTGAAGATACCACTGCTGAGTCCAAAGTGAAAACAAGGAAAAATAGACCCACTTTCTCAGTCCTTAGCTGAACATTGGGAATATAAGAATGCTAATGCAAACTGACATGGTTGACAAGCTCAATATCCAGAACGTGCTTCTAATTTGCACCTGTTTTATGGAAGGGGTGATGCTGTGTTTAGGAAATAAACTGAAAAGACTGGCTGTGCTTATAGATGTACTAACGATGTGTGAGTAGAGCACTGGTTGTGTTGTTCACAGAAATATTTTGTTTGCACAAAAGGTTGACAGATGTAGTAAGCACATACAGCCATAGAGTGGACTAAGGAAAATGAGATAAGCCAAAAATTTCACAATTTTCTCCCTCCTCTGGAATACTGATGATTTGCTTAGTGTATTATATAAAGAATATTAAATAGATGTTTCTGTGATCTTGCTGAGCACTAAAGAGAAGCCAGGCAACAATAAGTACAAGCTGTCCCTGTCTGTCTAAAATATGCATACTTAAAATAAAATTTAAAAATCCACACAAGTCCTCTTGTAAAAATGTTTCCATCCAGCCCAAATTCTTTACTGTACCTTAGGAAAAGGAACAACAGGACAAAGACAGATACTAAGCTATACCTAGTACTGCTACAAAAAACGTTGCATGCATAGCCTGGATAAATTTTGTTCCAAGTCAAAAGCTACTCATTACAGAAGCACTGCACACCTTCCAGGTGACCTACATTGTGGAATGGAAACCTACTGACCTACAGAACTAGCTGAATGCCCACAAAGTAGGTCATTGGGTTCTTCTCTTTAAAAAGAGTGTTTAATCATTGTGAAAGTGACAGGACTGACTACACAGATGTAGAGACAAGTTTATGTATTTCATGCAGAGGAGCAATTTACCAAATGAGAACAGTTAGGGTAGGTCTTCACTATGAAATTAACTCAAATGTTCGACACTAAGTTCTAAGCACTCAGGTTAGCCTAACCTGGGTGTAAGCAGACACATTGAAAACCTATACCCGTTACCAGGTCCTCATTGATGCTGTAATCAGCTGTCTGTGTATCACTATGGCACATCTAGTGATTCTTTGCGTTGCAATATGCTGAGCCGCTCTATGACTCTTTCCTACTGAATTGTAGGAGAACTTGCCTGTCCTTCTGGGCACACAGTGTGGAATTGTGGGAAGGCATTGGAGGACTATCAATGTGAGTATCAAGTACGAGCCCAAGCTAATTCTGCAGAAAAGAAATGCTTTAAGGAGGTGACGGGATCTGGTAGTTTCCTAACTACTTGGTATAGTGTTAAGGTGGCCAGATGTTCCGATTTTATAGGGACAGTTCCGATTTTTGGGTCTCTCTCTTAATAGGCTCCTATTACTCCCCACCTCCTGTCCCGAATTTTCAGATTTGCTGTCTGGTCACCCTATATAGTGTATACTTGCTGCCTATTTCAGGTCCACGTGAGATTGGGTTCCAGTAATTTAAAGGGCCCACATAATAGATCTTTCAGGGTCCACTGCATAGAAGCCACTCTCAAATCTTCTCAGCTTTTCAGTTTTTTGACCAACCCATAGGAAAGTGAAACAATCAAGTCAGTTTAAGAAAAGCATGCCCGGAAAGGGACTTTGCATTCCTCTGCATTCATGTAGTACCAGCACAAGACTCTATAGAAACACAGAGGGAGCTGGTGTCCAGCTGATGCAGGGCCTGTTTATAAGAGACAAACTAAGATGAAGGGGGGCGCCATCCACAGCATGCATATCTTGTGCTGGAGAAGCAGGCTCAATGCCAGAGACAGGGGCTAACCCGTGGGGGCCACTAATGTCTTGTTTTCACTGGGAATAATGTTATGTCTTTTACACCTTCAGCTTCCCCCTAGTGTTTACATCATCCTGCTAACATGTGAAACAGACTGCTGTGTCCAAAACAGGATTTTACCATATCAGCTAACACAGTAAAAAAACATTTTCCCAGTGAAGATGTACCTCAAAAGCTCTATTTATTTTGTTTGAATAAGGTGTTCAGAAATGGGAAGAGAGGAGCAGGGAATGCAGGTAGAAAACAAACATCTCTGCCAGTCAGATGGCACCTGCTCTATTAATCATCTGTAGCATTTCAGATGCCCAAGGCTGAGAGCTAAAAAGATCCAGGGAGGGGATGTGAGGATGTCTCCTGGTATGCTTATTTGTATGTCAATAACTAGGACGCACTTCCTGTTCAGAGTTACTTCCCAGAGATGCTGGATTTTTAGCTCTGGGAAAAAACCTGAGCGGTACAGGCCATGTTTGTGAACATCCAATATTTTCTGTTTTACAATGCCAGATCTGTGGAAGGTTCTTCCTATTTTTAGCTCCCCAGTCACACTGGGTTTGCCAACTCCAGTGTTGTTGGGGAGTTAAAAATAGGAAGAACCTTTTTACAGGGGTACAGCTGTAGCATATTAAGAGTATAGAAATATACTTATGTTGAAAAGTCAAATTAATTTTAATACATGTGAAAGACACTTAACTGAGAGCTAAATGAAAGCAGGTTGCTTCTAACTACCTCATGACTATAGAGTGAAACAAAAATCTTCAGGAAAGGATGGTCCAGCAGTTAAGTCAAAAGGATGGGACACAATTAGAGTTCAGCTCGTCGTTCCCAGAACAGAGCTGGGCTACCTCACAACTATTACAATAAGCTCAGCACTGACAATAAGAAGAGCCACACAGTGATGCGTGTGTTTGTATTCGATACAGAACGAGGGAAATGTTTTTTTAAATCAGATAGGCTGGAGATCTGTGTCCTGCAAAAATGGGTTGAAAGCCATATGCATTCTAAAGGGGAGAAAAAATAGTCGAGGGGGGAGAGAGAAAAGGAGGGAGGCTGGTAATTTATTATGATCCATAAACAATTGTTTCCAAAAAAGGAAGTAGGGGAAGAATTGTAAATCTGTGTTTTATGAATATACTATACTGAAATGAGAAATACGATCAAGATCCTAATATCAAACATGTATTACCCCAAGTACAAAGAAGATATCTAATCAGATCTCCAAGTGCATACCTTGTGTTTACAAATACTAGTGATAAACACACACCCTCTTCAGGGTATTTATGGGGCAAATTGTTGCTCTTTTATTCAAAAGTCACTTACTCTCAAGAATAAGATGCCAAATTTCCACTCTCATTTTTCACATGTACAGAGAAGACGACAATCTCTGTAACTTGAAAGGAAAAGCCGTGCTTTGGGAGCAGAGAGGCAAAGAAGGAGCCTATCCTAAAGGGTTAAGCTAGAAAAACTATCAGACATTCTGTGTTTTCTCCATCACCCTCCCACATTTTTCCAATAATCTAAGCAGGAAAATCCCAGAGAATGATCAATATTGTTGCTAAATCCCACTTTTCTGGGAGTACCAGTAGCAGTGTGAAACTATGAACAGGTGCAGGATTCTCAGGTATGATCACTCAGCTGGGAGAGGAAGTGATCAGGAGAAGGGGAGGACTGGGGGAGAATGCAACATGTGCACACTCCAAAATAGAAACAAAGGGAGAGGACTGCCAGGACCTTTAAGAGAACTAGTTGGAAACAATGGACTAAACTCTGCCCTCAAACAAACAACGCGTATTAATATCAAAGGGGCAAAATCTGGCCCTAAAATGTCCAGATGAAATATTCCTTCTACATTTTGAAGTAATATTGGATACTGGAAGGGTAGTGTGTGTTGAGCAAATCTCCCCAATAGTAGAAGTTTTAATTCAAGCTCTAATCTCTTTTTAGGTATCATGTAGCTATATCAGCACAAACCCCTTAGTAGATGCAAATAGACTTGCCCTAGTGCAACTTTCCCTGGCTAAAAACCAAGATAAGCCATGTTACCATAAGTCACCTTTTACACATGTGCACCACACCTACACTGTCAGTTCACTTTTTTTTTTTTTTTTTAAACAAGTCCTGGAGGCACTGCAATACCAGGTCAATGCATGGGGTGGACAGAGCAAGCGCCTATTCCAGCCCCGTTTCAAAAATCAATTTAATATACAGTCCTCAAATAAAGGACATATCATAAACTGATAAGAACACATTGATGTGGCTATGCCAGTACAAAAACCCCACTGTAGACAAAGCCTCAGCCTACTTGGCTTGATGTTACTATTGTTCAGTCTCAAGTCACCTTTGAAGTTTTCACCTCACTGAAATGAATGTTGGATTGTATGTAATTTGCACCTTTGTTTCTTTTATTGTTTATCGGAAAATTCCTCAGAACACTCAATACTAGATAAATTTACTGAAGTAGAGGGAGATAAAATTTTAGAAGTTAAAAAGTGAGAAGATAAGTTGAAAAAGTAAATGGTTGCATATTATGACTACACTAGAATTTACATCATGTGTTTAAACCAACCACAGAATTTATGAATTCTCCCGGGCTCAATGTGGCCCTACACATTTTAAAAATATTATTTCATAACTTAAATAAATATTTACATGGGGTCCACTGGGAAAAAAAACTCTGTTCAGGTACAGATTAATAATTAATAGTCTACCTTGGTTCTCCTGATCATTAGCAAATTTGGAAGTTACTGTATCTGTATGTAAAATTCCTTCTAGGCTCCTAGGAAAGGGACATCAAATCAGAAAATAAGTGAAACTTCTCACTGAAGCCAGTCATCCCTCCCATACAGCAGACAAGGATTATATCAAGTCTGTAAAAACGTACACAATGAAAGTTAGCTAAAGTCTAAAGTAGTTCACAAATCAGAAAACAATTCTACAGCAAATCACTGATGTCACTGTGGGTTTAAAAAAACAAAACAAAAACATCATTTTGGGTCCATGTAAATCTGTTGAAACTGGGCACATTTCAACTGCACAGAGTTAAAGATGAAAGACATTTGTTTCTCTTCATGTCTTTGAAAAATATTACAAATCTGCCAAATAACTTGTAAATATAAAGCAAAATACTTCAAACTTTAATGAAATTCACTAGCTGTAAGTATGGCTAAATGACATCAATTTGTCAAATTATATCTTAAATTTCTGATCCAATCTCTCAGGTTAACCAGAGTTTTATCTGGATAAAATTTATATAAAATCACTCCAACAGATTTCGTCATGAAGCAAAAGTATTCTGAGTAATAAAACATCAGCCATAAACCACTACATTTCCTTAGTCACTTATGAAAAAGACTCTGAAGAGTTTCCCAGCTATTGACTTATACGTCACATACAGTAACACTCAAAGCCAAACCACAATAAAGAACTATGACCTCTGAGGTCTTCTACTTACGCACACAAACAAAAGTGCACTCACAACAGACAGTGACTACTACTTTCAGTTGACTATTCTTAAATGACACTGAAGCAAAACTTTATGATTTTTAGGGAGTATCCTGTACCATACATACTTTCAAATTCTACAACATAAATCAAACAGCGTCACACAAACTTAACGCACTCAAATGCACAAAAAGCTTAATATATTCTAAATTAAAATAAGCTGTCCAGGAAAAGTGCTAATGGAAAAATGCTCTATGATCTTCTAGACCCAATGATCACAGTTGCAAATTTATGTAGCATTTCATAACCTAAAGTTGTCTCTTACAAAACAATTTTTCATGCTTAACTGGAAGAGTAATTGTTCTGGCTTAACAAACATTTTCAAATGAATCCTTTTCAAAAAAGTTTTATATGGATTTTCATTTCTCAAAAACAATATCAGTACTGTGCTCAAATTGAAAAGATTTCATAGGGATACACCAAGTGAGTCCATGCACCATCTACACTTGCATTCCTAGTCTCATTTAGACCCCCATCCTGCAAGCACTTATACACATGCTCAGCCTTATGACCATGATTACACTCACTGATTTCAACAGAACTACTCATGGGAGTAAAGTCAGGTCTTAACCCTGCAGATGGATCCATTAAGATAACCCACAGAAGCCCACAGCAACTTGCCCAGACTCAAGAGATCCACCTGTGCAGGTTAAATTGCTGGACTGGAGCCTAACAGAACAAGATTCAGGTCCACATGCAAATGGCTTTATATTCTTCATATTATCGTATCTAAATTAATGATATACCAATTTCAGATAAAACAATTTAGCTCAACACTTTTCAGAATACCCTACTGTAAAGCATACACACACTATAATCAACATTCAATATAATTAAATTATGCTAGTTACCTAGTGGAGTACTACAATACTACACATAGCTATAGTGGTCATGTCACCCACAGGCTCAATGGCCCAAAAGCATGGTCTAAATTTAAAAAAAAAAAAAAAAAAAAAAAAGCTTAGCACTTAAAAGGCACTTTTTTCTGTTCAAAGCACTGTACAAACAAACTAACAATGCATTTTTAGCCTCCTATGTCAATCAACTCAAAGCACTAGAAGTCTTCAAGAAAGTCTGCTCACGAAAATGTATCTCAGCATGCAAAGAGTTTTCCTTAAAACAGTCTTAAACTTTGAAAAAAATAATATAATATTTCCTTAATAGAAAGAGACAAAAATATGAACTCCTAAAATTTAGGAATGTACCTTGTACAAAATATAAAAACATTAAAACGAGTCAAAGGCATTTGAAAGGAGATTTTCAAACAAAAAAGCACTTTATGTTCATAGTCTAGCCCTACTCACACCATCAAGAGTAACTTTCTAAGGGGGGGGCAGAGAGAGTGATTCTGTGTACTCATTTAACTAGAGTATGGCAGTCTCACCATCCTGAAAAAACTTCCATGATACAGAAAGAACTGACAGTTAAAGATTTCAGAAATCCACATAAATTTCCACATTAAATTCTGTGGAAAACCAACTCATTTCAAATGACAATAGGAATTCAAAGATCAACAAGACAAGAGGAATAAAAAAAAAAAAGTTGTTTCTGTGGCATCTTTAGTTTCAACTATTTCTCTTCACTTCCCTTATCCCCCAAAATGCATAACAATATTTCCAACAAAACAAAAATTGTTTCCCCAAATGTCAGAGAGAAATGTCCACCCAAATCAGAACTGAAAGGTTAAAAAAAGTAGTGAGCCTTTTTTACATCATCAAATGGAGCATATAGAAAAAAACATCAGGTCAGTACCATGCCTACAAAACAGTTGTGTCTAAGGTATACTTAAGCATTGAAACAGAATTTAAAACAACACACAGTATTAAGTGCAGGACAGGGGAGATTATTTCCTCTAAAGGAAATAAAATACTGAACCCACCTCAAGGTAGCAGGTAAAAATCAACAAAACAGAATAATTATGGATTAAAGAAATAAAAAGCAAAGCTACATATTTTAACGTCTATCTATACCTTGTGGAGGTGCCTTTCCTGACATCGCAGATGCTGCATTTGAAGGCTTCAGCACTGTTCCTAAAGGTGCAGACACTACAATCCCAAAAGCCTTCGTCTGCTGCAGGTTTTGCTTGCCTTTTTGGCCTTGAGGAGAGAGTGTGCGTGTGCGTATGTGTGTATGGGGAGGAGGAAAAAAGGAGGAGGAGGAAGAGAGGAGAAAAAGAAAAACACACACATTAGAAACCATATTATCAAGCGGTGAAATCCAGTGCATTCTGTAATTCTCAACTTGCATCGCCAGACTCCGTTCCTCTTCCTCGCCTGAAGAGTCATCAAATATCTGCTACTGGGGGCGAGAGGCAGAAATCCCAGACTTTGCCTTACACTAGCCTGCGCCCCCACCCCCGTCCACACACCCAGCTTTACCCAACTCCCCCCCACACACACTGCATTTCCTAACCACCACCCCCCACACACCCTGGAAGGAAAGAAACTGAGGGGAGAGGAGGTGCGTTTCCCCTCAATCTTTAAACCCAGACAACCGATTTTCACACAAACAACAGCGGTTACCCAGCGAACCTGGGAGGGCGAGACTTGGGCAGGGGAGGGGAGAGACAAGAGGAGCCCGTCTCCCCCTCACCCTCCTTTTTCGGAGAGGGGTGGGTGGTGAGACTTGAAGAGCTGGGAGGCGTGTTCCCCCCACCCCCGTGTCTGTGTGTCTCCTCCACCTTGTTAAATCTCCCTTTGTCTGGGAGAAGTGAGGAGCGGAGGAGAGTGTGTTGTGCGAGGGAGAGGAGCCGCCATAGCTGCTCTCACACCAGCTTAGCCCTGGCACCAGCAGCAAGGAGACACAAGCCCTTCTCCCTCCTCCTCTTGCCCTCGCACACTCCCTCCATCTTAGGCGCCTCGCTGCTCGCGAACAGCCCCTCGCACACCGCGGAGAGCCTGGAGTTTCTGTACCTGGCTGGAGGAGCACTAACAGCCCCCCCCGCTCCCTCCATCTTAGGAGCCCCCCCCACACAAGGGCCTAGGCGCCCCCAGCACCCAGACAAGAGGAAAGCTGCCCGCTGGGGGACGCCCCACACTCCTCCCCGACCCCGGCCGGCCACCCTCCCTCCATCTTAGGAGCTTCTCTCCGCCGACCCCCCCGCCGGGGGCTTCCCCTGGCCGGACCCCCGGGAGCCCGCTCGTTCTGTACCTGGTCGGGCTCTTCTTGTCGCCCATGGTCATGGATCGGGGCCCCCCTGCCCTGCGCGCGAAGGGAGAGGAGACGGGTCGGGGCTGACTCAGTCCAGCGGGCTCCGGCTGCTCCTCAGCCGCCGCCGACGCTCCAGCCGCTGCCAGGCTCCGCTCCAGACTAGCAGCGCAGCCCGGCTGCCTCCCTCCCTCTCTCCCACCCACCCACAGCACGGCGACAGCGGGCGGAGCTCGCCGCCCGGCCCGGCCAATCCGGGCGGCCCGGCCTTGGCTCCGCTGGGGAGGGGAGCAGGGACGGGAAGGCGACCCGAGCTAACCACCCGCAGGCGGCGGGGCCCCGCCGGGAGCCCGCAGGGGGGAAGGGAACGTGCCCCCCAACCACCCACCGGCAGGGGAGAGAAGAACGTGCCCCCCCCCAGCCACAGGGCAATGTGCCCCCGAGGGGAACGTAGCCACCCCCCCCAGGGGAACGTGCCCCCCAGCCACAGGGCAATGTGCCCCCGAGGGGAACTTAGCCAGCCCCCCCCGGGGGACTTGCCCCCCCCAGCCACAGAGCAATGTACCCCCGAGGGGAACGTACCCCCCCCCCAGCCACAGGGCAATATGCCCCTGAAGGGAATGTAGCCAGCTCCCCCGGGGAACGTGCCCCCCAGCCACAGGGCAATGTACCCCCCGAGGGGAACGTAGCCAGCCCCCCCGGGGAACATGCCCACCAGCCGGAGAGCAATGTGCCCTCCGAGGGAAATGTAGCCAGCCCACCCCCGGGGAACATGCCCCTAGAGGGGAAAGTAGCCAGCCTCCCCTATCCCCCAGGGGAACGTGCCCCCCCCAGCCACAGGGCAATATGCCCCCCAAGGGGAATGTATCCAGCCCTCCCCGGGGGAATGTGCCTTCCCACAACCAGCCACCCACTAGGGAGAGAGGAACCTGCCTCCACTGCCCCCCCAGGGGAACATGTCCCACCCACTAGGGAGAGAGGAACCTGCCCCCCCCTGGAAATGTGCACCCCCACAACCAGCCACCCACTGGGGAGAGAGGAACCTGCCTCCACTGACTCCCCAGGGGAACATGCCCCCCCACAACCAGCTACCCACTGGGGAGAGGGGAACCTGCCTCCCCGCAGGGGAACGTGCTCCCCCACAACCAGCCACCCACTGGGGAGAGATGAACCTGCCTCCCCAGCCCCCTCCCCGGGGAACATACCCCCCCACAACCACCCACCCACTAGGGAGAGAGGAACCTGCCTCCACTGACTCCCCAGGGTAACATGCCCCCCCCCCCAACCAGCCACCCACTGGGGAGAGAGGAACCTGCCCTCCCCCGGAAATGTGCACCCCCCCAACCAGCCACCCACTGGGGAGAGAGGAACTTGCCTCCACCAACTCCCTGGGAGAATGTGCCCCCCCGCAAGCAGCCACTCACTGGGGAGAGGGGAACCTTCCTCCCCTGCAGGGGAACGTGTCCCCCCACAACCAGCCACCCACTGGGGAGAGAGCAACCTGCCTCCCCAGCCCCCTCCACCCCTAGGGGAACATGCCCCCCGCAACCAGCCACCCACTAGGGAGGGGGGAACCTGCTTCCCCAGCCACTTACCCACGGGGCAGAGGGAAACGTGCTCCTGACAACCACTCAGCCACCCATGCACAGGGAATGGAGGAATGTCCCTCCCCACCCCGCAGCCACAACCAGCCAGTCACCCACAGCGGAGGGGGAATGTGCCCCCACCCAACAATCAGCCCCCCACCCACCTGAAGGGGAAAGGGGAATGTAGCCAGCCAACAACCCCCTCCCCAGCCCAGCCAGCTGCCCACCCATAGGAGAGAGGGGAATGTGCTCCCCCCACAACCAGCCAGCCACAGGGAAGAGGGGAAAGTGTTCCCCACCCCAGCCAGTCAGCCACCACCCACAGGAGAGAGGGAACTATGTCCCACAGCGAGCCCCAACCTCCCCAAAGGTGAGCCCAGGTAACCCAGGAGAGGGAAGAGGAGAAAGGGAGCTCCTGAGACCAGGTGCAGAACAAGCTAAACTAACCAACAGGGAAGGCACAGTCTGAGCCCAGGGAAGAGGGTGCTCTTGAAAGACAGTTCAGTGGGGTCTGTACCCACCCAAAGCAGGGTAGAGCCACTCCATGGGAATGGTGGGGGACAACAAGGCAGCTTGTTTCCAGCTGTAACACAGTGGCCTGCCCCTTTAAGGAGCTGCCAGTCCTGTTCTCTATAAAGGACAGAGAGGTTAGTTGGGGGCAGCTCTGGAAGGTGAGGGGCTCTGCAGTAGGCCCTGAAGCAGGGGAGGTTGAAGGAAAGGGTGTGTCTTGTTGCAACTGCTGTGTTGTGATGGTTTTGCCTAAAAGTTTTATGTTGAAAGAATAAAACTAAGCCCTGGGGCAAGGCCCTGAAAGTTGCAGGTGCAGCAGTCTCTCCTTCCTGGGCTGGGGAAACAGGCCAGCAGCAGCCTACACCACCCAACAGCCATCTCAGCCCCTGTGAGAAGAGATCTGTGAATGTGCCACACCCAGTTCTGTTATCAGGGGCACAAAACAGCCCAGGGGAAGGAAAGGGATAGTCTCTCCCACTGAACCCAAAGAGATTTTACAGCCCATGGCTGGGAGGATAGGGGCTTCCTAAGAAAGAGTAAGGTCACAAACTCCCCTCCATCCAATGCAACCAGAGGGGACCACAGTGAGCCAGGGAAGAGTGAAACACTGTGTCCCCTTAAGAGCCCTCCCCGTCCCCAAAGCCAAGAGTCCAGCCAAGTGGAGAGAGAGTATGGGGAGAAAGCAAGGGGGACTGTGTCCATATCTAGCCCACACAGAAAGCCAAGAGCTAGCCTAGGGACAAGAGGCAGACGGGAGTCCTGATTAAGAAACAGAGGATATCTACTCCCATTCCTTCCCTGTAGGGACTAGCAATAGGAGATCTTGGGAGGGGGCATTGAGGAAAGACCAGCATCATCCCCAGTCAGCCCAGTGAAAAGGGGACTTGTGCACCAGAGCAGTGGGAGATTTGCTCACTCTCCCATCCACCGAAAGGAGGGTTCAGTGAGTCCGGAGGAGAGAGGGGAGGTACCCACCCAAAGGATGATGCAATAAGTCCCAGGGCAAGGGAAGGCGAGTCTACTCCCATGGGAGCAAAGTTGAGTATCTCAGAGGCAAGGGACATGAAGAGGAAAGCCGAGCAAGTATATCCCCATTTCCCTGCTACGCATTCCCTCAGACCCTGCAAAGGGTATCATAGCCAGCTCGGGGGAGAGGAAGCCAATCTCTGTTCTCACACACGTAAGCAACTTCACTGACTTCAATGGAATTTGCCCTGATGTAATGGAGTGTGGAATTTAGCCTGGAAAGAGAAGCAAAGAGTGTAGTGAGTTCCTTAGGAGAGGCATCCATACTTGAGCCCCAAGTCTTCACTTCCCCCTCCTCAGAGTACATGAGCTACCTCTGAAGATGTCCAGACTTTACCTACTTTCTTTCTTCTCTCCATTGCTCTTCATGGTGAATCATAGACCCACACAGATACTTGACTATTGCCTTTATGGCATATTTGTAATTTCTTAGCTTTTCAAAAGTGACATTCACATTTTTTAAAAACAAAGAGGGAATAGGGAGTAGTATATTCAGCACGAGCTGTGCATCCTCTCCCCTTCCCCCAATGCACACGCAAAGGAGTGCATCTATAGTGGTATTAGCCACAACCATAGTTCTGCACCGACGTAGCTGCATAATGGAAGATGTGTAGTGTATACAGTTTCCATTATGCAGCTACGTCGGTGCAGAACTATGGTTGTGGCTAATAATAGTGTACACAGGCGTTTTTACCACATTACCAGAGTTAGATGATGCACTGGCAAAAATATATGTCTCCATTAACAGCCTTCACTGCTGAAGAATTAAAGCTGCCAAATTTGCTAGTGCAGACAAGACCACAGGATGCAACATGGTCTAGAGGGCCAGTCCACTCTTAAAATTTAAATAGACCTAGCTGCGTCATTCAGGGGTGTGAAAAATTCATCCCTGAGCAATTTAGTTAAGCTGACATAACCAGGAAGATTGACAGAAGAAGTCTTCCATTGCCCTATCGCCACTCAGAGAAGTGGATTAACAATAGCAATGGAAAAGCCCCTTCTGTTGATGTAGGACACAGCTACACTATGAAGGTACAGCGAAACAATGGCAGTGCCGTACCTGTGTCACTATACAGCCTGTAGTGTTAACCTAGAAGAGTTTAAGTGGCATGCTCTGAGCCGTACCCAGCAATACAAAGGGAAAAAGATCAGTCAGCAAGAAGGCAGGGCTTGGGAGTGACAAAGGAAGGCAGGGCTGGAGAAGTTAGCTGGTGACAATGCACCCAAAAAAGGGAGTTGTTTCATGATTTAGAAAACAAACTCTTGTAAATGACTTAAGATAACATATGCTTGTATCAGGAAAAGGCGAGAGTGTGGCTGCGCTTTGCACTTTAAAGCCTCAGTGAGAAAGGCTTATCCATAGGTGGTGAGAGTCCTGCCCACATGCCCATTCAGAGCCAAGCCCTGGGTATAATTTAACAGATTTGGATTGTATTTTTATGGAGCAGCAGGCCTCTCAGTAGTCAAAGGTTGCAGCCCAGTTCCACGCCTAGCCCTTCCTACACATGAGAATTTCACAACCTAAACCCTTTGCCCACAGGGATGTCAAGAGAAACTCAGAACACCACAATATCCTACCTATCCTGAACACAAAGCAGAATTACCAACCCCAGGGGTTCAAAAAATCATGAGTCAGGCCCCTAAAAATCATGATAATTTTACAAAGTAATAAATGTTGGGTTCTTTTTATTTGGCTTTTGAGACTTTAGGCATTATGTTTTCAAGTTTTTTCCATAACCCTTAAGGCTAGAAAATTACTTTTAAAAAAAAATGAAAGTTAAGATTCTCATGTAACCACATGACTCCAGGAGCTGTGGCTTTAAAGAAAACCACCAGATATGAGATTTGTGATAAAATCAGTGGAGTTAGAAACACTGAAAAGTTCCATGTTATCTGGACCCACCATAACTTCCAGTTAAGATTCCTATTTGTACAGCCTGTGTAGTAGCAGTGATCTGCACACTAATTGCTACTGATTGACAGACTGCTACCACTCCTCCTTGTTTCCAGCTGTGCAATTACAATTAAAGAGGCTAACAATACACTAGAGAATTTCTGAAAATTGCTTTCTTGTACTTTATACAGATCACCAATTCCCTCTTCATCCAGCCCCAAGGACTGAGACAACAGGATGCTCACATCCCGACCAGAACAAAATTAAGGTTATGTGGCTATATGTGAGAAATACCTTATTTCCTAAAAGAACAGGAGTATTTGTGGCACCTTAGAGACTAACAAATTTATTTGAGCATAAGCTTTCGTGGGCTACACCCCATTTCATTGGATGCATTTCCTGTTTTCCTAATATTTGCTGTTTGCTCTATATCATAGAGCTAATGTTCTTGTGAGGGATTTATGTTCACTAAGGACTTGGTGAGGTTGTTTTCATGTACAGTACTACAGCAGTGCAGTTCCACCAATTCAACTCGGCCACTGTAGCACCTTAGTGAAGACACTATTACGCCAATGGGAGAGCTTCTCCCATTGCTGTAGTCAGGGCCAGCTTCAGACACCAGCAAAACAAGCAAATGCTTGGGGCGGCACATTTCTAGGGGTGGCATTCTGGCGCCGGCCATCGTAGGTGCCGACTCCGGGGCATGGGGAAAAAGTGCCCCCGCCGCCCCAACTCACCACCCCAGCTCACCTCCGCCTGCTCTCCTGAGTGTGCCGCTGCCACTTCTCTTCTCCCCCTTCCCTCCCAGCTGTTTTGCACAGCAAGTCTGGGAGAGAGGAGAAGCTAAGCGGTGAGTGGGGGAGGCAACGGCAGTGGAGTGGAGGTGAGCTGGAGTGGGGAATGGTTCCTCTACCCCCCGTTACTTCCTGTGCCCCACCACCCTAGCTCACCTCCGCTTCGCCTGCTCCCCTGAATGCACCACTGCACTGCTTCTTCCCCCTCCCTCCCAGGCTTGCCGCCCGCAAAACAACTGTTTCGTGCAGCAAGGCTGGGAGGGAGGGAGGAGAAGCCGAGTGGCGGGCGCTCGGGGGAGGCAGCAGTGGTGGAGCGGAGGTGAGCTGAAGCAGGGAGTGGTTCCTCTAACCCTCATTACTTCCTGCACCCCCCCAGCTCACCTCTGCTCCGTCTGCTCCCCTAAATGCACCGCTGCTCCGCTTCTCCGCCCTCCCTTGCCTGAGAGGGAGTGGGGAGAAGCTGAGCAGTGGCACACTGGGGGGAGCAGGCAGAGCAGAGGTGAGCTAGGGTGGGATGTCATGGGGGACCCCAGGAAGCAATGGGGAGGGCAATGCTGCATGCCCCGGAGAGAAGGCAGGGCTGGGGATTTGGGGAAAGGGTTCAAAAGGGGTGGAGTTGGGGAGGGGCCAGGGGGCATGAAAAAAAGGGGGGGCGGCCAAAATTTTTTTTGCTTGGGGCGGCAAAAATCCTAGAGCCGGCCCTGGCCGTATTTAATCCACTTTCCCCAGACGCGGTAGCTATGTTGATAGGAGAAACTCTCCTGTCAACATAGCACTCTCTACATGGGGATGTCGCTCAGGTGATTTTTCACACCCCGAGCACCATAGGTCTGTAGTGCCAGTAATCGCAATGGTCCAGATCCTCAAAGATATAGAGGCCTGATCTACACTAAAAAGTTAGGTCGACCCATCTATGGCATTCAGGGCTGTGCAAAATCCTCACTGAGTGATGTAGTAAGCCGACCTAACTCTCAGTGTTGTCAGCGCTAGGTCAATGGAAGAATTCTGTCAACCTAGCTACCACCTTTCAGGGAGGTGGATTGCCTACACTGATTGGAAGGGTTCTGTACTGTCTACACTAAAGTACTATGCAGTGCAGCTGAAGCTCTGCCTCTGTGCTGCTGTAGCATTTCAAGTGTAGACAAACCCTTAGACACCTCACTTCCATTGATTTCAGTGAATCTGGGCCAAGGGTGACTGCAACCAGAACACTATCATACCAAAGATTTTGTGTGTGCGATTGAGTACTCTGAGGAACATCAGTGGATAATCAGAAATGAATACACTGAATTGAAAAGCTTCAGAACTTTGATTCAATTGTTGATTGGAGCAGAATTTGACTGTCACATTCTGAAATACCAGAAAAATCTCACATTGGCTTGAGTTTTTTGCTAAAGATTTAACTCAGAGTGCCTGTACTATACTAAAGGACAGTCTCTGCAAACAAAGAATAAGTTATTGTTGAGCGGTACTAAGGAGCCATGGCACATCATAGGAAGCAATTTATCTCCTCAAAAAGTTTTTTTTTTTCTTAGTGAAAATTATATTCTTTCTAAAACCTACAACATCCGTTATGTAAATTGCCCTGGAAACCTTCCTTGCTTAGCAAATAATGTTTTCATAGTCATACGTTGAAAGTTTGGCAACCTAACCATAGTGTGACTTCATTTAATCATGTATATACAACAGAAGGTAATTATTCCCAGTTTATTAAATGCTCTTCAAGTGGCAATTAGTAGATTCTAGCTTCCTAGACTGGATGGAAAGGCTGCAATGGTTCACTGACAAGCAGCATAGTCTAGTGGTTGTCTAGTATAGCTACTCTTCAGCAGGAAGCTTGATGTTGCCACATCTTACAGGACACTATTTCCTGCAGACCCACACAGACCCTCTAACACAGAGAGTGAGAGACAGGAACCAGGTGCGGAGAGTAAGACTGTGACTATAGTCAGCACTAGTGCAGCACTAGAGCCTGCCTCCGAATTCACTGAAATGCAACAGTGGCTAGAGCACAGGACTGAGCATGAGGAGACCTGTACCATAGTCCAGGTTCTGTTATTGACTCACTATGTGGCCTTGGACAAGTCACTTAGCATCTTCTTTTTATGAACTCCAGAACTACTGATGTTAAGAGCTAAAGCAGTAGGTTGCTTAGCTCCCATGTGAAATCTATGGACCCATTTCAAAACCAAAAAATGCCAGTTAGATCTAGAGTGGCTTTGCCCAGCAGTCACTGACAGACCCTAAAATTTGGGACACACCCAATCTGAATTTCTAACCTGTACCTCTGTTGTGTAATTAAAGCCGTGCATCAGGAACAGCTCTGAGATCAAACAGTTGCAGCCCTCCACCATGTTACTATCATTTCTTTGATAGACTCCTCTGTAGCTTGTTCTCCCTACCCCTGGATCTATCTTTATACCCTTCTTCTCCAACAAGCCAGCTTGCCACTTCCCTATTGCACACATCCAGGGCCCTCTGAGGACAACTGCAGTTGTTATTGTTAAACGTGTGCCGTTCATATTCAGCCAGCCACTCCACTGGCTGTTCCCTTCCTAGTGATCCTAACTCTTTCTGCTTTCCTGGCTGTCCACCCCCGCGCCTGGCTTCATGTCCAAATCAGTGTCCACTAAATAGTTGTACGATACGCTAGATCTTTGCATTTCTGGTAGTTAATAAAGCACTGATTAGCTCAGGGGTGGGCAAACTTTTTGGCACAAGGGCCACATCTGGGAATAGAAATGGTATGGCAGGCCATGACTGCTCACGAAATTGGGATTGGGGTGCAGAAGGGGGTGAGGGCTCTGGCTGGGGGTGCAGGCTCTGGGGTGGGGCTGGGGATGAAGTTTGGGGTGTAGGGAGGGTTCTCCAGGCTGGGATTGAGGGGTTCAGAGGGCAGGAGGGGGATCAGGGCTGAGGCAGGTGTTTGGGGCACAGGAATAGGCTCAGGGGTACAGGCTCCAGGTGGCACTTACCTCAAGTGGCCCCTGGAAGCAGCAGCCATGTCCCCCCTCGGCTTCTATGCAGAGCCGCAGCCAAGCGGTTCTGAGCACTACCCGATCTGCAGGTGCCGCCCCTGCAGCTCCCATTGACCGCAGTTCCCAGTTAATGGGAGCTGTGGGGGCAGCACTTGGGTCCAGGCAGCATGCAGAGTGGAGCCCCCTGGCTGACCCTACATATAGGAGCTGGAGGGGGACCTTGCCACTGCTTCTGGGAGCCATGTAGAACGGCCCCCAACCCTGCTCCCCAGCTAGAGCACTGTAGTGGGGCAAGCCCTAGACCCCACTCCCAGTGATTTCCCTAGACCCCCCCGAATTTCCTAGTTTTGTGAGCTAGTTACATACCAATTTAGTGACTGTTTGGAAATCTGAATTTAAACTGAAACATTAATACACACTTTAAAAGCTTATACAGTGTATGATAAAATATGTGTATCTGAAAAAGTATACTAGATTTGAAAAGTATGAACATAGACTAGCT
>NC_133785.1:30476296-30518259 GCF_003597395.2 Chelonoidis abingdonii | reverse complement strand
TTTTGCCACCTCACTGTTTACCCATTTTTCCAGATGAATATGTTGAACAGTACTGATCCCAGTACTGACCCCTCAAGGATACCACTATTTATCTCTCTCCATTCTGAAAACTGATAATTTATTCCTACCCTTTGTTTCCCATCTTTTAACCAGTTACTGATCCATGAGAGGACTGCCCTCTTATCCCATGAGGGCTCACTTTTCAAAAGTCAATTTAAATTAAATACATTTTTAAAAAAAAATTATTTTTTTTTAGAAATCTAGATCTGTTCTGTGTTTTGGTGTAACTTGCATTTTCCTTATGCTAAATTTGCATAATCCTAATAAAACATTTACTTTATTCATATCTATTTTATATATCTCATTGGACCTGACACCCCTCCTGTAAATTCGAACACCCTCCCTAATTTCAATTCCTGGGGAAACCACTGCCCACTCCCCAGCAGCTTGAGGGCTGGATTAAAATGGCTGGAGGGCCGGATCCAGCCCGTGGGCCATAGTTTGCTCACCCCTGGATTAGGACATTTCTTGGGTCATGTGTGGGAGGAGAAAGTGCTACTAAAATATTGATATACATACATGCAAAATATAGATAAATATATGCAAATTATAAATTACCATCTTAATCTTGGAAGATCCAACAGTTTGCAGTTAGTAGTGATCCATCTTTGTTCTATGGTAATCAGGGCCGGCGCTTCCATTTAGGCGGCCTAGGCAATCACCTAGGGCGCCAGGATTATTGGTGGCGGCATTTTGCCGGAGGGGGCGGCAGGCGGCTCCGGTGGAGCTGCTGCAGTCATGCCTGCAGAGGGTCCACTGGTCCACAGCTCCAGTGGAGCTGCCGCAGTCGTGCCTGCGGACGGTCGGCTGCTCCCGCGGCTCTGGTGGACCTCCCGCAGGCACCACTGCAGCAGCTCCACTGGAGCCGTGGTACCAGGGTGCGGGGCGGCGAAATTGCCATGCGCCTAGGGCGCTAAAACCCATAGCACCAGTCCTGATGTAATCACTGCATGAAGAACCTAGATACACAGATGATGAGCACATTAGAAATGCCAAATGAGCAGATAGGTTTAACAAATTATAACCAATTTCTGTGCACTTTTGTTGACTATGTGAGAGATGAATGCTTGCAAGGGCATCTCCTCCCAACCCCCACCAATATACAAGAATCCCCCCTAGAGAAATCTAAGCAACGCATCTAACTCTGCCTTCCCAATCCCTCTCCCTGCAGCCACTTAACTCCTGATTGAATGATCTCTCATCCCCAGTAGCAAGCAACTGCAGCTGCTCTGGCTTCTTTGCTTCAGCTGAGAAAGTGGGATACGGTCCAAGTCTATTGTCCAGGCTTCTCCATGGAGCAGCTGGCAAGGGATGCTCTGTGAGCACACCAACAACTTGCACCCTCCAACTCAGCACCCAGTTAATTGCTTCTGCAACGTGGGTGGATTTCCCCAACCCAGGGAGTAGAGATCCTGAGATTATTTTCCTGCACCTAGTCTGTCAGTATAAACTGTTTTAATAATAAACTGGTGTGAAACATAAGGGGAAAAGTCAGTCTTTGTGTATAGGATTTGATGCCAAATATAAATATTAACTCAATCTTAATAGCCACCAATGTGATAAATATGCATTTTTGTAAATTTTACGTCAGATATGTGCAATTTCTGAGAATAGATTTGTTGTGCACAGCAACCTGATTCCTAACCACTTGTAAATGGCTGTTTTTATTTGTTTATTTATTGGTGGTGGGTTTATTTTAGTAAAGAATTTGTTACACTGGATTTGGGAACAAACTCAGAACTTTGGGGTCTGTATTAAGATATGTCTATACTACAGCAGAGACAAGGTGGGTGAGGTAATATCTTTTTTTGGACAAGCTTCTGTTGGTGAGAAAGACAAGCTTTTGAGCTCCCCAGAGCTCTTCCTCACATCTGGGAAAGGTAATCGGAGTGTCACAGCTAAATACAAGCTTGAACAGATAGTTTAGTATAAGTAGTTAGCCCATAAGAGACCATTCAAAGTGAAGTGGCCCATTAGCATCCCTGTAGTCAAAAGACAAAAAGGAGGGGTGGGGCGGGACTCAGTGAGTTACGAACTGTTGTAATAAGCCATAAATCCAGTGTCTTTATTAAGACTAGGACTTTTAGTGTCTAGCAAAGTTATGAATTTAAGCTCCCAGGCTTGTCTTCTGAAAGTGTGCAGGTTTCCTTTGAGGATAGGGACTGATAGATTAGATATCACTTTGTGAAAAGTGTCCACCCACAGGTGATACAATGTTTTTGTCTTTTATATTTTCCTGTGAGAGTTCATTTGAGATTGTAGTGATTGTCAGGTTTCATCTACTTAGTTGTTATTGGGGGATTTATTGCATTTGATAAGGTTCACCACATGTTGTGATAGGCATGTGTAGGACCCATGGATCTTCAAAGCTATGTTGTGGAGGGTGTTGATCATTGTAGCAGTGAAGATATATCTGCAGGTTTTGCATCTGTTGTTCTGGCAGGGTCTGGTGCCACTTTGAGTTCGTGTGTCCTTGTCTGTGGGAAGTGGGTTTCTGATGATGAGCCTGGAGAGACTGGGGGTTGTTTGAAGGCCAGAAGAGGGGGCTAGGGAAAGTTTTCTTTCAGGATGGCGAGCAGGTTCTCTCGGGGTATTTGGGTGGCCCGTTACATAACATGGCAGAGTATCCTTGTTTGGGGAAGGCAGTTTTGAGTGTGTAAAGGTGCATATTCTGGACTTTAACCTTGGACCATATCCCGTGGTATCTGAGTGCCTGGCTGTACATAACAGATTTCTTGGTGAGTCTGGGGGTTTACTTTCAAGATCACTGGGTCCTACACATGTCTATCACAATATGTGGAATACCTCATCCAGTGCACTAAATGACCCCAGCCACGCCTCTAGAAAAAAAGAGGATGGTTTGGTAACAGCCTGTGGACCTCACACAGACCAACATCATATACTGTAGCCGTGTGATCACTCCCTTGGCCGGGGCCATGAGGAAGACATGCTCAGAAGCCTGAGAGCCTCCACCATAAAAGAAAATACCAGAACAGAAAGTATGTGTTAAATTTGTCCAAATGACCTCACCTTCTTTTATGGTCACATACTCTTAAAAAATAGCACAAAACCACACTGACTGTCAGGTGTTGATTTCAATGAGTTAGGCACGTGAGCCCAGATCCTCAAAGGTATTCATGAGTCCAAGGCTATGTCTACACAGGAAACTGAACGTAAAAACTTTTGTCTTTCAGAGGTGTCAAACCCTTCCCCCTCCCCGAAAGACAAAAGTTTTTCCCCGACAAGTGCCAGTGCGAACAGCATGTTGTCAGCAGGAGTGCTCTCCTGCCGACAACCAAAACGCCGCTCATTGGGGGTGGAAATTTTTTGTCAGCAGGAGAGCCAACATACAGTGGCTACACTGCACGAGTTTTAGTGGCACGGCTGTGGTGACACAGCCATGTCACTAAAAGCTGTGTAGTGTAGACAAAGCCTAACTCCCATTGAGATTGATGCCTAAACACCTTTGAGGATCTGGTAGGGTTGCCAACTTTCTGACTGCAGAAAAATGAACACCCTTGCCCTGCTCCTTCCCTGAGGCCCCGCCCCTTCTCTGAGACCCCCACCCCCACTCACTCCATCCCCCCTCCCTCCATCGCTCGCTCTCCTACACCCTCACTCACTCGCTCATTTTCAGTGGGCTGGGGCAGGGTTTTGAGGTGCAGGACAGGGTACGGGCTCAGGGCTGGGGCCATGGGTTGAGGGTTGGCATGCGGGAGGATGAGGGGTCCAGCTGGGGGTGTGGGCTCTGGCGTGAGGTTGGTGATAAGGGGTTTGAGGTGCGGATGGGGCTCAGGGCTGGGGCAGGGGGCCTGAAGAAACTGTAGTGACAATCACAAGAACCCTTGAGGAGAGAAGCAGGAAATAGTTGAGGAAACATTCATAGAAACGATGGCAGTTTGTGAGGAGGGCATTGTCAGAGGAGGGAAGAGGAGTTAAAGAAATAAAAAATTGAGACAGGTACAATATAAAAGAAGAGAGTGAGTCACAAAGAAAGAACAGACTGAGAAATTCATCATGAATGACAAAAGTGCTCCTGAGTCTCTCTAACTTGTAGGAAGGGTTGGAGTTTTGAATTGCTCTTTCTGTCCCCTCCTTTGTCCAGGGCTTTTCCACACATACAGTGCTTCAGCTGCCCTGCATTGCTGTAGCACTTTAATGATACTACACCAATGAGAGCATGTCTCCCTTCAGCGTAGTTAATCCACCTCCATGAGATGCGGTCGCATGGATTTTTCACACCCCTGAGCAATGTAGTTATACTGATGTAAATTTGTAGTGTAGAAGACCTGGCCTAAATTTTGTTATGGTGAGTGTGGTAATCTAGCCGTCCAGTCCCAGACCTGGACTTTAGTGTCCACCAGTCTGGTCCTGTCCCAAACCTGGACTTTTGCGTCCAAAGTTTGGGGGCTTACCTGAAACTCCCCCAAGCTCACTACCAGCTTGGATATTCTCGCTGCCACCAGATCAGGAATTAATCTATGGGGCCTGATCCCCCCTTTCCTCCCTCTGGTGTCCCCAACCCTCCCTTGGTGGGACACCCAGATTCCCAATCCCTTGGATGCTAAAAGCAGGGAAAATAACCCCTTCCCCCTCCTTATCAGGCTTGCCTCGCGGCTAACCTGTGTGACCCAAGAAACCAGCTTTTCTGCTTCCCTCAGGACAATGGAGATGCAAAATACCCACAGCTGGGCTCTGCCACCCCCCTTGCTCCAGGAATGAGGGAAAAATTGTAACCACCAGAGAACAGAGAGAATTCTTCGTCTCTTTCCCCGTAGTCTGCTCTTTCCCTGGACCCAAATAGGAAAATAGCCCACAGCCTGGCTTTTCCCTTTGCCTCCCTAGGAAAAGAACTTTCACAAGGTTTAACAAGAAAACTTTATAGAAAAAAAGAAAGAAAATATAAAACAATCATCTTGCATTAAGAAACTCAATACAGGCTCTTGCTTATAAGAAAATATAAAGAAACAGTCTGATTTAAAAGATAGCCCAATTAAACCAGCACAACAAATTAACATACAGGTAAATACACCCCAAAGACCATCATAGCTGAATTACTTTGCGGTTCCTGGGTACTTACAGATGTTTAGAAGAAGTATTAGGAGAGAATTAGAAGAAGACTTGTTTCCTCATAGCTAAGAAAACAACAAAGACCCCGAGTATACAAATTCCCGCCCCTGACTTTAAACAATCCAGTTCTCTGATTGGTCCTCTGGTCAGGTGTTCGGTTACCCTTTTCAGGTAAAAGAAACTTAACCCTTACCTTACCTATCCATTTATGACAGTGAGAGGTAGTGGTGACTGCACTGATCAAAAACCTCACCGAGACTGGATGTGAACACATAATTCAGTTAACATAACTGTCAGGATGAGTTAATCAGAAGTCCCTCACCTAAGACAAAAGCAGGTTGTGAACCAGCCCAGAATGTATAGTGAGTGGGTGGTGTTGCTGAGCAATGTGTGTGTGTATGTCTACTGTGGTGCTGGAACACTTTTAGTAGTGGGGATGCTGAAAGCCAGCCTCCTTGCCCCTGTCCGCACCCCTGCCCCCAGAGCTGAGGCTGGGAGTAAAGCCCCAGGCACTGGGTGGCAGCAGAGCCCTGGGTGCAGGGGTGGCATCTGGGAGCCCAGGGTGCTGCAGCACCCCCCGCACCCAAAATTCCCGTGCCTATGTGTGTGTAGGGAGAACACACAGAAATCGAGAATAGACAGAACAGGGGGAAGCAGAGGCAAAAAGCCAAGCAGTAGCCACTGAACACAGTGTGACCCTAGAAAAAGCTAGACAGATCTTTGGGTCTGTTGGCTAAAGAGACTTGGGGCTATAAGTTAAGAAAATCAGCCTTTTGTTCTTGCTTCCTCCTGTACTCAGAGAAGCAGGACTTCGTACATTCTTTGTAAATAAAGAAGATTGCATCAAACAAAATACCAGACTCCATCAATTTCTGCTCCCAAATGGAACATCCCCGGGCCCTGAACGTTGACTAGCCACTCAAATCAGAAAGGGGGAATAGTATGTTATTTTATAACTCTAGCCTTCTTTTCCCTCACTGAATACATTTCTCAGACTTAGTCCTAGTGAATGGGATTCAGGGGATGCTCCTCCTGATAGGTATTTGCAATTTATGTGTCAAGGCACAGGGATTTAGAGGGCAGGGAAGAGCTACCTCGTGGTGATAAGTATCAGAGGGGTAGCCGTGTTAGTATGGATCTGTAAAAGCAGCAAAGAGTCCTATGGCACCTTATAGACTAACAGACGTATTGGAGCATGAGCTTTCGTGGGTGAATACCCACTTCGTCTGAGGCACAAAAGCTCATGCTCCAATACGTCTGTTAGTCTATAAGGTGCCACAGGACTCTTTGCTGCTCATGGTGATATGTACCTAGATACAAAAACAGTTTGCACATTGAAATGCCCCAAAGTTTTTTGGCTTCTTTTTAAATTCAGTTTCTTAATTTGAAGTCTTCCAGAAAAACAAAATAGTTTTTAATAATCTATTTCTAGATTATCTTTCATGATTCTTTAGGAACAATAAATAAAATAGCTAATTAGCACCAAATCAGCAAATGATCAAATCCCTGCTACCAATAACTTAAATTCATGAGCCAAAAACTTTCCATCAGAAACACCCTACAGCAGGCACAGCACAGTGTAAAAGGGATCTGAAAGATGAGGTGTAACATGCAAGCCAGTCAATGCCATGAATCTACAAACTGCTAACCACTGACAGACAGAGAATGGAGTAGAAAAAAAATCTGAATAGTTAAAAAGATGCTTGAAATACTTTGCGTGGCAGAGTCAAATATGAATCTCACCTGAGCAGAACTGAAGAGAAAGCCAGCGAAAACCAGGGACACTGGTAAAGCATCCCGCTTGCTGTATTCTGCAGAGGCTGATGTCCGTGCAATTTAAATCTCTAATCTCTTCCCTACCAAAGAGGTTTTTTGCAGCAGTATAATCTAGATGTCACTAGCGAATGAATAGGCATCTTGGGACTGCTCTGGGGAGCATAGGTCAAAGTTTAGTGATGTATGTAGTTGTCTTTCTAATGGGTCTTATTGATTGTTATCCAGAGAAAAACGCAACAGCTCAGAATCTTCCCCCTCTCACCAGACACTGGCAACTCAAAAAAAGCACCTTTGTCTACCAGTTCTAAACAATTTGTTGAATATGCAAGCTTGCAATATAGAAAGACACTAAGGCACTGAAGAGATTACCACAACAGGGTAAGTGGAAAATGATAAATAGATCTGTGTAACATCTGCATAGCAATGATACCTAGCAGCAAAATGCTGGAAAACAATAAATATCATATTAAAACACTGAAAAGCAGAGGAGCATGATGGAGCCCTCAGGGACCCAACATTGCAATTCAACCAGCTGAGCAAAATATGTTTGGTGGAAACAAATTGACAGCACTAGTGCACACTAGCTAAGTCTCATGTAAGGGTTCTGAAGTAGTCCCACGAAACCTCCAGGTTCACAGCACAAAGTGCTGCTAACAGGTTGACGTGCTAGTGACACGGAGCCAATCCTGTAGTCAGGATTTCAGTGGGTTCCGTAAGGATGTTTTCAGGATGGAGTAATTGTTTGCAGGGTTGTCTGAGCTAATGAATGCAAATCTAGAATCTACAACCTTGGCTACAGACTTGTGGTGCATGAACAGCAAATACCCTTTTATAGCACAATCAGACAATACCAATGATGTGGCCTTCTTATCAGAGGTTGAATCCTGCTTGTTCTACTCTTAGCAGCAGTAGCACTGAAGCCAGCAGCTTTCTAACAGAGAGCCAGAAACCCCCTTGAAAATGGAGATCAAACTAAAGAGGGAATCTATCTTTGCAAAGGTCTGTGTCATCAAGCGCTGGAGTTCAGGTTTAGTTCAGAAAAGCAACCAAAATGACGGATGCTTATCTGAACTATCAAAACTTCCTGTGTGTGCAAGCTTGAGCTCATGAGGACTGACGTGCTCACAAGATTTCTAGCTATGACCAGAAGTGGAAGTGAAAAAGCCTTATCCATGGGTTTCAGATTCTTACCAAAAGATTCCATTTGTGTGCAGTTCTAGAAAAGCTCTGTGGTGGAGTTAGGGGTCTGGCTTTCTTGGAACCAAACTGCGCATTGCCAGACCCAGTCAACGTTAGTGTCCTGTGACTAATACGCGTATGAAACAATCCCCTGAAAAAGTAGCATCAGATCAGGTCATAGCCAAAGCAATGCTTGTGCATGAGCCTAAAACCAAACTGCAAAGAGTTGTTTTGAGCCTTGTATGTATTTTTGCAAATTTTAGAAGGCTTTAAATTTTAAAGTTAAGGCAGGGAGGGCAGTGTCATTCAAGAGGGGTGGGGATAAATAGGAACTGGCTTGATCCTACAACTGGTCATTTACATTTAACACCTTGCACTTGAAGTCTTACAACCTGCCCTGGTATTGCCAATGCTCATGATTTTATCATGAGTCTCAGGGTATTTGGTGTTCTTAAAACCCCAGCTCTTGGAATCTTATTACTAGGTGAGAATCTGAGCTATGGTTGCCAAATGTCCAGGATTGTCCTGGAGTCTCCAGGAATTAAAGATGAATTTTTAATTAACAATTTCGTCATGTGATGAAACCTCCCGGAATATGTCCAACCAAAACTGGCAACCCTAATTTTAAAAATAAAATAAAATAAGTTGCTAGATCTCATGGCTGTGGAGCTTGAAAATGTGAACCCAAGCTCAGTAACCAAATAGCAAATAAAAAGAACCTCCGAATAAAAAAAAAAAGTCTAATAATTTAAGCCAAACTCACGATTTTTTAATGCTTGGAGTTGGCACTACAGCTGTCCTTAATATTTCTGTTGTTGAGTTGGCAACCCCGTTAAGTCCCATTTCAATGGCACAATCTTTCAGGCTGAAGAAAGTTCAGCCTTAATCATTGGCCCAAGGAGCTGCCGCAGTGTAACACAAGACATCTCTCTCTAACCAAAGGCTGAGGCTATGTCTACAGTACAAGCACTACTGCGGCTATGCCACTGTAGCACAATAGCATGAACAATTCCTGCGTCGACAGAAGGGGTTTTTCCGTGGATATAGGTCATCCACCCGTTGAGTCATGATAGCTAGGTTGAGGGAAGTATTCTTCCGCTGACCTAACCCCATCTACACTGGGGGTAGGTTGGGTTAACTATGCTGCCCAGGGGTGTCAACCGTAAGTGTAGACCAGGTCTAATGCCTGTCCCCTGCAGTACATTCAGTTCCTGCTGCCCTGGAAACAAGAGCAATGGAACCGCATGCATGAAACTCCTATTGACTTTAATGGGAGTGCCCCAGGCAGGACTCTGAAAGTCCAAAGTGAAGCTTCTCCTGGCACTAGGATTTAAGCACATGATCTTTGCAGATAAGGTTTCTGCTGCTCCGGAGGAATGGAGGCACTTCACTGCTGCATCCAAAACAATAGGCCTTGTCTACATGGGGACACTCAGGAAAAGTAATCCAAATTAAGTTTAGTGCATTCATTAAACCCCTGTGTGGATGCTCTTATTCAGAATTAAATGGCCTCAATGCAACGTAGTTTATTTTAAAGGGCTTGTCTACACTTAAAATGCTGCAGCTGTTCTGCTGTAGCAGTTCTATGAAGATACAACCTATGCGCCATCAGTGTTGGTACTCCACCTCCCCGAGAGGTGGCAGGTGTCTCAGTGTAACGCTGACAGACCCCAGTCATTGGCAGGCAGAATTGAACCTGGGACCTCTGGAACTTAATGCATGAGCCTGTACTGCAGGGGTTCTCAAACTGGAGGTTGGCACCCCTCAGGGGGTTGCGAGGTTATTACACGGGGGATCGCAAGCTATCAGCCTTCACCTCAAACCCCGCTTTGCCTCCAGCATTTATAATGGTGTTAAATATATAGAAAAGTGTTTTTAATTTATAAGGGGGAGGGTCACACTCAGAGGCTTGCTATGTGAAAGGGGTCACCAGTACAAAAGTTTGAGAGCCACTGATCTACTGCGTGAGCTAAAAGCCAGCTTGCTGTTAGCTAAGGCTGCAGAGCAGACTCATTAACTCTCTCTCTAAGTGGTCTCAATGCTACTAGATAGCACCAGCACTATCTACACCAGGTGTTAGGTTGGTTTAACTGCATTGCTGATGGGTGTGGATTTTTCACACCCCTGATCAATGCAATCATACTGATCCAATTTCCTAGTGTAGACCTGGCCTTCAGTTCCAAAGTTGAATTCAGCTAAATCAAATTGAAGCCACTTTAATTCGGAATAAGAGTTTAATGTGGTTTAAGTATCAAACTTTAAATTCACACTTTTAGTTAATTTGGATTAATTTTCCTGAGGCTAGTCTACACTACAGAGCCTATGCTTGCATTGCTATTAGGCATAGCCCCCTTGTGTAGACTGAGCATACGCTGACAGAAGTTCTGCCAGTACAGGAATACTACTTCCCCAAATGGCAACACCTATGCCAAAAGAAACCCTCTTCTGTTGTCACTGTTATGTCTGTCCTGGGGGTTTTGTTGGCACAGCTATGTGAGCAGGGGGGTTGGATTTTTCACACCCCTAACCAACATAGCTATGCTGGTGTAAGTTTTAAGTATAGACCAGGTCTGAGTGTCATGTACTCCTCCTCTCTCTCCCCCTCACGCCCACACACAGAGAACCCTCAGGTCGACAAGCCCTAAGGTATTTTCCTCCCCCAGGGGCTGAGTACACTGACTTTGTAGCACTTTCAGCCTATACTAATGCAGGCACCAAGAGACCAAGACCAATATTCAAAGCCAGGTATTTTGCCTGGCTGTGCAGGACACTATAACTATTAATTATGCCAGGTCAGATGCTTTAAGACACACACACATACAAAAAAGCCATTCATCCAGTATAAAAACTTAGGTTAACGGTTTTCACATCGGAAGCTTAAAGCGAGGAACCTAAGGTCCAAATGGAAGCAGCCACATAACGCTGATTTGCAGGGTTGCGGACACACACAACTGTGAAAATCAGGCCCCTTTCATTTGGACTGAGTTGCCTATATTTAGGTCCCCAAGTTTGAAAAGTTTGGCCTTAGTACCAGCAAAATAATAATAATAATCAAATCAGCTCGAAAGGTAATTCAGAGTAAATTTGGATTGTGTCACCTATAAGAAATACTGTGGACTCACCAGAGACTGAACGTAGCTGCGTTTAGTTCAGTAGCTGCAGCAACACTACACCAAAGCTGAATAACAAGCCTGTTGCATGGGATGATGAAGAGATTTCAAATCTTTGTTACAGGTGCTGTAAACCCATATTGCTCTGGGATATAATAAAAGCCCAACCTTGGGAAAGGACAGCTGGATGGGCTCTGTACACCTGCCATCATTAATATCAGTAGCATTTGAAGTGAATGAAGCTGAATAGGACTTAATGTTTTCAGGGAGTCATTTTTTCCCTCTGACCCCCTTCCCCAGCATGCAGATCCTCAGCTGGTCTGGGTGGGTGGAGCTCCATAATGTTTGATTTACACCATTTACCGTTTATGCTAGCTGAGGCTCTGGCCCACTGTTTCTGAGTCCCATTCTAAGGGGCATGTGTGTGTTTTTAAATTAACTTCATTTAAACATTTTTAGTAGTGAACTCTTAGCTCCAAGCCAAAGAACATTTGCCAGGTTTCAGCTCAATGTGAATTTTCATGATGGAGTAATAAACACCTCAGTGTGGAGGTTCAAAATGAAAATGCTGAGAGAATTTGCTCCCGGCAGACCCCCCTCCACTCCCGCTCCCCAAAAAACAAAAAAACAAAAAACAAAACAAAAGTATTTTTTACAGAGGAAAATCATCAAGTAAGCTTAGGGGGTTGTTTTACAACCCTTTGGTTAAAAAAAAATAATAAAAAGAAGAGAAAAGGTAATATACAAAAAACACCATAAGATTCAGCTGCTAACTGTGGTCCTGATCCTGCAGGTGGACCCTGGCAGGAGCAGGGATTTTGCCTTCTGTGAACCCAGGGCCGGCGCTAGGATTTCTGACGCCCTAGGCGCCGGGACATTTCGCCGCCCCCTGCGCGGGTCTCGCGGCTCCCTGATCCCTGGGGGGGGGGAGGGTGGGATGCGCCCACGCGGCGGACCGCCGCAGGCGCGCTCCCTGACCACGGAGCGCCCCGGCTGCCGGGCACCGCCGCGGCGGCTCCCTGACCTGGCCGCGGCGGCTCCCTGATCCGGGGGATGCCCTGGGTTGCCGGGCCGCTGCAGCTGCGCGCTGAGCCCGGGGGCGCCCTAAGCTGCCGGGCTGCAGGCAGCTGCTGGCGCCGGCAGCTCAGACTATGCAGCAGTCGCTGCAACCATTTAAAAAATTTGGGGGGGCCACCGCTTTTTGGCACCCCCAAATCTTGGCGCCCTAGGCAACCGCCTAGTTCGCCTAAATGGTTGCACCGGCCCTGTGTGAACCACAACCAGGCTCCAAAGTGTTTTAAAACCTGTTCCTGCGGCCAGCTCTGTTGATTCTGTGGCATGTAATGCTGACTTCTGGGGTGTAATATCTAACTTCCTCTAGCACAATAACAATTACTGTGTACCACAACAGTGATCAGTGAAGGCACTGGAACCAGATGGCCTGTGAGTTAAAAGAGATGGCTGGTGGCAAAGCATTCCCCATGAGGGGACCTCAGCTTTGGAATCAATTCATGGCTTTAATCTGAAATAGCCTAGCTTTGTTGGCCTTCAAGGCATATTGGGGAAGCACTTCTCTATTTATCTGGGCCTTTGAAGAGAGTAGGGTTTGATGGGGACTCAGATTTGTGTGGGAGGTGGGGAATTCCTTGGTGGGCAAATTTTATTGTCTGTTGTGGGGACAGCTGCTAGCTTGTTTGGGTTTGAAACTCATGTCAAAGGCACCCTAGAGTCCCAAATAGGCACCTTTTAAAATCTGTCTATCCAGGACAGGGTAGCTGCCTGCCTCGTATCCTGAAGGGATAACTGTCTCTGCTGAGCCACCCATGGTGATTCTGCAGGCCCTGGGATCACAGCACGACCATAGCAACAGAGTCAGAGGTGGCCAACATGCATAGGCGGAGGATAACCTAAGAGTCATGGAGTCCCGCAGCAATCACGAGGCAGAAAAAAAAAACAATTAATGGACAGAGTGCGGCACCTTTTCCAAGACCCCGAGAGATAAAGAGTTCCTGAAAAAAATCTTTACTTTAGACTTTACTTCTATTAATTTTCTTTGATGGATAGAAGTTTTCCTTAAACGTGCACATTGGGTTCACAAATCCCATCCTCATTTTCAAACACAAATTACAGAGCGGCTAATTTTGAAAACACTAGAACATCACAGCACTTACTGCCCCCCACCAGCCCTGCTCAGACTGGGAGTGACTCCAACTGATGGGGAAAGTGGTACTCCCTGCCACAAGCAATTGGAAATGGCAGGCGTGGAGATGGGTGGAAAGTGGGAGAACTAAAAGCCCTGCTGCTGTAGCTCTTAATGCCCGGCTGGGGGCACAGGAAGGAGGAAAACACTCCACAGAAAGGGGTGAACTAGCTGGGGGAACAGGAGAGGAAGTCTGACTCTGAGTCTTGGTCCAGTCTTTAGTCTGCTTCTGCGGTGGTGCAGCTACGCACAACTCTTCCACACAGCTGACTGGATAGTCACAATCAGGCAATAATACTTTCCTCTTTAGAAGAGCAATCTGCTTCGGGGGCTGAAGTCATGATTTAGTTAAACTTGTCCAGACAAAAAAGTTAGTGGATTTTTTCTCTAGGCTATGAGTAAAATGTTTCCTTAGGATCAATTCAGACATAACAGATTGCCGCATTCAGAGCTAAAATTAATCTCATGCCGAGAGGATGAATTAAAAACTAACAGGTTGCAGCATTCAGAGCTAACAATTAATCTGGTGCTGAGAGCGTCCCTTTCTACTTTCCAACTGGCTGCCTTGCTTTCATTCAAAGAAAGCCCGAGTGGAAATGTGTTTCCAGGTGGTTTTGGTTAAAGCAGCGAAGAGCGATGAATTCTGTCACTGTCTGGTTTCAATCACAGGATAAGGTGGAGGGTTAGCCAAAAGAGAGAGAACTGGCCTAATTAGCAATAGCAATTCCACCTAATTAGTAATTAGATTAATTATCTAATTAACTGAGATTGTTGTTAGACAAAGGCAGGTAGCGTCTCAGAGGTGATAAGAAAGATACCCGGTCAAGGTTACTTCCTGATTTATATTGATTTCTTTAATAGTTCAACAAGTCCCCGGGTCTCCATATATATTTACCTTGGTCGTCGTCCTCCAAGATGCTTGTTAAATTATTAAAAAATTTAATTAAAAAGGAATTCCCACCTCAAATTTATCTCCATTAAATCACCTTGTGCCAATGAACATCCAGAATTCAGGCTCAATAAAAATACAATGGAGGGTTAGCCTGGACAGACTGCATGGCAATATTTCCTGTGCTGACACATGCAAACACTTGTAGTAAGTAACACTGGACATCGCCTGCATTCAGAATTCTACCCCCCAGCATCCCACACTGAGTTCCTTGTGCCACCTCAGCTCCCTCTGTCTTCAGTGGGAGGCTGAAGTGCACAAGCATGGGCTGATTATGCACATGATGGGTTGGGCAGAACCACTGCCTTTCATTCAGGATAAATGTAAAGAAGTGGCTGAAACAATACAATAATAGCAGCACCTAAAACACATGCACATGAAAAAGCTTGAGTAGAAGCTGAACCATGTGGCTCAAGGGGTTTGAAAGGCAGTGGCTAGGGCTTGGACTGGTGAAGCTATTTTTATCTCTGGATGAGACACACAATGTGCAAGGAGCAGGACACACAAAAGAGAGAGACAGAACAGAGCCCTTGCTCCTCTACTGTCCCATCACTGGCCATTGGAGATATTTGCTGCTAGCAGACTCAGAGCAGCTACATGCCGTTGTAGGCAGTCTCATCATATCATCCCCTTCATAAACTTATCAAGCTCAGTCTTGAAGCCAGTTAGGTGTTTTGCCACCACTGCTCCCCTTGGAAGGCTGCCCCAGACCTTCACTCCACTGATGGTTAGAAACCTTTGCCTAGTTTTCAAGCCTACATTTGTTGATGGGCAGTTCATAGCCATTTGTTCTTGTCTCCACATTGGCACTTAACTTAAATAACTCCTCTCCCTCCCTGTATTTATCCCTCTGATGTATTTATAGAAAACAATCATATCTCCCTTCAGCCTTCTTTTGGTCAGGCAAAACAAGCACCTGTTCCAGTGTGAATTCATCTTTTTTAAACAAGGGAGACCAGAACTGCACACAGTATTCCAGATGAAGTCTCACAATATCTTGCATAATGATACTAATGCTTCCCTGTCTCTACTGGAAATAGCTCGCCTGATGCATCCTAGGAATGCATTAGCCTTTTTCATGGCTGCATCACATTGGCGACTCAGTCATCCTGTGATCAACCAATACACCCAAGTCTTTCTCCTCCTCTGTCACTTCCAACTGATAAGTCCCCAGCTTATAGCAAAATTTTTGGTTTTAGTCCCTAAATGCATGACCTTGCCCTTTTCACTATTAAATTTCATCCTATTATTATTACTCTAGTTTACAAGGACTTCCAGATTTTCTTGTATGATATTCTGGCCCTCTTCTATAGTGGTAATACCTCCTAACTTTGTATCATCCACAAATGTTATTCACACACTCCCACTTTTTGTGCCAAGGTCAGTAACAAAATCAAGTAAGATTGGTCCCAAGACCGATCTCTCAGGAAGTCCACTAGCAACCTCCCTCCAGCCTGACAGTTCAGCTTTCTGTTTGACCCCTTGTAGTCTCCCCTTCAACCAGTTCCTTAATCCATTTTCAGTTCTCATATTAATCCCCAATTTCTTCAGTTTGACTAATGATTTCCCATGTGGAACTGTGTCAAATGCTTTATTGAAATCCAGGTAGATCAGATCTACATTTTTTTTGTCTGAAAAATCAGTGATCTTCTCAAAGGAGATCAGGTTGGTCTGGCACAATCTACCTTTTATAAACCATGATGTAGTTTATCCCAATGACCATTCACCTCTATCTCCTTAACTACTTTCTCTTTCAACATTTGTTCCAAGACCTTACGTACAACTGAGGTCAAACTAACAGACCTGTCATTTCCCAGACCACATTTTTCCCTTCCTTAAAAATAAGTACTATATTAGCCTATCTCCAGTCACAGGGTATGACCCCCGAGTTTACAGATTCATTAAAAATCCTTGTTATTGGGCTTGCAATTTCATGCATCAGTTCTTTTAATATTCTTGGGTGGAGATTATCTGTTTCTCCACCCTCACTCCCCCCACAGTTTAGTCCCATTAAGCTGTTTGAGTTTGATTTCCGCTTTGGATATGATAATTTCTACCTCCATATCCTCATTCCTATTAGCCACCCTGTCATTACCCCTAAACTCTTCGTTAGCCTCATTAAAAACTGAGGCCAAGTATTTGTTTAGGTTTTGGGCCATGCCTAGATAACCTTTAATCTCCACCCCATCCTCAGCGCTTAGTGGTCCCACTTCTTCTTCGTTCCTGATTTTCTTCTTTTTTATATGAATCTTTTACTATTGGTTTTAATTCCTTTTGCAAGGTCCAACTCTGCTTGGCTTTTAGCAGTTCTCATATTCTCTCTACACTTGCTGTTCTCCAAGAGGTAGCTTTCCTTGCTGATCCTTCCCATCTTCCATTTCTTGTAGGCTTTCTGCTTTCTCTTAATTGCCTCTTTGAGATGCTTGCTCATCCTGCTTGGTCTGAAACCCTTCCCTACCCTTCCCCCTTGCCTGGGATGCAGGCATCAGATGGTTTCTCCAGAAAGATGTTGCCCACAAGCCCAGTACTGAGGCATTAGTGAATTAGAAGAGAGCACATTACCTATGAAAACATTTCTTGCAGCATCTCTGTTTTCCTTAGACATCTGCAGTCTAAGTACTAACCAAGCCCAACCCTGATTAGCCTACGTCTGTGAGACAGAATGAGATCACAGCTAACAGGAAAATTTTATACACTGGTGCAGAAACCAGGGGTCCTGATTCTGTTTTCACTTGGTTCAAAGGGTTTGCCTGAATAAAGGCTGAGTAAGAATCTCAGGATTCAGGCCACTTACTTCAAGTTGTTGAAGGTTAATCAGCTAATAGAGAGCAGCTAATCCACCTGTTACGCTTGGTGCTCAAGGGTCCGGGTGGCAGCTATTTCATTTTGAGGGCTCAGAACCAAGCAGCATTTCCTAGCTCAGCATCTCACTTTGAACCCCCATGGACAGTAAATCACAGAATGGAGCACAGGCCAGATGTTGACACTCCAGAGTAGAAATATCAATTTTTCACACCATAGCGGGGTTTGATAAGTGTAGAGAATTAGTGTGGCGACATGATTTTATAAAGGCCTGGTTGAGATTAATGATTTCCATCCAGTTACTCTAGATAGTTGGATTCCTAATGATTAGCAGATAATTAAGATACTATTCAAAACTGCAGAGGAAGGTGATGGACAATAGCAGAAAACAAAAACTGGCAACATATAGAGAAAGTAATTTCATGGACTAGCTCACTTCTAAGAGTGAACCCAAATTTATGAGCAGTGTAAATATTTAGGCCTTATCTGAATATTCCATCTCTCTCTCTGATGTGTCAAAGAAAGTATGGCAGCTACATGAGTAGCTATATATACCAATATCAAAGAAGAATTGATAGACTAAGGCCACGGCTGCACTACCACTTATTTTGGCAAAATTTCTGTCACTCAGCAATGTGTAATAGAGCTATATCCACCAGTCTAGGCCTTAAGCTGTAGCTTTTTCACACCATGTAATATTATGGGGGTAGAAAGTTGTTTCTAACGCTTCTAAAGTAAAGATTAAATTCTTGTGTTTTCTTTAGTGTATGTAAAGAACTCTCTCACCTTTCTTTTCTTGCTATTTTAACCCTTCTGCCCCTCTGAGTTGGCAGCAACAAGGGCCAGGTTCAGTATCCAGGGGTTCCGTTTCAGTAACACAATGCATAACCGGCTCGAGCCCCCACCCAGTGACCTGGGACACTTACATACCACACCCCCCTGGGCGCCTGTAGGAGACAATACTTCCCTTCTCGCAAGCACAGAGTCTGAGTGTAGCAAAATCTTTTTAATAAAGGAAAGAATCAATGCGGCATCCCATTGGAAAAACATCACAAACAGGGTTATAACACAAACCATAAACAAAAACCCACCTCCAAGTACGTTTGGCAATGTCCTTTTCCCCTTAGGGTCTTAAGTCCAATCACCCCAAAGTCCAACAACCCAAAAGTCTCTGGTCCAATCCACTTCAGAATTCAAAGAGTTTATCTATTAAGGGTCCCTCCCCCCGCACTGGGTATAAAGGGTACTTACGTGTCCGGGGCCAACTGCCCTGCTCTCCAATGGGTTCTGCTTCCGCCTTCGTCCATGACTGCTCCACTTTACCAGGCCGCTGTCCACTCTGCCTCCCAGCATCCTCAGCAAACTGCTCTGCTCCACCAGCTGCTCGCTCCACGAGCTTGCCCCGAGACTCGCTCCAGTTTCCCTGCAACTCCTCGGCCCACCTTCTCTGTAGCGCTCCACCCGTCCCACAGCTACTCCACTCTGCAGCCGCTCCGCCTCCACTAGCTGTCCCTGTAATCCACTCCAGCCATCCCCACAAACTGCTCCACTCCGCCAAGTGCTCTGTCCGCCAGTATAGCTTCAGGCTCCCACTAGTTAGCACAGTTACTCAGTGCTCTTAGCAGTTTAATTTCAGCTCTATATCTCAGCTATCATAGTAGGAGCCCCAGTGCTAGTGCACATAGCCCAAATGTGTCACTCAGTAACCTTATCTAGATTCTTAAGGGAATAAAAAATCAACTTCTGACATTCACAGTTGGGAGAGGAGGATGGTAACTGGTGCTTCTGGCTCCACAAGGAATGAGTACCAGGCACAGATACCGTCCCCGACCTCTCAATTCACTGGTGGTTTTGAACCTGATGTCCTTGTTATGCAAGTACCACCCACTGAGGTTGAGTCATTTCTGTCACAAAGCGGTTCCCACAGCTCGGCAGCCTGGGATGGGGTAGGCGTGCCTATGCAAATACACTCTCTGAAATTCTTTCCACCAGATGTCAGGGTAGAGCTCATCCTGACTCTGCTTACACTAAGAGAGCCCATATTTACTGAATCCTACTTGGTAACTTTACCTCCTACATAAAGATGGTCTGTAAGAAAAGGTCTCAAACTAGCATCTGCAGAAATTCCTAGAGACTTAATTGGGATGGTCCAGAAAGTGTCTGAGTGTTTGCTCTTAAATTTGATAGGAGGTCCATGAATATCTCCGCCATCCAGTGTAAAGAGAGGTGAATATCAACTATCTTTGTTCACAAACCCATCCTGCACAACATCCTCAAAGAAGATAGGGTGACCAGATGTCCTCTTTTTAAAGGGACAGTCCCATTTTTGGGTACTTTCTTATATAGACAATTATTACCCCCCACCCCCATTCCATTTTTTCCCACAGTTACTATCTGGTCACCCTACACAGAAGATAGCTTTTTCTAAGTCATCAACAGTAGGTAGAGAGAGTTCATGATAGCGTCTGATGCCAGTAAAGTCCTTTTTGTGGCTCATAAGGAGATGTTTAGATTTCTCATTCTAGCATCTATCACAGTCAAGTCTACCTGGCAGAAGAGAACATGTCTAATTTAGTGCTTTCATTGTACAAGTTCTACTGGAAGAGGTTCCTCTCTTGGTGTAAGAACTCAGTCATTGCCTTTTGATGTTCCATAGAGTCCTTCCAACTCATGTTCCAAAGCAGAAGTTCTTTTACAGAAATATGGCACTCCTGGTAGTTGTGTTAAGCAAAAGTGGGCCTCTTAAAATGTTCTTTCTTTCAATCAAATATGAGAGTGCCCATCAGACACACACAGATACCCTCATTGAATGCCCTATTCATCCTCCAGCAGACACAGGAAATCCCTCTGTACCAACCAACCAACTGTAGGCTAGTGGAGGGGAAGTAAGAGGAGGCAGCAGCTGTTGCCATGTCAAGGATATAGAATAAGTACACAAAGAAACAGAAACCAACCAATTCAAGTTCCTGCTGTAGGTCCTTTACCCGGTTCCTCCTCCTTCGTCCTCTTACTCTTTCCACTGTGATTCTGAAGATTTTGTGCCCTGTAGCTATGATTAAGAAGGGAGAGAAGCACTGTGAGTTTACAGAGCACAAGGCATATACACCTTCCATACAAGATCTGCATCTACCTTATCTATCCCCGGTTGCTCTAAATCTGGCTTCCTACACAAGGAAAACAACAAAAAGGTGCTTCTAATTCTTCCCACTCTTCCTGTCCTGTGAGTAGGCAGCTTTTTGTTGTCCACAGCAGAGGATAGTAACAATGGCATGGCTGACAAGGGTATGGATGAGGCCCGTGGCCTTGTACGAGGCTGGTCTGCAGAGCTTCCATAGAGATAAAAGCCACATGACAAGATAAAGTATAATACTGCATGTTCACAAATACTGTGGCAGTGCTCAGATACTACAGTGATAAGTGCAGTATAAGAACCTAGAAATCCCACCCAGCTTTCTAGTCCTTTATTCAATCCCACACTCCTTTTCCCAACAGCACCAGTGGGAGTGAGGGTATGGCATACCCACCTCCCTCCCAGCTCAGCTGCTGGACAGTACTGCAATGATAAGCACTTTCAAGACTATGGAATAAATACATACACCATAATGGGCCAAACTCATCCCAGGTGTCCTTCCAGTGACATAAATGAAGGGACACCTGGGATGAATTTGGCCCATTATGCAGCATGTAAATCATATTACTGCAAAAACCTGACACGTTTCCCAAAGCACATGCTGGAGAATTCTCCCACCACCTTGCAGGCCTCTAAACCTCATTTCCAGCATGCCAGAGGTTCTTTTATTCATTAATCATATTTGCTTAATAACCTCATTGTAGCTCTCCAGTGCAGGAAACTGACAGGGTCACATAAGGTAATTGTAAGATGTCTCTTCTGGTGAAAAGAAGTGTTAGATGTACTGTCATTCTCTGCGGATGCATATGGTATAGATCCTCATTAATTTATTTTCCCCCAAGAAGCTTCACCCAAGAAGTTCCTGCGAGATGCATAAAGATGTTCAGATGCTAGGTACCTATTCTGACAATATTTCTGTTTAAACCTTGCAGTAAAGTTTATGATGGTGAATTTATAATGTTCTGGCTTTCACTTGCTGGTTGATTGAGAATGCTGCGCTGAGCTGTAATGTGTTTATAGCAGATAATCACTGGTGATGTTAAGGAAAAGATTGCAGAGAGAAAATATCCTGGATTCAATCTGTTCATTAGCTCATTGTTCTAATTTTTCTCATTAAAAGTTTTGGTAACTATAATCCATAAAACAGTCTATCCCCATAAGGATGCATAAAATCTAAGGGCATGATCCTGCTGCCATCGAAGTCAATGGGAATTTGCCATTGGGAGCAAGGTCTGGCCCTCGATGGTCTTTTCCATCTCCTAGTTCTGTGATCCTGTGTTAATGTACATGAAATGCCCTGGATGTGAAATGCGAAGTGTGTTTAGTTGTTTCTCTCTCTCAGGCTATGTCTACACTTCTAGCAGCATGTAGCATATGGATGCTGTGCACTCCCCTAGCACGGTATGAATAGCAGTGTAGATGGAGAGGCACAGCTTAGGTGAGTAAAAACCTGCCTGAGGCCCTAGGGTAGGTACCCCACATGGCTCTCTACAAGCAGCGCCTCCCCCGTCTACACAGCTGTTTTTAGCAGTGTAGTCTTCCACTGCCGGAACCTTTCCCTGCCTCAGTGAAAGGCTCCCACTGTGGGGAAAGGCCCTGGCAGGGGCAGGCAGCGGGGAAAGGTTCTGGCCATACCGCAGTGCCTTCCTCCTGTCAAAGCCTTTCACTGCCATGTACAGCTACACACTGCAGTGTGTGGATGCAGCCTGCTTTTCACTGCAGTGTGTAGCTATGCATACCATGCCTGCTGCCACCAAGGTCGACAGGGCCTTACTGTCTCTTTAAACAGCTTCTACTCTCTCTGCCCCATATACATTGTTTCCTCTTGTGCTCCTCAAAGCTCCTGAGATTAGCACTTGTGTTATTACAGCATGGGGTCTCACTGCATAGCTGAAGTTCTGGATCTTTCCTTTGATTATTCTTCTGGTTGAAAATCAGGCATTTTCAATATCCTGCAATTAGTTCACTGAAAGTCTTTAACAGGCACAGAATTCTCTGCTGCTTGCACGTCTTTATCAACCCTCATTTTTCTTGCCCTCCAATACATCCATTTCCCAATAGCCTCACCTGAACATCAGTCCTCGAGCAATAGAAAATTATGTTCTTTCTGGAATTCCAAATGTTATGGCTTGGGGTTTTTTGTTTCTGTTTTATTGCAGAGCAGTGGAGAATAACAAGCTGGGTAAGGGAATCCTTTTCAACAGCATTTGCCAAACAAAGTATGAAGGAGACTTCATTCCTCATTGTTCACTTAGTACCAACCACTGGACAAGCTGTTTAGTTATGTTGCAAAAATGGTGATGGTTTAGGCATTTTATGGGAAATAGGAAGTGCTATAGCTAGGTTCTAATCTATGTAGTGTGACAAAGTTCTTCCTCTGCCTTGGTGGGTCCTGTGCTTATTGGCAGATTTGCTCACTTCACAGATTCACCCTGTGGGTCGAGAAACAGCCCAGAGACCTTCCCCTCTGGTAGAAGCCACAGTCCAGGTCAATTCCTTCTGTGTTTGATCAGGAGTTGAGAGGTTTGGGGGGAACCCAGGCCCACCCTCTACTCCGGGTTCCAGCCCAGGGCCCTGTGGATTGCAGCTGTCTAGAGTGCCTCCTGGAACAGCTGCATGACAGCTACAACTCCCCGGGCTACTTCCCCATGGCCTCCTCCCAACACCTTCTTTATCCTCACCGCAGGACCTTCCTCCTGATGTCTGATAACACTTGTACTTCTCAGTCCTCCAGCAGTATGCCTACTCTCTCTCAGCTTCTTGTGGACCTCTTGCTCCCAGTTCTATATATATACACACACACACACACACACACACACACAGAACAGAAAACTGCTTATCCAGTGGCCAGTATATCTCCCTTCTACTACTCTGCTGTTCCCAACTGGCTTGGGTCTATCACAGTAGGTTCCTGTATCATGCTCATCACCATAACACTTGAGTGCCTTCCAACAGGACATTAAGCAACATGATCAGCATCCTGTTCTCTCATGTGGAATGGGTTCACATTCATCAGGCCTAAAGACAAACCTGAGTAGGCCTACCTCTTAAACAGGGACGGCTCCAGGCACCAGCACGCCAAGCGCGTGCCTGGGGCGGCAAGCCATGGGGGGCGCTCTGCCAGTCGCCACGAGGGCGCCAGGCAGGTTGCTTTTGGCAGCATGCCTGCGGAGCGTCCGCTGGTCCCATGGCTTCGGCGGACCTCCCGCAGGCTGCCGCTGAATCCACGGGACCGGGGACCTCCTGTAGTCAAGCCGCCGAAGGCAGCCTGTCTGCCGTGCTTGGGGCGGCAAAATACCTAGAGCCGACCCTGCTCTTAAAACACAAACTGGGCCCCATTCTGCTCTCAGTCATAATACTGTAAATCTAGGGGACTGTCCTCTATCCCTTCAGTCTAGGTAGTATTAAGGCACGGCTCATCTTGGCATGTAAAGGGCCAATCCAACTCCCAACGACTTCAGTGGGCACTAGATCAGTAAGAACACCATCTAGGTCTGGTCTACACTAGAAGATTAGATTGGCATAACTACATAGTTCAGGGGTGTGAAAAATCCACACCCCTAAGTGGCATAGTTAAAATGCCCTAAATCTCTGTGCAGTTTCCCAGTGTCCGGGTGGGGTGTCAAACAACCCATCAACAGCCATTGTCCAGCAAGGGAGCTACAATGCAATGACTCACCTGCATGAGGCCCCACCAGCAGAATTGCTCAGCCTTGCTTGGAGAGACTCAGCAATGCCCCCCAGTCATGCCTGGACTTGTGTTCTACAGGCACAAGACTCCAGCATAGGAGATTGCCCAGATTTAAGGATCAAACCTGTATATTAAGGACTGCAATATCCAGTGGGGTGAGACAAACTGCTTAATCTAGTTGCTGCCTAGTCTAATAGGGTTGAGAGATTAGACTGCATGCTTACATTTTATTTGATTTTGGGAACCACTCTGACCTGTTATGCTTTAATTTATAATCACTTTAAATCTACATTTACAGTTAATAAATTTGTTTGTTTATTCTACCTGAAGCAGCGTGTTTGGTTTGCAGTGTGTCAGAGACTCTCCTTGGGATAACAAGCCTGGTACATATCAGTTTCTTTGTTAAATTGACAAACTCAATGAGCTTGCAGCATCCAGCAGGCATAATTGGACACTGCAAGACGGAGGTTCCTAGGGTTGTGTCTGGGACTGGAGATATTGGCTTGTGTCATTCACTTGCAAGTAGCTGGGAGCAGCTGACATGCCAGAGGCTGTGTGTGAACAGCCCAGGAGTGGGGGTTCTCACAGCAGAGAAGGGTAAGGCTGGCTCCCACAGTCAAGGATTGGAGAGCCGAGCAGGTCACCGGTCCAGATAACACCAGAGGCATAGGCGGCAGGTTTGTATAATTTTTGGTGGTGCCCAAAATGGTGGTGCTCCCCCAGTCCCATCCTGTAAGCTTGCGAACAGGGGCTGCTAACAAGGAGCTTTGCAAGGGAGTTCTCCAGGTGAAGGAGGAGCAAATACAGCATCTGTGGGGTAACTGACTGTCTGTAGTGTGTGTGTGTTTGTGTTTGGGGGTTACTTTGTGTGCTGAGCTTGTGTTTGTCAGTCTGTTTGTTTGTTTGTTTGTTTGAAGGACTGTGTGCTGTGGCTGGCAGTTGGCAGCCGTGAGCTTCAAAGGAAGGTTTGAAAGCTTGAAGCCTCTGGTAACTGACTGAGCCTTAATCAGTGGGCGGGGCATTAACTCAGGCCAGGGCTTTATAAAGCCGCGCACAAGCGACCAGGGGCTGCTAACAGGGAGTTTTGCAAGGGAGTTTGGAAGGGGGGAGGTCCCTTGTTGGTCCTACCTGTTCCCCTGTAGTCCCCTTAAAACCCATAATAACCTATAATTCAAACCATATTCCAAAAACTTGCCTTTCTTTAAACCCACCCTTTCATTAACTAGGAGACAATGCAGGCAGAAGCCACAGCTGCAGAGTGGGGGCTATCCAGTTTTATTGCGCTGAGTGTAGCATGTATGATTACCTGCCTTGTGGGCTTGGTGGCGTATGTGTGCAGTCGGTGCAAGGAGCTCCTGAACGCCCAGAGACCACGTATGGGCTTTGGAGGCCAGGGTGGCGGAACTGGAGGAGCTAAGGGAGGCAGAGAGGTATGTTGATGAGGCTTTCCGGACACTGTAGAATTGTCCACCTCCGCTCAGACAGCCCCTGTGCTGTTGAGGAGGAAGAAAGGCCCAGGGAAGCAGAGCAGTCACATGGAGCAGAGGAAACCTCCCCATAGTTGGGACCCTCCTTCCAGATGGTGCTGGGGTTGCCTCTTGCACTGAGGTTACCTCTCCTGGGGGGAGGGAACTCCAGTTGCTAGGAAAAGGCAGGTGTTAGTAATGGGAGATTCGATCATTAGAAACATAGATAGCTGGGTTTGTGATGATCGGGAGAACCGTATGGTGACTTGCCTGCCTGGTGCGAAGGTTGCGGATCTCTCGAGGCATCTAGACAGACTTATGTGTAGTGCTGGGAGGAGCCTGGTGGTCGTGGTACATGTAGGTACCAATGACATAGGGAAGGGTAGGAGAGATGTCCTGGAAGCCCAAATTTAGGCTGCTAGGGAAGAGACTGAAATCCAGGACCTCTATGGTGGCATTCTCAGAAATGCTCCCAGTTCACGCAGGGCCAGGTAGGCAGGCAGAGCTTCAGAGTCTCAATGCGTGGATGAGACGATGGTGTAGAGAGGAGGGGTTTACGTTCATTAGGAACTGGGGAAACTTTGGGATGGGAGGAGCCTAATACAGGAGAGATGGGCTCCACCTAAACAAAGTGGAACCAGACTGCTGGCACTAAACATTAAAAAGGTTGTAGAGCAGTTTTTTAAACTAGGAGATGGGGAAAGCCGACTGCTGCAGAGGAGCATGTGGATCGGACACAGACTTCTCTTAGGGAGAGTCTGATGATAGAGAATCTCCAGTGTTATAGTTCAGGAACAGAGGACGGAAGAGGATAATGTAAGGGCTGATCAGATGATAAACAGTCACATAAAAAAGAATCTGGCACATCAGAAAAGGGCAGACAAATAAACAGGGACAAGTTTTTAAAGTGCTTGTACACAAATGCTAGAAGTCTAAATAATAAGATGGGTGAACTAGAGTGCCTTGATGATAAAGGAGGGATATTGATATAATAGGCATCACAGAAACCTGGTGGACTGAGAGCAATCAATGGGACACAATCATTCCGGGGTACAAAATATATCGGAAGGACAGAACAGGTCGTAGCAGGGGGAGGAGTGGCACTATATGTGAAAAGAAAATGTAGATTCAAATGAAGTACAAATTTTGACAGCGGGATCCACATGGTCCATAGAATCGGCTAATGGATAGAATATGTTCATGCCCTCCTAAGATTAAAATTATAACATTAGGGATCTTACTTAATACGACACACCTGACCAGGACAGGTCAAGGGTCAACAGAAGGTCCTTTCATGGATTTGAGAACTGGTTAAAAGACAGAGAACAAAGGGTAGGAATTAATGGTAATTCTCAGAATGGAGAAGGGGTAACTAGTGGTGTTCCCCAAGGATCAGTCCTAGGACCAATCCTATTCAATTTATTCATAAATGATCTGGAGAAAAGGGTAAACAGTGAGGTGGCAAAGTTTGCAGATGATACTAAACTACTCAAGATAGTTAAGATCAAAGCAGATTGTGAGGAACTTCAAAAAGATCTCACAAAACTAAGTGATTGGGCAACAAAATGGCAAATGAAATTTAATGTGGATAAATGTAAAGTAATGCACATTGGAAAAAATAACCCCAACTATACATACAATATGATGGGGGGCTAATTTAGCTACAACGAGTCAGGAAAAAGATCTTGGCGTCATCGTGGATAGTTCTCTGAAGATGTCCACGCAGTGTGCAGAGGCGGTCAAAAAAGCAAACAGGATGTTAGGAATCATAAAAAGGGGATAGAGAATAAGACTGAGAATATATTATTGCCCTATATAAATCCATGGTACACGCCACATCTCGAATACTGTGTACAGATGTGGTCTCCTCACCCTCAAAAAGATATTCTAGCACTAGAAAAGGTTCAGAAAAGGGCAACTAAAATGATTAGGGGTTTGGAGAGGGTCCCATATGAGGAAAGATTAAAGAGGCTAGGCTTCTTCAGCTTGGAAAAGAGGAGACTAAGGGGGATATGATAGAGGTATATAAAATCATGAGTGATGTGGAGAAAGTGGATAAGGAAAAGTTATTTACTTATTCCATAATACAAGAACTAGGGGTCACCAAATGAAATTAATAGGTAGCAGGTTTAAAACAATAAAAGGAAGTTCTTCTTCACACAGCGCACAGTCAACTTGTGGAACTCCTTACCTGAGGAGGTTGTGAAGGCTGGGACTATAACAATGTTTAAAAGGGAACTGGATAAATTCATGGTGGCTAAGTCCATAAATGGCTATTAGCCAGGAAGGGTAAAAATGGTGTCCCTAGCCTCTGTTCATCAGAGGATGGAGATGGATGGCAGGAGAGAGATCACTTGATCATTGCCTGTTAGCTTCACTCCCTCTGGGGCACCTGGTATTGGCCACTGTTGGTAGACAGATACTGGGCTAGATGGACCTTTGGTCTGACCCGGTACGGCCGTTCTTATGTAATATAAAATGAAGCTGCAACGCGTCAGCACCACAAGATTATAAGGGTCAATTAAAAGTGGAAAGTCAGAAGCAGCACTTGCCTGCTTCAATATACGGTATTATATTTTGTTGCACCTGTTGTGACAAAGTGGGAATGGTCTTAATATTTTCTCTCAATACTGTGTGGGTGCCTCAGTTTCCCCTGCAAGGTGCCAGCTGAAGGTGTTGGGGACAAAGATCGGGTGGCCTCCTTGTCCAGAAGAGACACAAAGGCCAGAGGAGGGAGTGTCAGTTTGGAGCTGGCTGGGGAAATGGGGAGAGGCCCAGAACTTGGGTCTGTGCTCCCCACCCCGCAAGATGGACCTGAGTGAGGAGTCCTGTTTTCTGTACCTACAAGCTCTGTTTTAGACTGTGATCCTGTCTTCTAATAAACCTTCTGTTTTACCAGCTGGCTGAGAGTCATATCTGACTGCAGAGTTGGGGTGCAGGGACCTCTGGTTGCTCCAGAGCCTGCCTGGGCAGACTCGCTGTGGGAAGCGCACGATGTGGAAGGATATGCTGAATGCTCTGAGGTCAGACCCAGGAAGGTGTAACTTTCTTGCCCTGGAGACAGTATGCTCAGAGAGAGGAGGCTCCCCCAGAGTCCTGACTGGCTTTGTATGGAGTAGTTCCAAAGCATCCCACCATCCCCTTCCACACCATGCGCTTCCCAGAAGTCCGCACAGGCACTGACACTCTCTCCTCTGGCCTTTGTCTCTTTTCCAGGCATTAGGAGGCCACCTGATCTCTTTGTTCTCCAACACCTTCAGTTGGCACCTTGCAGGCCATCAGTTGCCCGGAGACAGGGTTTAGGCCATTCTCTGTGCAGACGGCATCACACTGGCCCTTTAGGGCTCTACAATAATCACACCCCCTTATCCCACCATCTAGATCCTTGAGAAATGCATAGGGGGAACCGAGGCACCCATACAGTATTCAGAGAAAACATTAAGAACATTTCCACTTCGTAACACCTGTATACGACTAGTTATATACTTTAGCATAAAACTTGATTATTATACACTCTTTAAACACAATGATACTCCAAACTGACCACCAAATTTAAGTTGCATGTTTTTCCCCTCAGGTGAGGGCTCTGGGATGGGGCTGGGGATGAGTACAGGAGGGTGCTCAGTGTTGGGGTGCCTGGGGGCGCAGGCTCTGAGGTGGGGCAGGGCTGGGGATAAGGAACTTGGGATGCAGACAGGCTGCCCCAGGGCTAGGGCCAGAGAGGACCACCCCCACTGCCCCGGCAACAGCAAGCTCCAGAGGAGGGACCCCTCCTCCTTCCCCTCCTCTTCCCCTTCTCTTCCCCTTCCCCCTGCAGCAGCACACTCGCTCTGCACCATGGTCACTGCACATGCTCCTAGGACCTCTCTCAGGTCCAGAAAGCCCACTCGTCTTCCCTGTGATGGGTACCGGGTGGTGGTGGTTGCCATCACATGTGACCGCCCCTGCTGCAGCCTGCTGCCCCTCACCCTAGCCTCACTGGGGATGGGGCTGCCCCTTACCCAGCGTGGGGTAGGAATGGGCGCTGCAAGGTGATGGCTGGGGGGGGGGTAGGGTGTTACAAAATTCACCTGAGCCCCAGCTGCTCAGGTCTAGGGAGTCCCCTCCCCCATCTTGCATGGGGTGGGAGGGTGGGTGCTGGAGGGGGACTTCTATCACATGTGGCTTCCTTCCTCCTCTGCTGTAGCCTGCTGCCCCTCCCCATAGCCTCACTGAGGATGGGGCTAACCCTGGAGGATCACCTCCTCAAAGCCCCAGCAGCTGCTCAGGTGAGGGAGGTCCACTCCAGATATCCATTTCCTGGCTGGAAGTCCCGTTGGCGTCTCCTCCAGCTGGGTGCCTGGGAACAGGAGAGAGGGCTTCCAAGCATGTGCGTGCCTCCTCCCCCCTCCTCTCTCCCTCCTGAGATGCTCCAACAGTCTGCTGGCCACTGCTCTCTATAGCCTTAGGCAGAAGCAGCGGCATGCAGCTGGCAGCACAAGCAAGGAAGAGAGGCACCGGCTGCTTTTTTTCAGGCAGGGAAGCTCCAAGGCGGAGAAGGGGGCAGGGCCCGCTCCAGGCAGGGCCAGGGGAGAAACCCAGCTCCAAATATTGGTGGAGCACAGCCCTCAGCCTTGAATATTCCTGGTGCTCGGGCACCACAAGCCCATATAACCTGCCGCCCCTGACTAGAGGGGAACGTTATACTAACAAGGGTAGTTTTGGAGGAGTCACAAAATCCTTTAACACTGTTCAAAAGTTACCTGTATTTTTTAAAAGTGAATTTAATGTGGAGCAACTTGGAATACAGTTAGGTCTTAGGCTACAGGGTTATTTCAAAGAAAGCAACTGTCTAATAGGTACTGTATGTTCATTGTCCAATTTAACTAAATATTAGGGTAATATTTTATACAGCGTCTATCTATATAAGCCTGCTCAACTGTTCACTGGCTAGATATTTTGCCTTGGTTCTTAAAGAGAAAAATACACTCATTTATTTCTCTGAAATAGCATATTATGATGGATGCAACTGCCAAGCTATAGCTAATGGATGTAACATGATGGAAAACATCATTATTTAGGTGTGAAAAATTATTCTTAAAGAATCCATTATCCATGGCAGACCTGCACTTCTTGAGCCTGAATCCTACAACATAGTTCAGCTAAGGATTTCGGTGTGAACATTCCCAATTAGTGTATCAGGAAACCCTGTCAAACCATCATTTGCTGAGAGGGAATAGCGTGTGTACAGGATTTTAAAAGGGCTCTAAAGAAAAGTCATTCAAACAGTCCTACCCCATTAGAAGGGCTGCAGAGCCATAAATTACATAGCACTGTGGAAGCCTCTCAGTAGGATTAAACAAAGTCCAACCAAGCAAAAAAACGCAAAGAGGAAAAAGAGCGTGGTCTAGTGGGCTGAGCACATGACTGGGACCCAGAAGCTGCAGGGGTTTAATCCCAGCTCTGACACTGTTCTGACCTTAGACTAACCCTGTGGCTCAGTTTGTCCTTCTGGACAAGTTCACTAATCCTTGTATACCTGCCTCACATTAGGGTTGGGAACAGGTTCTGTGTTGTGCTTCTCTGAAGGCACAACCCAGGGGATGGGAGGGAAGAGGCATCTTGAAATCACTTTTGTCCCTCCTAGATTTGTCACTCCAGCCTCTACTTAAATTAGAGCAGCCCCACTGGCTGCTCTAGCAGACCGTAGTTTCCCCCTGCTGCCTACAGACTGCAGGACATTTGGGAATTGCCAGAGCACAGAGTGCTTCAGCCACTCCCCTTCCCACCATTGGTCCTGCCCTCAGGACCTTCATACGCCGAGGTCACACTGGGAATGGCAGCACACAACCAGCCCTCTGTTGCCTCTGCAGTGGGAGAACTGATGGGCCACTGCATCCCTGTGCCCCTCTGCAGTGCCTGGCCCAGAATCTGTAAGGTACCATGGCAATGAAACGAACCCCGGAAGGGCTCAGTGTTGCGATTACGCTTCCCATCAGCAAGAGATTTTCCATACACCTGAGTGAACAGGAGCTGAGTCAGGCTGTCACTGGTGCTTATGACCCAATACAATGGAGAGGTGGGTGCACATTTTATGGGGGCAGGGAGGTGCCCAACAGCGTACAAAATGCACCCAGACTGGAAGGTTTGTCTCACCTTTTAACCCCTCATGGTCAGTGGGTGTTTTGCCTGAATAAAGCACGCAGAATAGGGCCCTTCTTACCCACTGAGTAAGATGTCTCTGAACTGTTGGAGTATGTCTACACTGGAATGTAAGCCCAGGGTTAGTGGGACTAGAGTCAGCTGACCCAGTTAGGGAACCCTGGGCTTGAGCATCTACATTGTATTGTAACCCTTCTCTTACCCATGCTCGAAATTAGGGCTCTGGCATCCACGCTGAAGTAAGCAGACCCGAGTCAAAGTAGCCACATCCCAGAATCCCTAGTGCCCCTCCTTATCCCCCACCAAATGTAGCTGCTGTATCCCTAGGATTGTGGTGCACTGTGGGAAACCTTTACTGCCCACCGTTACAGGAAGTTAATGATGACCTGAGCTGCTGACCCCAGCTGACTCCCAGGACCCAAGTCTAGTGGGGCTGCATCTACACTGCAAAGCAATAAGGCCTGGACTCTTGGCTTAACTCAAGATATGACCCTCCAGCCCTGCAGGGTCCTGGGACTCTGGGTTAGCACAACCATGGGCGACGACTCTGGAAGTGCTCTGAGGCTGGAGCACCCACAGGAAAAAAATGGTGGGTGCTGAGCACCCACTGGTAGCTCCTCCCCCGATCAGCTCCTCCTTCTCCCCCCAGGCCCTCCTGCCCACTGGTGCCAGTCAGTGCCTCCCCTTGCCTCCAGCAGCTCCTGCCTACTGCTGGGGGGAGGGGGAGGAGCAAGAGCGGGGTGCTCGGAGGAGGTGGCAGAATGGTTTGGGAAGAGGTGGGGTGGGGCTGCAGCAGGGGCTGGAAGAGGCAAGATGGGGGCGGAACGGGGTGGGAAGAGGCTAGGCTGACCAGATAGCAAGTGTGAAAAATTGGAACAAGGGGTGGCAGGTAATAGAAGCCTATATAAGAAAAAGCTCCAAATATCGGGACTGTCCCTATAAAATCAGGACATCTGGGGTGGGAAGAGGCAGGGTTGGGGTGGGGCCTTGGGGGAAGGAGTGCAGTGGAAGCGAGGTCTGGGGCAGAATGAGGGTCAAGCACCCCCTGGCAGATTAGAAAGTCGGCGCCTCCAAGCACAACTGCAGTGTAGACGCGAGGAGGGCTAGGCTTGAGCCCGGGCTCAAGCATGGGCTTACATAACAGCGTAGATGTACCCAGAGATGTGTCAGAGGTGTGACTGCAGCACATGTAGACATACACGAGCGAGCTCTGATCTAGTTAGCTCCAACAGCAGCAAAGTCACAGCAGCGGGGGCTCGTATGTAGGGTCTATTACATACTGGGGATCCTGGATGAGCGTGTACCGCCCAACCTGCCACTGCTTCACTGCGATTGTTATTCGAGCTAGATAGATCAAAGGTAGCTCAGGTATGTCTACACATACTGCAGTCACACCTCGGATTGCAGTGTAGATCTTCACAGCAAACCTGATCCAAAGACTGGCAAAGTCAGTTAAAACACTCCCATTGACCTCGAGTAGTTAGTGTTCAAGCACACTCCCACCTAAGCACAGGAAACATTAGGAAATGGGGCCTACCATAGGGAAGTGATGCATGCCCATACCCCAGCCACATAAAGATGGGTCTAGGTGAGAGCGTAAAGTGTTTAATGTCCATTGGGAACACTGCTATCTCTTCCTCCAGCAAAGACACTAATATAAACATTAGCTGGCTGGATCACATCAACCCAGCGAAGGCTTCTGTGCAGAAATACAGGCATTGCTTGATAAATGTTTCTTACTTTCAGTGAATACTTCCACTGCATATCAAAGAGGCACTAAACTTGCCTGTCCCCATACAGGGTTTTTTGACCATTTCTACTGTGCTAGAATAAACTATTTTGCTAGTTTAGCCCTGAGTTCTGCCCTTACATACATACGACAAACTCCCACTGACTTCTGTGGAAGTCACATTGCTGTATTTGAAAGCAGGAAGGGATGGATTTCTAAATGCCCAGCACTCACAACTGGGGCCAGATTTTCACAAGGGCTCTCTTGAAAATGTGACCGCTTATTCTGGTGCCCAAACGGGAGCAGAGCTCTTTTGAGAAACTGTCCCCAATTGTAAGCACTGAGCCTCTGCTGACAATTTCTGGCAATAGTGACTTGGACGCCATCAGAGTAATCACAGGATCTTACACAGCTGTGCTAAGGAAACTGAGTTGTGGAGGTGATGTTCTTAATTTCCAAACAAATGGTGGTTCTCACTAGCATTGTCATAAGCTCACAGGATACTTGTGTTACCAGCTGTCAGGATTTTATTGCAAATCGAACAACATTTGACTTTGTTAAAAGCCCCAGCTCCTGCATTCATGTGATTAGGTAAGACTCTGAACTTTCATTTAAACAAGAAGTAAGTTTCTAGACCCCCTGGGGGAAGAGGAAAGCTTAAATTCCTGACCCAAGTGTATCTTACAGAGTCAGAACCCAGCAGGCAAATAAAATGAGCCTCAAAGATGTGGTGTTGTTGTTGTTGTTTTAATGTCATGATTTTGGAGGCTGACTCCTGATGTTAAATGCTTGGGGTTGGCATTCCTCACAGCACACAAGCATAGTCGCCTGGCACTGCCTTGCTTGGTTACCCTGAGCAGCAATTGTCTTCCTTTTGAGTCTCATCCAGCACCAAGCCCATCAACAGTGCTTAACAAATATAGCAACAATAATTAACTAAACACACAATCATTAATCCAAGCAGGTGACGAGTCACTCTCTCTGTGGCTAGACTCACTGCCGAGTGCTCAAATTCAGCTATTGAATTGCAGGAGTCTACAGGTGGTTGAGCGGTAGAACTTACCATGCCATCTCATTCCTTAAAACTAAGCCGCAGAACAGCTGGGCAGTTCCTTTTTAGTTCTGGTGGCCGGCATGGCTTATTGCCACAAGCCAAGGGCTCGCGGAAGGCGTCTGGGTGGATAAAGCACAGGTGTAAGTTAAGTAATTCCTCCACCCCTATAGAAACACCTTACTAAGCATCATTCTGCTACTTTGTTCAGCCTGCCCCAGCTCCAGTAGCTCCGTCTTCAGCGCATTATTCATTCCCATTATTCCCCACTGCATCATATCAGGCCCCCATGTGCACAGCTTAATGCACATTCTTCCCGAACACAGCTCCTGCTTTCAGTCTTTTCACTGCCTGCCCGACAAAGAGCCTAACTATGCACAGTCAGCATGGGGGGAGGTGGCAAGTGGGGTGGGAGATGTTTCAGATTCCTGCAACTCCTGGCTCCAGTTTGGTTGGCTGCCGAACCCTTACAAGCAGAACTCGGCAGGAAGCTGGGAAGGGCACAACTGTTTAGTTCAGAGACCTGAGTTAATATCCCAAGCTACAAATGCTAGAGGGCCAGATTCAGCCCTTGGGTAAGTGCACCGAAGTCAAAGGATTTATCTGGCCCATTGGGGCTCAAGATAGCCTCCATGTGTGCACAGTGCCACAGAGGCTGCTATATTGGTTTGATCTGCTTATTGGCCCATCTCCAGTGCTATCTGGGGTGGGTTTGGGGGTATAACAGCTGATCATTAGGTCAGGCCTGGAAACTGCCTCCCGTGGGAGCTTTCAGTCACAAGTGAATGGGGCTCAGTGACCTTCATCTCCTACCCATTCCCAGTCCCTTCAGACATATAGTGTAGAACACATGCATAGAAAAGATGAGGGTTACCCTAATACAGTGGTTCTCCCTGGTGACCCCTTTCACACAGCAAACTTCTGAGTGCAACCCCCCCCTTATAAATTAAAAACACTTTTTAAAAAATATTTAACACTATTATAAATGCTGGAGGCAAAGTGGGGCTTGGGGGCAGAGGCTGACAGCTTGCGACCCCCCCATGTAATAACTTTGCAACCCCCTGAGGGGTCACGACCCTCAGTTTGAGAACCCCTGACCTAACACATCCATTCTAGATTTCATCCCATGATGCTCTACACCCAATACACATCAACTACTGGCTCTGGCCAATGGGAAAACTATCAGTTTGTTCAACAAGAAACACTAATTGCAGCCGTTAAACTGATAATCATACCCAGATGAGAAGCCCTTTCCTGACACAAGCTGAAATGATTTGAGCAGAGATTAAACTAATTTTTGTCTCTATTAGGGGCTTACATCAGTTTAACTAGACCACTTTAAAATCATTTTAGTTCAACTGGGGCAATTTTTCTAATACAGACAAGCACTGAGTTTGTAGAGAGCCTGAAACAACACCTCTGAGAGGTGTTTGCTTCTGTCCAAAAGGTGTTAACTCAGATGCCTGAAGCTGACTGAAGTGTCACCCTGGTAAGCTATTTCACTGCTGATCAAAGCATGAAAGAAAGGAGAGAGACAAGGAAAAGCTGGTCAATCCACTGAGAGTGACATTTTAGCATCTCACGTGGCTGGAGCCTGTTCACGCTGGGAGCGTGAAAGAACGCTGCAAGCTAGTGTGCGGACTCACCGACTGGGGAAGGATATAAGTCACTTGATATCCGTTTCCTCGGGGCTTGCTTCATTTCCAAGAACAAAGCTCAGAACCAGCACAAATCAGCTCAAACCACCCAAGGCCTTCCCTGCTTCACCCCACTAGGAGAAGAAAGGCCACAACCCCTTGCCTCTGGTAGCTTCTCCTTTCCCTTTATATCCCACCCACATGAGTCATGTGACGGACAGGCACCTCTTACATGCCCAATCATCCTTACATCTCGTCACAAGTCCCCGGATATTTTTAGCCCCTCGTTTGGCCCCTGCCTAGGTGTAAATGTTGCTCATGGCCCACAGGTGTCTTTTGATGCTGGGCAGTAGCTTATCCTTACTTAACAGGGGCGCTTGCTCCCATTCAGGGGGGAGAGGAGTTGAATGAATTGAAAAGAGCACTGCACGCCCAACTCCGATGTATGTTGTAAATGGTGTGTGGGCAATTTTTAATAAAGCAGATTTTTCATGTGGAACCAAGAGGCTTAATTGAAGGATGCGAGGGAGCTGGAATGTAATTGCTGCTAATCACTCTGCACCCAGGAACTTGCTGCAAAATGCCTTTTTTTTTTTTTTTTTTCTTGTTCATAGCACATTTCTCTCTATTTCTATTTGGGGGATGCTCCTAGGTAATGGGCTGATTTGTAAGGTGTGAAAAGATGGGTTGGGGAAAGGAGAAGAGAAGCTGCATCACCTTAGAGCCCAGACTGCAAAAGTGATTCTGCTGCTGTGGGTAAAGCCTCAGGCAGGCTGCTCCTGGAAGAGTGCCCACCTTCCCTCCCTGCCCCGGTGGTGGCCCTTAAAGTAGCCAGCCACTGAAGCAGCTGCCATGTCTATGGCTGCAGGCAGCAACATGCCAGCCCCAAGCTTTTCTCCTTCACTCCTGGGGTGCTCAGCTTATTTTCTGGGGAGTGGTGCAGTGCTCTGGCTGGTTTGGGGAAGCTAGAAGCCCTTCACCATGAGCGCTCCAGCCTTTCCTGCTTCTCCCCTGCCTCCTGCCTCTCCTTGGGCTTGTTATCAAGTGCCGCTGGAAAAAGAGAGCATTCCTTCCCCTGGTCCCTTACAGAACAGCAAGTACAGGAGTGGAGTCGTCTATTGCTGGTGCGGAGGTGAAGGATCAGGCCTCCAAGGAGCCTAAAGCAAAGCTGCTCTACAGAGCATCCTGCACCGCTGTCTGGAAGGCAGAGATAGGGGCAGGCAAAGCGAGCATGCAGTAGCAGCAGCCTGACATCAAGCAGACAAAATCCACAGCAGGTACAGCAATCCCAGCCCCTCCATCAGAGAGAAGAGGCTAGAGCTGAGCAAACTGCCTGCCAGCAGCAGAATAAGTAAAGCAGGAGAAAACAAGCAGTGGGCCAGGTTCTCTGCTCAGCTAAGTTTCTGATTGGTGCAGCTGAGGGAGGAGGGGGACAACTACATGAATCCCCGAGTCTCAGGGTGGCTGTGCACCAGCCCTCGTCCTGATTACAGCAGCTTAGGCAATGCTAACCTGTGCCAGCTGGTAACGGTCCCCAAGGGACTGGATGTCAGCTGGGGACAGCCAGAGTGCAGCATGCCCCAGCCTCTCACTCTGTGACAACGCAGTGGGGAGAGGAGGCAGACGAATGGAGAACGTGAGTTCTGTGCCAGCAGAGAGCTGCTCAGAGACGGGGAGGGGTGGGGGAATACTCAGCTGGACAGATCCAGCTGCTTTCCAATCTGGTTGTGCTGCCAGAGTGATTGGAAGGCAACAGAAAATCTGGCCTACTGTATTTAACGGGTAACGTGAACAGTGCCATGTCTGGTGCTGTGCAGAGAATGAACGACGCTCAGCTCCTGGGAAATGCCAAACACGCTGGGTGGTTCGCTGTCATTGGAGAGACAGCAGCGGCCTCCTTATTAGGAATTCAGATAATGACACAGAATTACTTGGTCCGCTCTGGTATCTCGGGGTGGGTGGGACGCGGGGCTGGACTGAGGCAGTTCTTGTTCACGCATACAGGGCAAACCGCCCCACTCACACCCCGAATGCCAATTTTAAAGGCTACTTGCAAAGTCCCTCCCTGGGGACAGTGGGCTGTGGGGGCCTTTCCTCCAGTGCAATGAATGGGGAGACACTGTCAGGATGCACTGGGCACCTACTATCTAATTAATTCCCTGTGATTGCAGTGGGGGCAATACCGGTAGACCCTGAGTACTTTTTGATTATCTGTACTGAAGTAGCACAATTCCTGTACGCACACAATCCCTGCTCCACTTAATTTCTAGTGCACTTTGAGCCTAGTCAGGCAGCCCCTACTCACATCAGTAAGATTGATTCCAACCTGAGCAATTGGCCCTGGACTTTTCCCAGTTCTTCCGTGTTAGGGGTAGCAGCTCCCCCATTCTGTACCAGCTTGGCCCCAGCACAAGGCAAAGCTACTGTCCTAAGGTCCTGCCAGTGGGGGATGGGCTTAGCAGACCTCCATACTCCCCGGAACACACCCTACATCATAGTCGGGGTAGATAGTGCAAAATCCACCTCCCTGTTACACTAGTTGGGAGTTTCTCTCCACCAGGGATATCCTCAGCTGGTGACTTGCAGCCCAAATAAAGCCCCTTTTGCATTTACCAAGCAGCACAAATGGGCTGGATTGTGAAAGGGAATCCAGGCCACTGTCTAATCTATCTATGCTCAGTATATTAGAGCCTTTCCGGAAACACTGAAGGGTAGCAGCTAATGAGAATGGACGTTTGTGAACCAGCTGAGTGGATGACTGGGGACAATCTTTGTTCAGAATTTCACCAACTTTAACACTCACACACACACTTGCTTGTGAGCATTTGTCAGATTCCATTGTTCCTTGCTCTCATGCCAGGCTTTCTATTCTCCAGCTCATGCCTGCTCGTTTGCTTAGAGGGAACATGCATGCAAGAGTTGCTAAGCAGCTGCGTGGTGGTTGTTTTTTTCTTTTTGGTTTGGGTTGGTTTTTTTGTTAAGCTGGGAGTATATTGTTCCTTCCTGTTTCCAGCAGTGGCAGTGTGACCCAGGTGACAATACAGCTGCCACTCAACCCAGCACCATAACAACTTGGCAGCATTTCAGACACCTGGCATAACACAAGAAGATATAGTGACAAAGGGGTGATCGCTTAACCTTGGACACAACACAGAACTCATTTAAATGAGCTAGATTTTGGCATGACTCACAAAAAGTAGCCAAACAAGTGTAGCAAAGTGCAAATGGTCCCAGCAGAGCTGGTAATTGTTGACGGCCTGTTATTTTGATTCCTACCACCCTTCCTCTAACACACCTAATCACCGTGGTCTGCTTCCTGACAGCGCTTCCAGGAGTGAGTGTGCAGTGTCAGGAGGGCCTGGGGGGAGCAGCAGCATTTCCTCCTCCACACGTTCCATCTAGGAAGGCCATCCCTGGCTTGGCTGGCCTGCCAGCATTGGAGGGCTGGGTATCTCCAAGCCAGCTCACCTCACAGGAAACCAAGGCAGGAACCACAGGCTTATTTTCTCTTTTTCTTTCCCCTTTCCTGAACCTCCCGTCCCTCCCGCCCCAGCCCCAGATATTTCCAGAGGTGGGCTGGAACCACAACTCTGGATATGAACAACCCCAAACCTTGGAGAAGTCTGGAGCTGCATTTAAGTCCACATTGGGCTTCTGGCCCATCCTCATGTCTTTATTCCTTTCCAGCAGATCTCCTCCCATCCACTCTTCACATCTTCTTCTCTCTAGCTCAATGAGACTCAGACCTCAGTGGTTCAGGAGCCAAATTAGCGACCCGCAAAAGGGCCGCAGTAGTGTGAATTCATTGTTGCATTTACTATAGTATTATACATATTATATATGTTCTTCTCACAGCAAATAAGTTAATGTTAGTGCAAGTTGATAACTTAATTGGTTAATAACATAGTAAAAGTACCCTGAGTGGTTAATAATTAAATCACACAGTGTTTTAATATCATGTGCTGCAAAGATCCACAGGATGGTGAGCTTCAGTCTGAGTATCACTGCTCTAGCCTATACGTCACTATGTGCCTCTCTTCTTCCCTTCCCCTCCTTTTCAATCCAGAGCCTGTTGTTTCTGCTTTTCCTCCTTCCTGGGGAATACTCATGGAATGAATGGCTATTCACTCCATCCCTCAAAGACCCTAGACATTGCTGTGTCTATTCCTCCCACAAGTGGCGCAAGGTCTCACCAGAACCTGATGAGACTGCTCCTTCAGTGACCAGAAGGGGTCACTAGAGAGCAACATTAGACACCTCACCATCTGGGAATGGAGAACCTTGTCTTTGCAGTTCTCCCAATCTCTGCCAGTGGCGGGAGCCAAACGGAAACCCTCTATCTTACATTGCCACTCATCTGCCAGACCAGCCATTCTCTCTCCTTCCCATCTTTTGGGTTCTCCATTTACATGTAGACTGGGCTTTGAGACTGGCAATGAACCTCTTGACTTCCGTATTGGAGAAAATGTACAAAGTTAAGTGAGCCTCAGGATTTCCAAAGTTTGCTGGCAATCCTGCTCCCAGAGTGTGGCAGAGTTCTTGGCAAGGTTGAGGGGTTCATTGCAGTGCCCCATTGTGCCAGAGTCCTTTCATCCACTTTCTGCCCTACCCCACACAGTTTTCTTCTGGTTACCTTCTGTGAGACTCAATAAGCAAGGACATAAGCCACTTGCAAAAGAAGGAGAGCTTTTATTTATTTATTCAGCCATCTCCAGCGCTTCAGTGCCACAAAGTGCTAGCATAGTTCCCATGTGCATTATTTCTTTCAGAGTTCAACACAGGTAAAGCTAACACTAGTATTGCGTAAACATATGCTTCAGGCTTATCGAAAGAGTGACCCAACCAAACTTCCTTCATACCAAGACAAATTTTCCCTGCAGGCTGAAATCGTGGTCCTATTCAAGTCATTGGGAGTTTCACAACTGACTTCAGTGGGGCCAGGATTTCACCCACAATGTTTCTGCAAGTTCATCAAATCCACTCCGATCTGAGTATCCCTTGCAGGAGGCATTCCTCCTAGTGGGGGACCATCAGTTTAGTGATTACTGGTTCTGATGCTCCTGATCAATGAGCATTTGTCCTATCAGCTTGTGTATCCCACAGCCCTTGGCAAGGGTTTTCTACCTTGGTCATATATAGAGGTCCAGCCAAGTTGTTCAGTACCAGAGGGTTCAGGTTTCTTTGGACTCCCTTAAGAATGAAGCTGCCTCCAGGCCCCAGCCTATCTTTCAGATCCATGATAGTCCTCAAAAGCTAAGGGTGCTGTTCCTCCTTGCAGAGATGTTAATTCTGCTAAAATACTTTAAGAAGGGGGAGCAACAATACTTAGCTTCCATGTTCCAGGAGCAAGTTGTCTTCTTTCTCAGTCTATAGCCAGCATCATACACTCCTGATATCCATTGCAAATCCTTGCCTCTTTTCATTGTTCAGCAATCTCCCTCCATTTCACCTTACAACTAAAAGACTACCCAGGAGCCTGATCACCAGGATGAACACTGCTGAAATGCAAAGGTGCAGAACCCTAATAAGATTAATACAATTTGCACAATACCTATTGAAATCATAATGAGGAGAACACAGGATGGCTATCAACACAACGTGAGTGAGTTTGCTTCTGCTCTTGCAGAAGTAATTCCCCTGGTAATGTTGCTCTAAAACATGAAGGCAGTTGTCTCACTTTGTTTCACCAATGTTTGCACCACGAACTTTTGTACCCTGAAAATAAAATCAACCTTGACTATGAAAGATGTGGCAGTGGCCCAGTAACAAAACATCAGGACATTCTGATTCCATTAGGAAGAATTCAGAACTGGCCTGTTTAATTATTTTGGTCTGAGTTGTTAGAGGTATCCTTCCCCAGAGTTGTCATAAATAGATAGCTAAGGGTTAATGTTTCTTTTACCTGTAAAGGGTTAACAAAGGGAACCAAACACCTGACCAGAGGACCAATCAGGAAACTGGATTTTTCAAAG
>NC_133785.1:30309132-30475718 GCF_003597395.2 Chelonoidis abingdonii | reverse complement strand
CTTCTGAGTCTTGGGGTCCCTCCAGGGAAGGTTTTGGGGAGACCAGAGGGGGCCAAAACCCTGGAATTTTTGGATGGTGGCAGCAAGATCAAAGCTAAGCTGGTAATTAAGCTTAGAAGGGTTCATGCTAGGCACCCAGATTTCTGGACTCTAAGGTCCAGATTTGGGAGTTAGGCTTATGATAAGAGTCCCTTACAACGGGTTCAGCCACAGCGAGGAAGAGTTGGACTCTACAAACGGTAAGATGTGAACTATTAAGAGATCACAGAAAATCAGACAAGTTGGTATATTAAATCCAGGTTTACAAAACATCCTGGATCCAAATATTACATTTTTTATAATATCGGAACAAAAGCATTCCTGGCAGCTGGAGATATTTCCAAGCCCTTTGGGTCCTGGATTTACTACCATGGGCCTCTGCTAAGGATGCAATCAGATTTCACCTTAACTTGCATCATTAGTTCTGCCCACCTTTCAGGAGAGTATTGGCTAAGCCATTGTATTTAGGAAGTTGAGTTACATTAATGCAAGTGATTGTGAAAGTCCCATCATCTCTCAAGCTTAATAAGAGAGAGAGAAATGAATTCCATTTTTCTAACCCTGCATGGTCCCCAGTCTAAAGTACTGGAGTTTTGTGGCTGAGGTGAAAGCATGTATGTTCCCAACCAAGTTGTGTTTAGGTGAGTGAGAAGGCAGAAGATGACACTTCATCACATGGGTCCCAAGAGGGGAACGAGAAATATCGGTGAGGATTGTTCACACCATTGACATTTTCATTTCAAATTTAACCTCCCTGTGAACATCTTTCAGGAGAACTATTAAATTCTCTTCTACGTTTGGTGCAATAGATGGACACGAATGGATAGAGAGCAGCATTATATTTTGTAGCATTTAATTAAAAAAAATGCATCTTTACAAACCATAATTCCTGACTCTGTTGATGTGGAATTGCAGTATCATTCACACCCTTGTAGAAATACACCCATATTTTACCCCAAACCCCACTTCATAGATCCTGGAGGAGTGTTACAATTGAGTAGGGTAGTACTTGAAGTGCATAGCATTTATAGAACACTTTACAAACAGCAACTAATCCTTACTTCCCCCCGGGAGGCAGAGGAGTATTGTTAGCCCTATTTTACACCTGGGGAAACACTGGCCCAGTGAGGTCTCACCGCTAGTCAGCGACAACAGGCAGTAGAACTCATCCTCTGCTGTGCTGATCCAAGCGCTGGCCTTGCCTCACTGGAGAAACCCACAGAACTCCTCTCACATATGCCAGCTGGAAGGGTCCCTTAGGGACTGTTCCACTGACCAAAGAGTGCCTCTTTCCACCTTGAGATTCCTCGTCCCTGCTCCTGATATGCCCATTGTCAGGTGGCTGGCAACGTCAGCCTTCTGTCTGCTGAGGATTCTGCCAGTTTAAGGCAGCTTTGGGTATGTCTACCCAGCAAAGAAAAACCCACAGCAGGCCCACAGGGCAGCAGCGTAGACATTCCTGGTCAGGCTGGAGACCAAGGTCTGAGACTCTCCCCCTTTGCCAGGTTTCAGAGCCTGGGTTCCAACCTGAGCAGGAACTATTTGTAGCCCCACAGCCCCCATCCTGAGAGCCCAAGTCAGCTGACCTGGGCTCTGCACCTTGAAACCAACCAGAGGTTTTTCTTTGCAGTGTAAACATACCCTGTAAGCCCCCAGCTCCCATCCCTATGCTTGTTAATCCAGCCTTCACCTTTCATAAGGGACTAAGAACTCATTTAACAATCTCACTGCTTTTCCACAGGACACATGGATTCCACCAGCTCCCAGCTCAGAACTATCAACTCTCCCAGAGGAGCATGAACCATTTGCTTTCTTTATCATCCCAGGGCTGCAAAACCCCAGCAGGGTGAAAGAGAATCAGCCGAGAGAAGAAGCACCAATTGCTCAGACAAGTTGCTGCGAGTCTGAGGTAGGACAGAAAGATTCAGAGCCTTTTCCTCAGCTTTAGAGTAGCACTGCACAAGGCTGCTCTGTAACTGCTCCACACAGATTTACTTCAGATTATTTTATCATTTGGTGTGCAGTCAACAAGCAAAATTTGCCATGGTAACAAGTGCAGCTTGAGAGCTGTTCCCAGCAGTGCTGTGCTCTGAACACCCGCACCTTCTTGTTTGCCTTCTGAAGTCAGAGCGCAGTTTCTTGGAGCTAGATTCCTCCCCCGCCCCCTGCATCCAAGGGGCCTTTGGATTACGGCTGCCATCCACCACCGTTTTTGGCTGGGTATGTGGCCCTATGATGGGAAATTGCACTGCTGTGTTCAAATCAAACAGCGGCTTGCTGTCTGGCCCTGATTCAGGAAAGCACCCACACACGTTTACCTTTACATCAGTGAGACTTGAGCTGAAGAGGAAAGCTAAACACATGGTTAAATGCAGTCCTGAATCATGGCCTCTGTTTCCAGATAGCCCGAAGTGCTGAATGAGTTGAATTGGGTAGGGCACTGGACTGGGAATCATGACACTTTGGATATGTCTACACTACGAAATTAGGTTGATTTTATAGAAGTTGATTTTTAGAAATCTATTTTATACAGTCGATTGCAGATGTCCACACTTAGCTCATTAAGTTGGCGGAGTGCATCCTCACTACCATGGCTAGCATGGACTTATGGAGCAGTGCACTGTGGGTAGCTATCCCACAGTTCCTGCAGTCTCCGCCACCCATTGGAGTTCTGGGTTGAGCTCCCAATGCCTGATGGGGCAAAAACATTGTCGCGGTTGGTGTGGGGTACATGTCGTCAGTCGCCCCTCTGTGAAAGCAATGGCAGACAATCATTTTGCGCCTTTTTTCCTGGGTTACCCATGCAGACGCCATGCCACGGCAAGCATGGAGCCCGCTCAGCTCACCATCACCTCTGCTGATGTGGGCAAGTCTACTGTGGGGGCTGCTGTGATCCAAGTAGCCAATGCAATCACTGACGTTCTGTTATCAAGGGTAGTGTCTCTGGGAAATGTGCGGGCCATTTTAGATTTTAGGTGCATTGTATTCCCGTCCCTTGTCACTGGTGAAGAAGTCTTGCAGCCGTACATTCCAGTCCAGTCAGGGCTGTAACATCCCAAGGCACTTCTGTGGTTGACACATGTATCAGCTCCAGGGCTCTTTTTCTTTTGCCTTAGCTGAGGTACCTTGCCCTAGCCGGACCTCCAAGCATTTGACACAGAAGCACCTGCAGCAGCTGGCATTGCTACACAGCAGCAGCTCCTTGCCTTCGCAGCAGACAGTGCAGTAGGACTGCTAACCGTCCTCATCGGACATGTAGCTTGGCCGGGGGTTCTGGGAACGTCTTCCCTGCCTGGCTCCTAGGAACCTCCAGGGCACGGTGTATGGCTCCACTGCTTCTGCTGCAACTCTGCTCTTCTGCTCCCCAGCAACAAGCTCGGGGGATCCATTCTGGTCCTCCTGGGTGCTGTTGGCAGCAGACAGTGCAGTAGGACTGCTAACAATCCTTGTCCACTGCTTCCGCTGCAGCTCTGCTCTCCTGCTCAGAGGATCGTGAAGCCTGGACACTAGTAAGGAGAAGTTCAACTATAGGCTGAGCAAGTGCAGAATGGTGGTAGAATGTGCCCTTGGACATTTAAAAACTCACTGGCATTGTTGGTCAGACCTCAACACAACCAACGTTCCCATTGTTATTACTGCTTGCTGTGTGCGCCATAATATCTGTGAGAGTAAGGGGGAGACATTTATGGCGGGGTGGGAGGTTGAGGAAAGTCGCCTGTCATCTGATTTTGAGCAGCCAGACACCAGGGCGATTAGAAGAGCACAGCAAGGCGCGCTGCGCATCAGAAAGGCTTTGAAAACCAGTTTAATGACTGGCCAGGCTTTGGTGTGACACTTGTGTGTGTTTCTCCTTGATGCAAACCCAACCTCTTTGTTGATTTTAATTCCCTGTAAGCCAACCACCCTTCCCGCTTCAAAATAAAGCAACTATTGTTTTGAAACCATGCATTCTTTCTTCAAATCTGTGATAACCTCAGGGATGGAGATGATAGGGGGAAGCGTAGCAACATTCTACGCTCTACAATTCTGGGGGGACTGCATGGTCACCTGTGCTGCTGAGTTTGCCATGCTGACCAAATAGGAAATGAAATTCAGAAGTTCCCAGGGCTTTTCCTGTGTACTTGGCTAGTGCATCGGAGTTCAAAGTGCTCTCCAGAACAGTCACAATGGAGCACTCTGGAATAGCTCCCGGAGGCCAATACCCCAAATTTGACCCAGCAAAGTTGATTTTCGCACTACTCCCCTCATTGGGGAGGAGTACAGAAGTCAATTTTAAGAGCCCTTTAGGTTGACGGAATGGGGTTGGTTGTGTGGACGCAGTCATTTTTAAAATTGACCTAACATGGCTAAATTTGACTTAACCCCGTAGTGTAGACGAGGCCTTTGGCTCTGTTCTTAACTCCGCCACTGATCTGATTGGGGGCCTTGGGAAAGTCTCTGTGCCTCTGTGTTCCTTCTCATCCTTTGTTTATTTTGTGCAGTAAGCTCTTCTGGGCAGCAACTGTCTCTTACTGTGTGTTTGTGCAGTGCCGAACACAACAGGGCCCTGACCTTCGCAAGCGCATGTAGACACCACTGTAATAATAGTTTCAATTAAAAAAATGCATATTTCAATAGCTCATATTGGCTTTGCATGTGCTCAGTCCCTCTCTGGATCAGCCCCATTTTTTCTGTTCTGACGTAGAATTTCTGCACTCATAGAATTTCTGCGACGTAGAAATTTCCTCTGATGTACAATTTCTCCTGACGTAGAATTTCTGCACTTGTAGAATTTCACTTGACACTACTTGGCGTATTTGCAGACCTTCCACCGAACCTGAGCTGAATTCCAAGTAATGAATAATCTTGTGGCTTGAGCCGAGCACTGAGAGTCATGAGATGATTCTGTTCCCAGTGCTGTCACACACTTCATGCGTGACCTCAGACAAGTCATTTAACCTGTCAAATGATGCAGAGGCCCCATGTGGGGGCATTTCACCCTGACCAAACTCATGGGGAACAAGCCTTCCTCAGATAGGCGAGATCTATGAGCCACAAGCACTGATATACATTATTTGCTATGCTAAATAGCACTGTTTAAACAAGCAGTGCCCTTAAGTATGGTGTGGTAGAGGCCATGTCAATATTAACTTGCCTGCAGCAGAGACTAGATAAGCATTTGGCTCTAAGGAGAAGCTTCTATCATGTATAATGCATACCTATGTCATTCTTTGGTCTCACTGCTCACATGCTGTTTTAAAGTTAGTATCACCGCCCTGTTGTCAGACAGTAACAGACGTTTGCTATAAATAGCTCAATTTCTTCCAGCTAATGTTTTAAATTTAATTTAAGGTCAATATCTGTAGGCCTCAATTCAGCAAAGCTCTTAAGCACATACTTGACTTGAATAATACTATTCCGTATTCAGCAAAGCACTTTAGAATATGCATAAGTCCAATTAAGTTCAATGAAAGTTAAGCACAGGCTTAAACACTTGAATAGGGATGGGATTATTCACATGCTTAAAGTTAAGCATGTGCTTAAGTGAGTTGCTGCCCTGGGGGAAATCAGTTTAACTGAATGTTAATGCCACTGCTTCTTACACCTGGAGCAATTTTTGAATGACTGCTGTTTAACTGGATTTCAGTTTAAAATATTAAAAGAACTGCTTTTGCATCTGGTTAACACAGAAGCAGCGTTTCTTGTCCATATGGAGAACATATTGGCTGGCTCCGCTATGAATCAACCTTTATCTTCACTCGTGGAGAGAGACCACATAAGTCTATGTTGCCAGTGAGTTATCATTCTCCTTACTCAGGAAGATAAAGGTCAGACATGAGCCCATGTATTCTCTGTATACGTAGAATTATTCTTACACCTGTTGCCTCAAGATTAGTGTATGCCCACATGCTGCTTCTTTGATGACTCACATGTTAATTTCCAGCTAGCAGAATAACTACCAGACCCCAATATGATCTAAGAGATGGGTTAGCAACTTACTGGGTCTTCTGTCCGCAGCTCCTCTTCTACTGGCTAATCTTGGGTCTGGTTCAGCTTCCACTGAAATCAGCTGATGTTAAAGCAAAGCTACAAATGCCATTAAGATGAAGGTGGTGTGTGTGTGTGTGTGTGTGTGTGTGTGTGTGTGTGTGTAGGGGCGATTTAAATATATATGTATAAATTACAAATTAAACAATAAAGCTGCCTCAGCACCACTAACATAAAGTTTCCTCCTAGAGATTTAGAAAAGGCTCTGGGTTGTGATGTTTGGATCTCTGGCCAGACTTCCCCAAGTTCTGGGAATCTTGGGAGATGAGATTTTGGGCCCATATTTAAGGTAGCTCAGTTCATAGATATTGCAGGTGAAATCCTGGCCTAGCTGAAGTCAAGGGCAAGACTCCCATTGACATCATTGGGACCAGGACTCTGTGGCCAGTGATTCAAAGTTGAAAACTTTTCCAATGTGTTCCAGCAGAAGGGTCTTTAGTGTCCAGGAGAAGATTTACAAGCTGTAATCCTGCCAGCTCCCATCGATGGAAGAGATCCAGCCAGCCCCTGCACTGTGCTGCATACTAGTTCCAAGGATGGAGTACAGCTCCCCTTCCCAAAGCTTGTGTAAGAGGGTAGGCTCATCCCATTTGATCAAAGAGTACAGAGCTGTAGTCAGCCAGAGTCATTTGGGACATTGACCTCCTGTCTTCCTGGAGGCACAGCAGTGTAGAAGATCGAACAACAGTTATAACAACAACGGTACTTCGCACTTATGTAACCCCTTTCATATGAGCAGCTCCAAGCACTTTGTAAACAATAAAGAATTAAGACCCCCAAAACCTCAGTGACGTAGGTACATATAATTAGCTCCATTACCCACCGTTACAAGCGGATAAACTGAGGGACAGTGGCACTAAGAATGTTAAGAGCAGAGTTGGAAATACAACCCAACAGTCAGTTTCTCAATCTCCTGCTCCAAGCACTTGGCCACGCCGTGTTCTATTAACTGCTATGGATTGGGGAAGAAAGTCACAAAGCTGTCCAAAGCTCAAAACCAAAAGCAGTTGCACAGCTGCATTTGTTTATTTTTCCCTTCTGGCCCTCCATATGGTCCTCTCTCACTACAGGATGCTGCCCAGTTACCAGGGCTTTAAATCATACTTCACAGTGTTCAAATATCCTGGTGCTCCTGGGTGTGGTACATGAACCTTCCTAGATGGATGGATGCATTTAGATAGCACTAAACCACACTAATCTCAGCATGCTGTTTTTATTCAAACCCTAGATCAGGAGAAATAAATAGCTCCACTTCATATATAGCCATCAGAATGAAGCCAAAAGTTGGTGCTGTGATGTTCTGGGGCTTTATCAGGGTCAGTGGGGAGGTCTGGATCAGAGGGGAGAGCCAGGCAAACATGGCATTGCTGGCTCAGCTCTTCCAGTACACTTGTCTGCTTTGCACTGATCTGGCACTAAGAAATGACCGTAAAGCCAGTGAATCCATCCATTGGAGGACTCTCCCTGTTTAGAAGAATTCTTGAACATAAGAACGGCCATACTGGGTCAGACCAATCCTGTCTTCTGACAATGGGCAGTTCCAGAGGAAATGAACAGAACAGGGCAAATATCACGTGATCCATTCCCTGTCACCCAGTATCTGGCGATCAGAGGTTTAGGGACACCAGGAGCAAGGGGTTCTGTCCCTGGTCATTTTGGCTATTAGCCATTGATGGACCTATCCTGCATAAACTTATCTAATTTTTTTTTGAACCTAGTTATACTTTTGGCCTTCACAAAATCCTCTGGCAATGAGTTCCATTGGTTAACTGCGTATGTTTTGTGCAGAACTGCATCCTTGTGTTTGTTTTAAACCTACTGCCTATTAATTTCATTGGGTGACCCCTGGTTCTTGTGTTATGTATAAATAACACTTTATTCGCTTTCTCCTTATCATTCATGATTTTATAGACCTCTATCATATCCCCATCATCTCTTTTCCAATCTGAACAATCCTGCTCTTTTTAATCTCTCCTCATACGGAAGCTGTTCCATTCCCCTACTCATTTTTGTTGCCCTTCTCTGAACCTTTCCCAATACATTTTTTGAGCTGAGGTGACCAGAATTGTACATAGTATTCAAGGTGTGGGCACACCCGGGATTTATATAGTGGCACAGGGTGATGAAGAGACATAGGAATGGCTCCTATACCACCCCCAGTCCCGGATGGTGGCCTGTGGGAAGCAGTGAGACAGAAAGAGGTGGGGTAGGGTATTCTTTCCGTCAGTTGTTGCCAGCTGTTGGAGTGGCCCAGGTGGCCTTCAGAATTTAGCCTGAAGGACCAGCTGGGAGCCCAGCAACTCCAGAACTGGGGAGTCAAGAAATGGCTTAAAGCTATTTCCCCCTCTTCCTCATGCATCACACCATCTTTGAACTTGCACCGAACGCTTCTCAGCTCGAGAGAGAATCTGGACCCCTGTAACCTGGCTGCTAGGGGGCTGGTGTGACTCACCCTTTTAAATGCAACAGGATGTTCTCAAAATAGAGCACATTTTAGCCTGTCTCAGGCTTGTGAGAGTATCATACTTGGGGGAAATTTCAGTGCTTCAGCTACACCCTGCCTGCAAGCAGGCTGTGCTGTTTTGTGGAATGAGCGTACAATGTGCCCCTCAGTCTCTCACTTGGCCTTTGCCCTGAGACCTTTCGCTTGACCTGTACTCTCATAAATTCAGCTCACACATAAAAGAGCCCAATCTGCCTTCCATTGAAATCGATGAGGGTTTGGTCATTGAGTTCAATGGGGGGCAGAATTGGGGCGAACGCGGCACAGCTGGCAGGGGCTCCTCCTGAACAAAGCAGCGGCAGGTGGGGTTTTGTCAGCCGCCAAGAAAGCAGCACAAAGACTGCCTGCACATGCCACAGTTCTGGCAAACGGCTTCAGAGCCAGCAGGAGCATCATTCTGCACTCTGAGGGCAGCAGTGCGGTGGGGCCTTTTCAACTAACACGCTGCCTGGATTGGCACGATCAAGAGTGAGTTGTTGGTTTTTAAACGTGACTTGTCAATCATTTACTGCTACACACATGGATTAAATGCTATCAATGCTGATTAAATACAGGCTGATGTTTACTGCAAGTTCACAATTCAGACCAATATATCCCCACACCAATACCCTACTCACAGAGGTGTCACCACACTTCCTAAGCAATACTGACACTATGCACATGCAATACACATGCAAACCAGAACACAGGAGATTCAAAGGAACAGCCTGTATTCTACCAGGCACCCTTGTATGAAGTTCCTGTTGCTTACCCAGTTCAGTCAACCCTGCTTTAATTACCCTCATGATAACAATGCCTTCTGCTGTGCAGTGTTAGGGTATGGCTACACTTGGAGGTGTGCAGCGCTGGGAGTTACAGCTGTGTTCGTACAGCTGTGTAGGGACAGTGCTGCAGTGTGGCCACACTGACAGCTACCAGCGCTGCAGTGTGGCCACATTTGCAGCATTTGCAGCGCTGTTGGGAGTGGTGCATTGTGGGCAGCTATCCCACAGGGCACCTCGTCCCATATTTTGGCGCCGTGGGTTGTGGGAAGGGGATGGAAAGGGTGCGGGTCATTCCGCTTCCTGTCCAATGCTCTGTGGTGCAGTCGCTTCACATCCCAAGCAGTTTTGGCGCCATTGTGAGTCTCTGTGCAGTGCGATTTATGTGGAAATGGAGCCCGAGCTGCTGAGGACTTTGCTGATGAATGTCGCCAGCACATCACGTTTGGCAGTTGAGCTATTCCTTCAGCTCCAAAGTGACAGTGAGGATTCCGACAATGATATATCGAGTTCGCCTGACGCACGTGTGACACTAAATTGCTTGTGGCAGTAACGGACATGCTCAGCACCGTGGAACGCCTGCCTTTTGGGCTCGGGAACAAGCACTGAGTGTGGGATCACATCGTCCTGCAAGTCTGGGATGACGAGCAGTGGCTGCAGAACTTTCGGATGAGAAAAGCCACTATTTCATGGGACTGTGTGAGGAGCTCAAACCCCCCCACCCTGCGGCGCAAGGACACAAGATTGAGAGCTGCCCTGCGGGGCAGTGGAGAAGAAGCAGGTGGCTATTGCAATCTGGAAGATGGCAACTCCAGACAGCTTACCGATCGTCGTGCGAACCAGTTTGGAGTGGGAAAAAGTCGACCGTTGGCAATAGTGTTGATGCAAGTTGCAGGGCCATTTAATCGCATCCTGCTAAGAAGAACCGTGACTCTGGGAACGTGCAGGACATTCTGGATGGCTTTGCACAAATGGGTTTCCCTAACTGTGTAGGGGCGATAGATGGGACGCATATTCCTATTCTCTGGCACCTACCCCACCTTGGCATCCGAGTACATTAATCGGATAGAGGTATTTCTTGTGGTTCTCCAGGCGCTTGTGGATTCACACGTGGCATTTTCATTGACATTTAAACAGGGCTGGCCTGGAAAGGCTGCATGATGCACGCATCTTTTGCGGAACAGTGGCCTGTTCAGGAAGCTTGCAGTCTGGGACTTTTTTCCCAGACTGCAAGATCACAGTAGGGATGTCGAAATGCCCATTTGTGATCCTTGGAAGACCCCGCTTACATGTTAATGCCTTGGCTCATGAAACCGTATACAGGGAAGCTTGACAGGAACAAGACCGGTTCAACTACAGGCTGAGCCGGTGCAGAATGACTGTGGAGTGTGCTTTCGGCCGTTTAAAGGGATGCTGGAGATCTCTTTATGGGAAGCTAGACTTGGGAAAGCAGCATCCCTGCGTTATAATCCACGTGCTGTACCCTCCATAATATTTGTGAAGGGAAGGGTGAAACATTCAGTGAGGCATGGACCTCCAAGGTTCAACGCCTGGATGCTGACCAATTTGCACAGCCAGAGAGCAGGGCTAATAGAGAGGCCCAGCACAGGCAGGGCTACAAGGATTAGGGATGCTTAAGGGAGCAATTGAGGCTGAAAGCCAACATAGTAGGGCTCAGACAATATAATCCCAACTTATCCCAGAGAAATATGGGGAATTAGTTATTTCCTCCTCTCCCTACCACCACCATTAATTTTCTTCCTCTGTTGTGATGATGGCATGCTGGGCCTAGATCTCCAAAGGTATTTAAGCACCTACCTCCTATTGAAATCAATGGGAGTTAGGTGCCTCATATCTTTGGGGATCTGAGCCTTGGAGGTTAGGAAATTTGGAAAGCGAACATCTTCAGCTGCATAACACCAATGTATTTCCTTAGTCAGTGGCGTTCTCTGCTCCTAGTGACTCATAGTTCTCAGGGCTGGTAGGTGAACGTACAGGTGTTGGGGGCAGCTGGTGGTGGTAAGAACCTGGATGCTGGAAAAGGGGGTTTTGAGCTGACATTGGGGCACAAGGGAGAGAGCTTTGGGACGAGGGGGGGGGCAGCACGGTAAGTGCTCTGCCTGCATGGCTACCAGTGACTGCATACAGTCCGTTTGGCGCGCCAGGAGGCTTATCAGCTGCTTAGTGCTTTTCTTCTTAGCCAATTCCTTTCTCCTTCTTTCTGTTTCCCTCCACTGCTAAATCTTTTCTCTCCAGTCCTGAAGCCTCTGGCTCTCTCTGGCAGACTGATTCATAACTGCTTTTACCAAAGCTTCTTTGCTTTTTCTTGGTTTCCTCCTCAGGTTTTGTAGCTTTTCAGCAGTCTGTGATAGGGCCGGTATGTTACTAGTACTAGTCAAGGACACTGTCATTAGAAAAAAAACAAAAACGGAAACATTTATTACAGAGGCTGCATTGTGAATAATCACAGTAAGGAGTTTGTAGTCTCATTGTGCCATACTTTACACATAGCAAGCACAGCACAGAGAGGCCACAGCAGCGAAGACATGGTGAGTAATGGGAAATGAGTGCTCTCACTGCCGCAGCTCACCTGAGAAGGGGAACTGCTTGGGTCAGGGCTGCACTGGGGTTTCTGTGCATTGGGGAAGGCAGAGAGCAGCATGGGGGAAACTGCACTGAACACTATCCCTACATTTTCCACAGGAGTTAATCCTGTAAGATATCTCGCTGCTGTGTGTTACCGTGGAAGAGCAGGAGGGTCTTCTACAGCAATGCGGATTCCGCCTTGGTCCTTATGCAGCTTGCCTGTGTGCAGCAATGGTCCCCCCATCCCTCGCGGCACAGTGGCATGGACGCGTTAGCCTGACCGGGACAAGGACCACAGTGGCTCTCTCTATAAACTTGCTCAAGCGCATTGCCTACGCTCTGGCAGAAACTTTTGAAGAGATTACCGAGGCCGTTTACGAGACGTGATACACCACATCAATGGGCTATTCCACATCTAGGCATGCATGCAGCCTTAACCCTCCCTCCTCTCCCGAAACATTTCCATCCTGAAAATAAAAGCTGCTTACCGGGAACCCACTCCTCTGCTTCTTCTTCACCAACAAGTTCCAGCTGCTGCGATTGCCTAGCTTCCTCCTGGCTTGGGAAGAGCTCCTAGCTGCATGCCTCCTGGGACTCCGGGGTGTCTCCCCCCACCCCAGTACCCTCACTCTCGGTTTCCTCCCCCCCCACCTCCCTCTCCTCTCCCTGCTCTGAACTGTCCATCGTAGTCCTCGGATTGGCAGTGGGGGTCATCCCCAAGTATTGCATCCAGCTCCTTGTAAAAACGGCAGGTCATGGGGGCAGCACCTGAGCGGCAGTTTCTCTCATGGGCTTTGCAATAGGCACTCCACAGCTCCTTTACTTTAACCCTGCATTGCACCACGTCCTGCTCATGGCCCCTTTCCAGCATGGACTTTGATATCTGCCCATAGGTATCATAATTCCTACAGCTGGAGTGCAGCTGTGACTGCACAGCTTCCTCACCAAAAACACTGCTGAGGTCCAGCAACTCACCAGTGCTCCATGCTGGGGCTCGTTTGGCGTGTGGAGGCATGGTTACTGATTGATTGATTGATTGATTGATTGCACTCCACACCTGGCTGAGCAAACAGGAAGGGGATTTTTAAATTTCCCGAGGCATTTAAAGGGCGGGTCACCTGAGCCCAGGGCAGTAGAGTGCGAACTGATGAGCAGATTGGCTGAAAAGGTATTCTGGGATACCTCCTAATATCCTGGAGGCCAATAGAAGTGCCTTTGGTGGCCACACTTGATGAGCAGCGCTGCATCACCAGCAATGCAATCATTACACCCCAAGCAGACCAGATGTACAGCCAGCGCTGCAGCCAGGGAGTTGCAGCGCTGGCTGTGCCTTGCAAGTGTGGACACAGAGTAAGTTGCAGCACTGTAAACCCACCACCAGCGCTGCAACTCTCCAGCGTAGCCATGCCCTTAGGTAAGACCATCAGTGGATGCATTGATCTGGGGCTCAGACAATATAATCCCAACTTATCCCAGAGAAATATGGGGAATTAGTTATTTCCTCCTCTCCCTACCACCACCATTAATTTTCTTCCTCTGTTGTGATGATGGCATGCTGGGCCTAGATCTCCAAAGGTATTTAAGCACCTACCTCCTATTGAAATCAATGGGAGTTAGGTGCCTCATATCTTTGGGGATCTGAGCCTTGGAGGTTAGGAAATTTGGAAAGCGAACATCTTCAGCTGCATAACACCAATGTATTTCCTTAGTCAGTGGCGTTCTCTGCTCCTAGTGACTCAAGGGGATAAAAATGTCTCTTTTCCACTAAATTCTTTATAATTTGGAAGGGGAAAAAGACAAACCAGCAAGTGAAGATCACTGCATCACAGCCACAAAACACTAAGACATACACAAAGAGCATTTCCTACATGAGATGCCCTCCTCGGGTGAATCTGTCGTCTGTTTAATAGACTTGCATCCAAAGACTGAAAACAGTGAAAATAGCAACTATAAGGGCTGATAGTGCCAAGAAGGTGTGGAACGTTGTCAGATTGGAACAGCAGGGTTTCATACCAACTTTGCCTTGGTATAAATAATCACACAAGGTGCCAGGCAATGGAGAATCAGGCTCACGGTCTTATTAAGAACTCTGAATAATCCGCAGAGTCTTGTGGTCAGGGTCCTTCTGATGAAAGTGAGGTGAAACTTCTTCAGGGGAATTGCTGCCCTGAATCTTTCCAAACATGGCACAAATGCTCCAGCTTCCTCTGAGTAGGGTTCTCCTCACACATTTCAACATTCTAATGGCCCTTTGGATCGGATCCTATTCCCATTGACAAAAATGGCAAACCCCCCATTATTTCAAAGGGATCCCAAAGGGTCTTTTCTTCAGAAGATGCTTTGCCGGACAAAAATGTCAGGATTGCTATAACAAAGCCAAGTACTTCTATTTATTAATGGTCTTTCCATTGACTTTAGTGGGCCATCAATTTGTCTGACTTGTTTTTGTGAGCGTACGTTTCTGTTATCCTGGTGCCACAGTATTTTGGATCTGCTGCTCCCTTCAGTTTTGAAAGTTTCCCCTGTTGTTGGCTAGGCATAGTTCCATGCTAAAAATAGGAACACCCTTTTACCAGTCATGTCTGTCTGGAATTATGTATTCAAAGGGTGGGATAGAGAGACGTGGAATAAAGGTTTAATGAATCACAAAACTGAATCCTTTATGAGCTAGCAGCTTATTCTTGGTTGTTCTGCATAAAACAACAACTTTATGTCCTGTGTCTTGTGCTCAATGAATTGGGAGCTAAACTTATCATATAGAAAGAAAATCACAAAGGCAATCATGCAGTCTCTTATTAGTAATTCCTTTATCCCCAGCTCACAGTAGAATATGAATTGATTGTCAAAGATTTTTTAAGTGTCTTTGATTGAGGAGATGATCTCTGATAAGCTGCTAGAGTGAAATAAAAGCTAACAGCTGCTCCATTTAACATCAGTTTGCCTCCATTTCTGGTGGTTTGATAAATAACTAGTTTGTATTCATCAACACATCTGCGGCCCAGCTCCCCTCGTACACACCTCCCTACTTATGCAAAAGATTTGATGCTGACAGAGATGTCAGGTATTAAATCTGGGATTAGAAAAAGTTTTTGCAGTAAGTCTTAAAACATAGACATCCTGTTTCTGTGCTAGCACTTTGAACTATTTTGTTTTAAACCACCCATAGCATCTGACAGTGATAGGGCTCTACTGCGCATATCCTATAAAAATGGAGAAAATAAGGCAATGTCTGTGCTTTAGAAGAAATACAGGAAACATCTTGATGTGCTTTTCGTGGTGTTGGGTACACGAAGCAATAAAATAATGTTATGATCAGCCAACCTTCTGGGTGTTGTGGACATATGTACAAGATCTCCCAAACATTTATCTGGCTTGCAGCATGTAAAGGGTTAAACACCAGCCAAGCCCCCAGAGTACAGGCATTTGATAACTGCACATGCTGTTTACTACTGACAGTTGTTTTCTCCAACGTCATAAGCATTATCCCTATTTTATTATGCTTAGCGCATCCACTGATGTGCTAAGTGCCTGACAGTCAAGGAAAGACATGATCCTTGCCCCAAAGAACTTGCAGTCTTTGGGCTCCATCATGGCTTTGTTCCAAGATCCACGTGTGATTCAGTCACAGTCTGACCCCTGGTTCCCTCCCATCTCTGGTTGAGGGGAGGGGAGGTGTACACTTTGCCAGCCTTATACCTGGTGCAGTTTTCATCCAGCACAATGCACTACTAGCCATCACTCCACACTCCCATCCACACGAACTGCCCCTCTTGTACAAATAGCCATGGCATTGGTAGCTGGGGCAGAGGAGTAAGTCAGCTTCCCCATCTCAAAAGAGAGAGGAACCATCAAGACAGTTACCGTGCAGAACAAAACTTCTCTCCTAATCAATTTGTGCTGGCCCCCTCACCTCGTCTACTTCTCCCAACACTTGGTAATTACATGACGTGCAGCAACTGCATTCAGAACCCAGTTCTGCACAACTTTGCTTCCATGATTAGCCCCTCTGATGCCTTGCATGAGTCAGGGTCACAGGATAACTACCAGCTCGCTCTCAGCTAGCGTTTTTCTGCAGTAGATCTCAAATGAGGTGTCATTAGTCCCATTTTACAGCTAGGCAAACTGAGGCACAGAGGGGGAAGTGACTTGCCCAAGGTCTCCGTGCAACAAAGTTGGGAATAGAACCAAGTCTCCAACCAGTCCTCTATCCTCTAGGCAACACTGCCTCCCTAGCCCTTGGACTGTAAACTCCTTGAGACAGGGACCTGCTTCTACCTTTTTGTTCCATCATACAGACCTATATCACTGCAAAAATGATCAGTCATACTAATGTACGATAAAAAGCTGCACAGTAAACAGTGTCCCAAGGCACCACAAATTAATTCTTCAATACACCTCTACCTTGATATAAAGTGACTCAATATAACACGAATTTGGATATAACGCAGTAAAGCAGTGCTCCCGGGGGGTGGGGCTACGCACTCCGGTGGATCAAAGAAAGTTCGATATAATGTGGTTTCACCTATAACACGGTAAGATTTTTTGGCTCCCAAGGACAGCGTTATATCGAAGTAGAGGTGTAGTTCTTCTAATCGGAGTTCAAAGTGTATCAGAAAAGTATAGTTGTATTTCTCCCCTCTCCCACAATAAGAAACGTTTGCAAGGCAGCATGAAGGAAATAATGATGCAGGATCCCATAAACAGTGGGCATCAATACCCAGTGCCTTTGCCCTCAAGCTATGCAGAGGCAGAGCCACCAGCCTTTCACATCTGCTGCTGCCTTATTTATTGGCAGGCCACATTTGACACTGTCTTTGAAAGAATCTTAGAAGTTCACAGATTCAGTGTTTAGACTGAGTTAAGCCTTTTCCAAAGGAATCACATCAAGGCTTATGCAGGAGCAGAGCTAAAATGCCTTTGTATTTATTTATAGTAGCTAAGTTAGGGAAGCACAGTCTTTAGAGATTTAAAAACAAAGGACCAGATCCTCAGCTGGTATAAATCGGCATAACCCCATTGAATTCAATAGTGTTATGCCAACTTACTCTAGCTAGGAAACTGGCCCATCATGAGCCTTTACTTATCTTGGGAGGCCTTTTAATCCATGCTCAGGTCCCTAAGTGAATAGTCTTAGAATTCAACACCCTAGAAAATATCCATCACATTTGTTGTTTTGATCATAACCACGCATCATCCTGAGAAGCCAGGTTTCTCAGTGGTATGCCAGTCTTGTAGCAAAGTGAGATTGCACCAGTAATTCCTCCTAGAGCTCTGCATCTTTACCCTCAATAACTAATAATAGTTATTAGAAGGTCTAGTGAGGTATCAGGGCCCCACAGTGCTAGGTGCTGTAACACAAAGATGGTCCCTGCCCTGAAGCCCTTGTAGCACAAGTATGTGATCGGAGACAACAGGTGGCTACAACCAACAGATGGGCGAGTCCAAGGAAACAATGAGATGATTCTAAACAGCATCTAATAAAACATTCAGGGCCAAGCACGGAACTGTTTTTGGGACAGGAGCTGCTCCAAACTTGCACGACCATGCACAATGGACTACCTCAGTGGCCAACCTTCCAACGAGAACTCCTATTTTTTCAGAGGGCTTAAAGCTCTGAAAGACTCTTTTAACCTCTATCCAGCCAACAGACCTCTGTCAATAGTCTGAAGGGATGTTCTAACAAATTTTTGTCCTTCACTGTCCATCTAGCAACTCCTATAAGCCACTTGTCTCCCCCTCCCAGGTCACTGTGCCTCAGAGACTGTGCCTGTGAGAAATGAAGGGAGAGGGAAGCCAGTGGCACGAGATGCCTTATGACAGTTCTGACCAATTGTTGCTCACCTCCACCTAAGCCAGGCCAGCAGATGGTGGATAGTTTGCCAGACTGGCCTACCTTCACTTGGGAGCAAATTCAAGATCTTTCTCCTAGGTTGAGGAATTTCCTTGCTGCTTTGTGGATAAAATAAGAACACAAGAACGGCTATAGTGTGTCAGATCAATGGCCTTGTAGCCCACTACTCTGTCTCTGACAATGACCAGTGCTGGATGCTTCAGAGTAGTGGTCCCCAACACGGTGCTTGTGCGCACCATGGCGCCTGGCGGGGTATCTATCTGCGCCTGCGTACTGGCTGGCAGACAAGCATCCACTGAAATGCTGCCGAAAAGCAGTAAGGTTAAGAGACATCGCTGCTGAAAAGCCACTGAAAAGCGGCACCATCAAGAAGCATCGCCGCCGAAAATCTGATATTTGGCGGCATTTCGGCAGCGATGCCTCTTGACATTGCTGCTTCTCAGCGGCATTTCGGTGGATGCTTGTCTGCCTGTCACAGTCCTTGGTGGCTTGTCATCTGGCGCCTGCCAGACGAAAAAGGTTGGGGACCACTGCTTCAGAGGAAATGAACAGAATTGGGCAATTTGCTGTGATCCATCCCTTGTTGTCCAGTCACAGCTTCTGGCAGCTGGAGGTTTAGGGACACTAAGAGCATGGGATTGCACCTCTGACCATTCTTGGCTAACTTTGATGGACGCATCCTCCATGAATTTATCTAATTCTTTTTTTAATCCGGTTATACTTTTGGCCTTCGCAACATCCAGTGGCAATGATTTTCTCAGATTGACTGTACGTTGTGTGAAGAAATACTTTCTTATATTTGTTTTAAACCTGCTGCCTATTAAATTAATAGGGTGACTTCTAGTTCTTGTATTATGTGAAAATGTAATCAACACTTCTTTCTCCACTCCATTCTTTGTTTTATAGACCTCATATCCCCCCTTGATTCTCTTTTCCAAGCTGAACAGTCCCAGTCTATTTAATCTTTCCTCCTATGGAAGCTGTTCCATACCCCTAATCATTTTTGTTGCCCTTCTCTGTACCTTTTCCAATTATAATATAACATTTGAGATGGGCGACCAGATCTTCATGCAGTATTCCAAGTGTGGGCGTATCATGGATTTATGTACTGGCATTATGATATTTTCTGTAATATTATCTATCCCTTTTCTAATGGTTCCTAACGTTGTTAGCTTTTTTGACAGTCAATGCGCATTGAGCAGATGTTTTCAGAGAACTATCCAGGATGACTCAAGAAGATCTCTCTTGAGTGGTAACAGCTAATTTAGAATACAATTTTATGTGTAGTTGGGATTATTTTTCTGATGTGCATTGCTTTACACTAACATAAAATGTCAGATGAAATTCAGTTGCCCAGTCACCAGGCTTGGTGAGATACCTTTATAACGTCTCACAATCAGCTTTGAACTTTAAGTAATTGTCATCTGCAAATTTTGCCACCTCACTGTTTAGCCCTTTTTCCAGATCATTTATGAATATGTTGAACAGTGCAGGTCTCCGTACAGATCCTTGGGGCTATTTATCTCTCTCCATTGTGAGAGCTGACCATTTATTCCTACTCTTTGTTTATCTTTTAACCAGTTACCTGATTCATGAAAGGACCTCCCTTCCTATCCCATTACTACTTACTTTGCTTAAGTGCCTTTGGTGAGGGACCTTGTCAAAGGCTTTCTTAAAGTCCAAGTAAACTACATCCACTGGATCACCTTTGTCCACATGCTTGTTGAGTGCCTCAAGGAATTCTAATAGGTTGGTGAGGCAAAAGCAGTGTTGATGCTTCCCAAAAATATTGTGTTCATCTGTGTGTCTGATAATTCTGTTCTTTACTATAGTTTCAACTAATTTGCCTAGCACTGCAGTTAGGCTTACTGGCCTGTAATTGCCAGGATCATCTCTGGAGCCTTTTTTTAAAATAGGTGTTGCATTAGCTACTCTCCAGCCAGCTGGAGCAGAGGCTGATTTAAGCAATAGGTTACATACCACAGTTAGTAGTTGTGCAATTTCATATTTTAGTTCCTTCAGAACTCTTGGGTGAATACCATTGGGTCCCGGTGACTTATTACTGTTTAGTTCATTAATTTGTTCCTCAGATTTGTCACCTCAAAAGAGTGGCTCAAGTGTGGGGAACTGCAGTGAAGACCAATGCAAAGAATTCATTTAGCTGCTCTGCAACAACCTGGCCTTCCTTGAGTGTTCTTTGAGCACTTCAATCATCTAGTGGCTGCACTGACTGTTTGGCAGGCTTCTGATGAACTGAAGCACATTTGTGCTGTTAGTTTTTGTGTCCTTAGTAGTTGTTCTTCAAATCCTTTCTTGATCTACCTTATATTTTTAAACTAGACTTGCCGGAGTTTATGCTCCTTTCTGTTTTCCTCACTAGGATCTGACTGCCAATTTTTAAAGGATGCTTTTTTTCTTTTTTTGGCCTCTAACCACCTCCTTTACTCTGTTGGTTAGCCATGATGGCCTTTTTGGAGGGTGCAGGGGATGGGTACTCTTAGTGGGCTTTTTTATTAGTGGTTACATTTATTTTGAGCCTTTTATATGGTATTTTTAAATAGATGCAATTTGCAGGCATTTCACCCTTATGACTGTTCCTTTTAGTCTCCATTTAACTAGCTTCTTCATTTTCATGTAATTTCCCTTTTTGAAGTTAAATGCTACTGTGGTGGGTTTCTTTGGCATTTTTCTCACTGCATGGATGGTAAATTTAATTACAATATGGTCACTTCTGCAGAGAGGTTTGGTTACATTCACCTGTTGAACTAGAGCCTGTGCACTGTTAGGACTAAATAAAGAATTGTTTCTCCCTTTATGAGTTGCAGGACAAGCTGCTCCAAGAAGCAGTCATTTACAGTGTCTATAAATTTTATTTTTATCTCTGCATCCCTTCCTGAAGTGACTATGAAGATAGTTGAAATCACCCATCATTATTGCTTTTTCTGCCTTTGTAGACTTTCTGGTCTCCCTGAACATTTCACAATCACAGTCACCATCATGGCAGTATATTCCTACTGCTATACTCTTATTGTTTAAGCATGGAATTTTTATCCATAGCGAGTCTATGGTACAGTCTGATTTATTTACAATTTTTATTTTATGTGACACTATGCTTTCTTTCACATATAGTACCACTCCTCCACCATCACAATCTTCTCTGTCATTCCTATATATTTTGTACCCTGATATTATGGTGTCCCATTGCTTATCATCATTCTACCAAGATGTCTATTACATCAATATCCTCATGTAAAGTCAGGTAACCATCTTAGTATTTAGGCTTCTAGCAGTCACACATAAACTGTACATTTTGTTACTACGTAATGGTCTATCTTTGTGTATAATATTTAAATGGGACTCTTATGTTTTACTAATTCCTCCCTAGTTCCTACCTGTATTTTACCAACTTGTTCCTATCCCATTTACTAGGATATCAAGTTCTCCCTTTAATGAAATCATCCCTAAGTGTTGCCTCCACCCAAAACTGGTGTTCCTCCACACCTTTGCGCCCTCCCACAGCCCTTAGTTTAAAAAAAAAAAATCTCTACTACTTTTTTAATTTTACAAGCCAGCAATCTGGTTTCACCTTGGTTTAGATGGATCCCATCCTTCCTGTATAGGGTCCTCCTTTCCCAAAAGGTCTTGCAGTGCCTAATAAACCGAAACCCCTCCTCCCTACATCATCTCATCTATTCATTGAGACCCTGCAGTTCTGCCTGTCTTTCTGTCGTGTGCAGCTGGAAGCATATCAGAGAATGCTACCATGGAGGTCCTAGACTTTAATCTCTTACCTCTCTTACCCTTTCCTAGTTCAGATCCAGACCGAGCTCCATTGTGGCAGAGCAGAATGACAAGGGGATGCTGAAACTGAACTGTCCCTGAATCTAGTGACCAAGGGTCTGCCTGAGTTAGACAGAGCTGCAATTATGCTGGGGAGAGTTTGCACCACAATCTGCGGCTTTGATCTGTACCCTTCCTGTAGGGTGATCCAACGTCCCAATAAAATCAGGACTGTCCCGATATTTAGGCATTTGTCCAGCGTCTTGACTGATCTTTGGTTGGGAGGCAATTTGTCCTGATATTTCGTGGTACTCTTTTTTTTTTTTTCCCTCTGCCGGCAGCACTCAGCAACACCCCCCACCCCCCCGCCCATGTGTCCCGATATTTTCTTCATCTCATCTGGTCACACTACCTTCCTGACAGGTGTAGGCCAGCCAGGGGGGATTATTAGAACTGTTTCTGATGAAGGCGGTCTACAGCTCCACTGGGGAGGACAAAGGGGCAGCTATCTTCAAGGAAGTATTTGGGATATGTCTGCTCATGAAACTATTTCTTGTCATTAATAGTCTGGATGATCTGGCTGCTTCGAACCTCCCTTGATTGGAATGTAATCATCATAGAGTTTGTAGCATTATCCAGAGTCCAGATATTGACCTAAACATATCTGCCTTCAAGCCTGGGTACAATATGAAAATGGTGCTAGTTGCTTGACTGAGGATGTCCTCCTGGAGATGGATGAAGATTGGTGCCCAGGTTCTTTCAGAACTGTAGGCTTTGATGGTTCCTGACAGGGACCATGACATTTTGGATACACATTTGCTGTGTATTTGGATATACATTTGCGCCTAGCTGGGCCTGATGGAGTTGTCTTTGATTCGCATTGCTCCTTTTTCTAGCCAACAGATCCCATAGAACAGCATGGAGTAATTGCTTTTCTTCCCCACCTTGGAAGGGGCCACAGTTTCCATGCTGAAAGCCCTTCTGTTCAAAGTATGTCTGAAGTTGTTAGGGGAGGCCTGTGTCTTCAGTAGACTCATGACACTCATCCCAATGACTCCACCTCATCTGATCCAGTTGATATGACCGAGCATCTTAGAGCACTTCAACTGATTTTACCCCAGAATGTGACCAGTCTGTGTTCATCCTACCTTATAGTTATGTTATTTCTAATATCTTGTCTTCCTTATTCTGAGTGCTGGAGAAGTTTGGAAGATCAATACAGATGCAGAGACGCAAGCCCAGCTTTTATGAATTTCCAGGGGCTTTTAAATGAATGTAATAACAGAAAATTAAGATTCAGTGTCTTCCTGAGTTCTCTTGGGACATAGAAATAAACTTAACAGAATTTGGTACTGTGATACAGTCTCAGAATAGTTGATATCATTTCGATTAAAATAAACCCTTCTGCATCCTCTCTACTCTGTGAGAGCTCCCTAAAAGACACACATGTGGAAGGCTGAATTTTTGAGCAATGTAGTTATAGCAACAGGTACTTTCATTTATGTGAGACAGTTACATAACAATCAGCTTCACTTTATGAAGTGGAATGCACTGAACAAAAGGTGTGATCAAAAGAGATGACAAAAACAAGTGGGAATGGGTGGGGGGAAAATTGCTTTGAGGAATGGAGAAAGCCTTTTGGTTTAACATACCTGTCTGGGGTAACTGATCCGAGGTAGCATACCTTCCTCTGTTTGTTTGATCTTAGTGCTTAGCCTCCTGCTTAGCACCAAATCCCTCAAGCCTATTTCTATGCACAAGCAAACCCATGTGTCTCCTGATCTCATTTATACCCCAAAGCCTCAAATCACTGTTCTATGTAAACAATACAGAGACATGCCGATGCACACGGGAGCAACATAGCCCCTGTAAATGCACAAGACACACTGGGTTCTGTGAGGTGCCCTGGTGTCTTTAATTACACTTTGCTGACTGTCTCTTACTCACAACATGCAGCTGGGCTAAAGAGCAATTCTCCTGCCTACAACTCAGAAACCCTGCTAGAAAAAATCAATAGTAATTTGGCAATATTCTGGCACTTGAACAGCTGCATTGCAATGTCTCTGGAGAAGCCGATTCAATCTGCCAGTCCCTAGATTAAGCAAAAACAGTAGGAACTTTCATATTGGCTTTAAGCAGACATTCTTTTGCCTGCATGATATAGTATCCCAGTGAATTCACTTCAAACACGAGGAGTCTGATTTTTGTGCACATTCAAAGCAGATCCCACCAGCGGAGTTATAGACTGAATCAAGCATAGGGGAGGAGAGATGAAAGAGGTCCTGTTAGGTGATGTGGGGCATGTCTGAATTATGGGCAATATGGCAGCATAGCTACATAGCTATGCTGCTGTAACCCTATAGAGTAGAGGCAGGCTACAGTGACAGAAGAGGTTTGCCCGAACAACAGTAGCTAGATCAATTGGAAGCATCCTTCCATGGACCTAATTGCATCTACCTGGGGGTTAGGTCTGTATAGCTACAGTGCTCAGGGAGGTGGAATTTTCACACTGTCGCTATGATGACCTAAATTGTAAGTGCAGACCAGGCCTTAGTCTATTGCCCAGCCAGGACAGCCCTTCTGTTTACAGCATATTGTCTAGCCCTGGATCCACTCTTGTCCTGCACATCCCCAGGGACGGGGCTTCCACCCCTGCTCTTAAGTGACTGGTCCACAGTGTAATTCAAAGAAACATGTCCAGTGGTTGGGGCCTTACCTGGAATTCGGGACACTTGGGTTTGATTCCCAGCTTTTACATGCTCAGGCAAGTCACTTATGGTCTGGCCGTACCGTGTAAGCTGTGCATGGGCTAGCCTACCCAAGCTGCCTTGAATGCAGCCAGGGTGGGTAATAATAGCAGTGAATACAGCCCAGAGGCTAACGAGCCAAGTAGGTATCCTGGGTCAATGCTAGGCTTGTACCACCTGTGCTGTTATCTGTGCTAGCTGCATTCAAGGTAGCCCATACCCAGTGTTTGCTGTCTGGGCCAACACTTAGGTTATGTCTGCACAGCAATTAAACACCACGGATGGCCTGGGTCAGCCGACTCCGACTCATGGGGTTTGGGGCTGTAAAACTGTTGTGTAGACATCTGGGATCAGGCTGCATCCTGAGTTCTAGGGGGTCCCAGAGCCTGGCCTCCAGCCTGAGCCCAAACGGCTCCATGGCCATTTTTAGCCTGCAGCCTGAACCTTGTGAGCCTCAGTCAGCTGAGCCAGGCCAGCCGCAGCCTGATCTGGATATGTTACTCCAGTGTAGATGCATCTCTCTGGGCCTCAGCTCTCCAGCTGCAAAGCAGGAATAACTTCACTTCCCTACCTCACACAGGTCTTGTGAGGATTAAATGCATTAGCATGTGGGCTGCTCAGCTATGACACTATTGGCAGCCATTAGATAGACTGACATGCATGGTGAGAAATTCAGCCGTGCTTATTTGAATGCAATTCCAGCAGAAGTCAATTTGGTGTTTTGATTGGAACAAGCCAGCCGGCAGGGGACTTGTCCTACGTGTTCCGTCTGAACTGTTTTTAACTTCATCCATTTCCTCCAGGTTATACCACCTGTGCCAGCCTCCTCCACATTCACAGACTTCAGTGGACTGATTAGGGAGTATGGTGCTACCCAATCAGAGCAAGACTGTCCGAATCAGACCTTCATTCAAAGGAAACCAGGTCTTTGCCCTCCCACTCAGACTGCCAGATACAGCACACAGCAGCATCAAGGACACAGAGACTAAAATGAATTATTTACATGATAGGACTTAAGTGGGATTTGCCCATGGACACATAAGAAGTCTGTGGCACATCCAGGAATTGAACCTAGCCCTTCTTGCAGGCTATGCTGAGGCAACATTTTCTTATTCACAGATCCAACATGAAGCTCTGGAGACAAACAAAGGGTGGATACACCAACTGGGGTTAAAATAATCAGCTTAAAATATGTTTAAGGCACAAACAAAGGCTAGTAGAGTCTATGGTTACTGAGAGCACAGGTCTGTTCTTTTATATGAATTCAGTAAAGCCCTACTTTATAAGGGCCAGCTTCTCAGCTGGTATAAAAAAGCCTAGCCTCCTTGAATTCAGTATTAGTCAGGGATAAACAATATACATTATTCTGACATCAGGATAAGATCCTCTACTTTAAATATATGTCTGCTTCTTTGATTTCTCTCAATAGCTTCCTGTTGATATACATATTTACTTGTATAAATTCCTGCCACTTCCCCATCCAAAGCTGCTCTTGGTTATGATCTGGAAATAAATCCCTAAAGGAGGGTGGGAAGAGAAAGCCTGGACTCTCTTCCCATGGGTGTTGTCTGTAATAAGAGAATTAAGACCTCTAATCTATTTCTATTGGGGAGGTTACATAAGGTGATTTTGGAAGCAATTGAAAGGTTAGTAAGGAACCTCTACCAGGAAATGTATCGAGTCTTATTATCTTTTATCTGACAAAAGCATAAAGTGTGCAGAAATCACGAGTTAGCCTAGAAGGAAACCTCTAGAAGACTTATCTACACAGTGTGCATGCTTATCGAGAGAACAAGAGCTGGGTTCTATCAGCCAGCTGTGGGGCCTTGCAGAGATAAAGATATCCTTTTGCCCAGCACTGACTGAGATAAATCATTCTGTCCTCTCGTTGCCATTACTCCTAACCTCTCTTTGGCCCTGTCCAGTTGTTACACAATTTAGCTCCAGGAGCCAGTGCAAGGAAGCACAACATCTGTGTCTTTTCTGAAGTTTCTTGATGCATTCTCACCGGTGGAGGGAAAAAAAGCAGTTGCTTAAGGGTATGTCTACACTACGGGATTATTCCGATTTTACATAAACCAGTTTTCTAAAACAGATTGTATAGTGTCGAGTGCACGCGGCCACGCTAAGAACATTAATTCGGCAGTGTGTGTCCATGTACCGAGGCTAGCGTCGAGTTCCAAAGCGTTGCACTGTGGGTAGCTATCCCGTAGCTATCCCATAGTTCCCGCAGTCTCCCCCGCCCATTGGAATTCTGGGTTGAGATCCCAATGCATGATGGTGCAAAAACAGTGTCGCGGGTGATTCTGGGTAAATTGTTCAATCACTCAATTCCCCTCCATGAAAGCAACAGAGACATCATTTCACACTTTATCTCCTGGAATTTGACCCTGGCAGACGCCCATACGATGGCAACCAGGCACCTCATTTCCGCCTTTGTCCTCGAGTCACCGCATTTTTAAGATGCTGCCTGATCAGATCAGGGTACTGCAGTGCTTACACCAGCAGCATTCATTTTGCCTTTGCAATTTTGTTTTAAGCAGAGACCGGTTCACATCCTTATTGCACCGTTCTGCCCATGCATTTGTAACTGGTGATTGAGATGACGAGAATAAATATCAGTCGTTTCTGTACCATCTGATTGCTGTTCATGGGGTGCTCCTGGCCTGGCCCTCGCTGAGGGTCGCCGGGGGCGCTCCACACAGAACCAAAAAAAATTGGAATGACTTCGGTCCTTCCTTTTCTTTATGTTGTTGGGTTCTTAAAAATACGAGTCAGTTCCTTGCCTAGAATACTGGGGCAAGTTGGTATCTTAAATAAGAACCAGGAGAGCACAGCTTGCTCCGGGTGTCAGGAGGCCACAGGAATCCCGCAGAAAATGATGAGGTCTAGCTCTATGGCCATTCTAGGTCACCGCAACAATCCACCCATGCTCCTCTCCTTTCCCCAACCCCTCTCTGGCTCCGAGCAGGCTCCCGTCCCATGATGAAATTCACCGAAAATAATAAAAGTGCCAAAAAAACAAAAAAAAAAAAAAAAAAAAAAAAAAAAAAAAAAAAAAAAAAACCAAAAAAAAAAAAAAAAAAAAAGAAAAAGTCAAAAAAAATAAAAAAAAAAAAAAAAAAAAAAAAAAAAAAAAAAAAAAAAAAAGATAAAAAAAAAAAAAAAAAAAAAAAAAAAAAAAAAAAAAAAGAAAACAAAAAAAAAAAAAAAAAAAAAAAAAAAAAAAAAAAAAATAAAAAAAAAAAAAAAAAAAAAAAAAAAAAAAAAAAAAAAATTAAAAAAAAAAAAAAAAAAAAAAAAAAAAAAAAAAAAAAGAAAGTAAAAAAATATAAAATAAAAAAAAAAAGAAAAAGATAATAGAATAAATATAATAACAAAAAAAAAAAAAAAAAACATAGAAAAAAACAAAAATAAAGATAAAAAAAAAAAAAAAATAAATAAAAAAAAAATAGAAAAAAATAACATAAAAAAAAAAAGATAAAAAAAAAAAACACAAACACAGAATCCACAAAACAAGATATTACAATTAGAAGAAATATAAAAATCATATAAGACATAACCAAACATAAACAACATACATACAAAGAAAACAAAACACAAATAGAAAATATTAACAGACACAAGAAAAAAAAAAAATAAATAACACACAACAAAAGAAAAAAAAACAGGACAAAAAAAAGAATATAGAAAAAAAAAAAAACACAATAAGGAACAAATAAAAAAAAAAAAACAATACAAAAAAAAATAAAAAAAGTAAAAAACAACCAAAAAGAAAAAAAAAAAAAATAAGAAAAAAAAAAAAAAAAGAAAATAAAAAAAAAAAAATAAAAAAAAAAAATAGACAAACAAAATGAAATAAAAAAAAAACAAAAGAGAACAAAATATATACACAATAAAATAATAAGGAAAAAAAAAAACAGACCAATATATACAAACACACAAAGAAGAAAAAAAAAGAAAAAAAAAATAAATGTAATAAGAATACTAGGAATAACCCCTGGACTTTTTAGTGATGATAAAATGAGGAGGAAGCCTCCAGCTGCTAGTGATAGGTCCAGGCAGTACAGGAATTCTTTTCTTTAGACTATGAAACGAGGGGGGAGTGGAGGGCCGGTGGCATGATGGAGCTCCAGTTGCTATGATGAAGAGCGGTTACCAGCCATTCTGTACCATCGGCCCGGGAATGACTGGGGATATTCCTATTTTGTTACCCAGGCGCCCCCGGGCCGACCTCACTGAGGCCAGCCAGGAGCAACTACACGGGCTGAAGGATGCACAGGACAATGTAAAAAAGATTAAGCAGTATCATCATAATGTTAACCATCTGCCACGGGGTAAGGAGGATGCTGCTAGGTTTCAGCGGCGTGCAGCACCCATCTACCAGCAGCAGCAGTAACATAGAGGTGACACTTTGACAAAAAGAGCGAGAAACCGTTTTTTATTCCCTTGTTCTTTCTGAGGGGGGAATAGGGTAGTAAATTGACATATTACCCTGAAACAACCTCGGGAATGTTTTTGACCCTTCAGCACTTTGGAAGCTCAGCCAAGAATGCAAATACTTTTTCGGAGGGACTGTGGGGACTGTGGGACTAGCTGGAGTCCTCGCGTACTCCCTCCTCCCTCTGATGAGCATCCATTTGTTTTGCTTTGGCTTTCCATTACGCTTGAGTCAACACGCACTGTGCGCATGATCTCTTGTCTATCATAGCTGGAGGTTTTCAAATGCTTTTCATTAATCAGTGCTTCTGTAACGGAAGTCTGATAGATAACAGATTTGCTCACCTTACAGGTGATCAGATCCGTATCTCCGTATGCCATGCTGGAGTCTTTTTTGCATTTGGGACTGCATCGCCACCCGTGCTGATCAGAGCTCCAAGCTGGGCAAACAGGAAATGAAATTGAAAAGTTCGCGGGGCTTTTCCTGTCTACCTGGCCAGTGCATCTGAGTTCAGATTGCTTTCCAGAACGGTCACAATGGTGCACTGTGGGATACCACCCGGTGGCCAATACTGTCGATTCGCGGCGACACTAACCCTAATCCAACATGGCAATACTGATTTCAGCGCTATTTCTCTCGTCGGGGAGGAGTACAGAAATCGGTTTAAAGAGCCCTTTAAATCGGTTTAACGCTGCTAAATTCGGTTTAAACGCGTAGTGTAGACCAGGCCTAATTTACAAAGGGAGTTAACTCAGTTCAGTTATAAATTTCTTAGTTCAGACAGCCTACTGGTTACTGGCACAGGCAGACACAGACATCAAACAGGCAGAGGAAATAGTGTTTGGATCCAGATCAGGTTGGGATCTGGATTGGCATTTAAACTAGAGTTTGGGGTTCGAGGCTGAACCGGAGTTAGGGTCCAGATATGGATCTGATCACATCCATTTCCAGCAAGATATTCTCACCAGGTTTTTGCTAAGGATTCTATTCTATTCTCTCCTATTCAGCATCTTATTTCACCCCATTCACCATGACATCTGAGCCCCCTTTTTCCCTGACACACAAACTGTGTGTTAAATAAGAAAGAAAGATGTCAGCTGCCCCCTTCAGCCCTAACACACACAATCTGGCAGAAACCTCAGAAGAACATGGGAGTGGATCTAGCAAGATCTCCGTCATATTCTGCTGAAATGTAGCACCAACACTATATCCTAACAAACTGGAAAGCTGGCAAAGGTCTAACCACTCGGCACAGGGAGGCAGAGCCCTTCTCTTGACCTACCCTCAGCAAAAGTACGAATCCTGCACACAGCTACTGCATGAGTTCTGCTGCATTACTGTGGCAGATGTGGTTTGTTAACCTCAATGACATGGGAGATGAGCATGACCTTCTGGTCAGGGAGAAGTAGGGGAGAGACAGGGGGGTCCTACAGGAAAGCCTAGCAATTGTACGTGTGTACTAACTGCTGAACACACTAGTGTTAAACTTGTTGGAGGGTCCACATGGTGAAAAGTGTGCCAGGGAAAGAAGTTTGAAAGTGATCGTGTCCTTCCTTCTATTGAAAAGAGGAGGGGGATCAGAAAGGCCCAGGGTGGCCCCAAAAGTGGACAGTGTTGGCTAGAAAAGGCAAGAGTCCAGGTGGCTGGAGAGTGCATTGATCCAGTAGTCTCCTGAAGGAGGTCCCTGAAATGGAGTTTGCATGGTGCCAGCAGGAGCTGATCCCATGCGCCAGGTTGCAAACCCTAGAATAGGGAGCCAGACCCAGCCCTGTGGGACCGGAGCCACTGCGACAGTATGGGACAGACTCATCCTCTACACACACTTCCCCACTCCCATCAGTGAGAATTTTTTGGAAGAGTGAGGGGCCTCCATTTGAGATTTTGGCCCAGGACCCTAAAAACCTGTGGGTAGCCCTGGATCTTATTCCCTAGCTTTGTTGTCCCCAGCTGTATGAACCCTGTTTTGCCTTGGAAATGTGTTTCATCTACTGTTACAAGACACAGTAAAATTGGAGAGACTTCAAACGGAGCTAAATGGTGGTAGACTCTACAGTGAAGGCCAGTAGCATCACCAATATGACCAATCCGTGAAATGCAGTCACCCATGTCACCAAAATCCCAGAAAGCATTTTTTTTTAAATTATTACATAAGCCCCATGCACACACCTGGAAAATAAAAGTGTGTGAGAGAAAGAAAGAGAGAGAACAAATTAAAATTCAGTTTAATCTCTACCAAATAGATGCTATCACCTGTAGAAGGATGAGAGAGAGATATGGGTAATTCCTTGGTGAACTTGTATGGGCCAATTGATAAATAAAGTTCTTATGCTGGCAACATGCATTACTTCTAGGGCTACAGTATTTAACTAGCAAGGCAGTGTGGGGATGTGTGCTTTACACAGTGAAAACAGAAGGCTACCTAGGCATTGGTCATAGAAGCTGGGGTCCACTGGGAATTTTACACTGAAATCAATGACTCATCACTGGTTTGCCTGCAGAGAGCTGACGATCTGAGGTGGGATTTCCATGCATCTTTACAATTAAAAAAAAGTATCAGATACTTTTTCCTGCATTCATTCCAAAGCAGGGCAAAATACGGAAAGGAAAGATCCAGTCCACTCATTTATCTTTTCCTTTTCTTAAAAAGGAAAGAACGGCTAAGACCCATAGCAGAGAACAGAACAATTTTCTTCAATGCTATATAAACATGAACATGGGAGAACTATCTCCATTTGCCTCATCTCTCCAGATGTGTGGAGTTGGTTTGAATTTCTCAACTAAAATGAGTTGCCCAATTAAGAACTAACATCCTCATTAATGGTGAAATTCACTCCTGTGCAGAGGGCCAGCACAGCATTCAGGGAGACTTATTTTGAGGGCTTACATGAAACTTGAGTGGTACATAGGCCTTGTGTTGGGCCTGTTCTGCCTAGTGGCAAGTCTTTCAACTGAGGATCTCAGACATTAATTAATTCTGTTTCTTCTCTTGGTCCAGGACCCACTGAAATCATTGGAAAGACTCTTACTGAGCTCCATTGGTGAGGCTTTCTGTAGGGTATGGTAGAGTTATCACCCATGATTTGCTGATGGAGAAATTGAGGCAAAGAGAAGTTATGTGATTTAAATCTTCACTACATCCACTGTGGGCCAAATTCTAGTCTCATTGTGATCAGTGACAAAAGTTTCCATTGTCAAGAATTTGGTCCTAGATGACGCAGGGATGGAACACATGAAGAATTCAGAAAAGAAGTTTATGTACCTGGATGATGTGGTTTCTGCTGCCCTGCGAGTCCTATACTTTATCCCTCACATGCTGAGATAAAGCAGTAGGTTACTTGTGTATATTGTGGGGATGTGATTTAAATAAAATCAGGTGCTCAACAGTCTGGTGAGTTTTGCAACCAAGTGTCTCTCTGCAGATCTGAATTCACTAGCCGCCATGAGGAAGAGGGTCAATGAACAATAAATTACCATAGTTTATCTAGAGAAGTGCATTCAAAAACCAACTGAGTAAAGTGCATGAAATGTGCTTCTCTTGAAACGTGGGCAAATAACTCTAGCAATCAGAGACTTAAGTGGTAACATTCTTTCATATGACTATGCTTTCAGTGGATCATGCTTTCTGTCTGTATTCTGCTGATGCAAGGGAGTTACACAGGCCCAATACTCCGAAGATAGTTTTCTACATAAAGCATGATTCACCATGTCATATACTGCAGCAGTAAACAGCAGAGATCTAGCTTTTTACCTAGGGCACAGAGAGCTTGCAAGTTAAAACCTCTCACCCCTTATTATAAGGAGGCAGTGACTTGCTTAACCTGCTGTATGGCAGGGGCTGGGAGAAGAAGGTTACGTGAGCAAATGTTTAATGTGGCCTAACAGTCATATCTGGGCTTTTTCATTTGTATGTATCCGTACTAACCTCTGTTAGAGTGAACTCAAACTTATATTTAAATATCTCTATTCACCTTAATCGCGTTGAGTGGAACCTTCCTGCACCAGTAGCCCCAGTGAATTCAATGGGATGAATCCCTAGGTCATAGAACAGGGATGGGCAAACTTTTTGGCCCAAGGGCCACATCTGGGTGGGGAAATTGCATGAAGGGCCATGAATGTAGGGCTGTGGCGGGAGTTGGGGTGTGGGAGGGAGTGCAGTGTGCAGCAGGGGGCTCAGGGCGGGGGGCGGGGTGTGGAGTGCAGGACGGGGCTTGAGGCAGGGGGTTGGGGTGCAGGAGGGGTGCAGGGTGCAGCAGGAGGTTCAGAGCAGGGGGTTGGGGTGCAGAAGGGGTTTGGGGTCCGGGCTCTGGCCTGGTGCCACTTACCTCAAGCAGCTCCAGGGTGGCAGCAGTGCTCAGTGGGGCTAAGGCAGGCTCCCTGCCTGCCCTGGCCTTGTGCTGCTCCTGGAAGTGGCCAGCATGTCCGGCAGTGGCTCCTGGGGGTGGGGTGGGGCAGGCAGCTCTGCCACACGCTGCCCTCACTTGTGGGTACCACCCCCGAAGCTCCCATTGGTTGCGGAGGGTGGTGTCTGCAGGCGAGGACAGCACATGGAGCCCTCTGCCCTCACATCCCCAGGGCCACAAGGCCAGCAACTTCTGGGAGTGGCGTGGGGCTGGGAAAGGCAGGGAGCCTGCCTTAGCTCGCTGCCACAGGGCTGGCAATCCCGTGGGCTGGACTGAAAGCCCTGATAGGCCAGAACCAGCCCACAGGTCGTTGTTTGCCCTTCCCTGTTATAGAACCTGAAGGGATCACTATGATAATCTAGTCTGACCTCCTGTATAAGATAGGCCATAGAACTCCCTTGAATTAATTCCTATTGGAACAAGAATTGATGAGTGGCGTGCTATTACCAATGAGTAAAAAGGTCAGAATTTGCCTGATAAATATAATGACTTCACTAAGATTTTTAGAAATTACCACCGTGATCGCTTTCCTTCAGTTTTAGCTTATTCAACAGTTTTGTTCCTATTCATCTTCCTATGCCGGCATATGTTGTTAAAATCAAATTTAGCTACAAAAAAATGAAAGCCCAACATAGACACCTAGGTCTAATCACAGACAAACAAAAAAAAGAGTTTGTGTCCCTTTAGATTAATAAACTGCCCACATTTTACTCCAATAGTCACAAAGGAGTAGACACATATTCCTCTAAGTCAGCAAGTTCAGGCTTTTCTAGAAAAAAAATCTAAAAATTGTCTGATCAGCAAATCAAAGAGTTGACAGGTGTCATGGTAAGAGACTGAAGTGATGATACGGTGAGATTATTGCTTATTTGCAGTCTTGTTATGGTTGTGTTGGTCCGAGGATATTAGAGACACAAAATCCTGCCTATCCCAATCTACCTCCCTCCACTGCCTACACAATCTAGAGGAGGTGAGGTAATATTTTTTATTGAACCAACTTCTGTGTAGCTTGAAAGCTCATCTCTTTCACCAATGGAAAAGTTGGTCCAATAAAACGTTATCTCACCCGCCTTGTCTCTCTAGACTGTTGCATAGGCAGTGGAGGGAGTTAGGAGTGGACAGGTAGGAATTTTGTATTTTCATAGACTTTAAGGCCAGAAGGGTCTGACCTCCTGCATATCACAGGCCATTACATTTCAGCCAGATACCCTTACGTCTTGGGTACTCACCATTAGGATGCCTCTTTATGGCTGCCTCCAGGGATTAGCTCCTTTCAGGATAGAAACCCCCCTCTTCATGGTGCTCACACTGTGTCCCCCCTCACTCTCGAGGACTCACGGTGCTCCCTCTTCATCATTCCATCCTCCAGCCAGGTCATTGTACTGTCCTCCCATCCCAGCGTAACAAAGTCCCACTGGATCAGCCTTCTGCAAGCCATTCCTGACAGTCTTCAGCAGCTGGTAGTGGAACCCAGGCCCAGTCACTACTCCAGGCTCCAGCCCAGGGACCCTATGTCTAGCAACTGTGGTCTGCTGGCTCCCAAACCCTGTTGCTATTTCCCTGGACTCCTTCTTTTCTCTAACTTCTGGCCCCCTTCTCTGGGTTTACCAGCCCAAATTCCCTCTTTCTGGGGAGTAACTGTAGAATATGTCTGGTTTTGGTTTTCTGCCAAACTCTGTAATGTCCAGACATACCTCTCTCCAGCTAGACAATGACTGCAGACTACTTCCCCTGCAGCCCCCTTTTGTTCTTCACTTCATCCCTCTACACAGGCCCAACCTGCTTTTCCTGGCCGAACTTCATCTTCCATTAGGCTTTACTGGCCCCTGGTTCTCCTCCAGGGGCAGTGTATAAGGTTAATTGTCCTAACACCCTGGATGCCTCATCACACCCTATATTAAGCCCAAATACTTTAGTAAGAGAAAAACATTGCAATCCTTTGGAAACTAAACTGTACAGTGTACCACAGGCAGAGAATTAAGAGAAACCAAGGTGCCACACTGCCCGAGGCCCCTACAGTGGCAGGAGGTCCTTAATTTTAGTGGATCAATTATTTGGCTGGATGGATGACACGTCACCTTCCAAAAGCCGGGTCCCGTGGCTTCTGATGTTCTTACGCTTTTGCTTTTTACTATTCACTGAGGCTTTCAGTTGTGAAGAACAGTTTGCAAATGATTTCTGTGATGTCTTGGATGTTTTCAACAGCAGGAAAGGACATAGCATTTCAGAGTGCCCCTTAGCCATGCAATTTAACAGCTTGGGGAAACCAGTTAGAACCAATTTGAGCTTGAGTGACTTCCTTTGGTACTAAGGTGCCTAAGAGAACCTACTTTGCCCTTCTAAAATGCAGATCTTGCCTCTATGTATATGGTAGATTTGCAGGCTTATGGCTTCATAGATCCACAGTGTAATGATTGCTTGATGCAAGATCAAAGTGGAGGATATCCAAACTGGCGACTATATCTGAAATCCAATGCACATATTGTGAAGTGAACACTGGCTTTCCCCATTTTACACCTCAGCCCCCAAATATCACATTGTCTTTTCTGTCCCAAAACAATTATTTTAGAATGGAAACAGCTTATTCAAAATGCACCAATTTTGAACCATGGCAACAGATTTCAAAATGTGACCACGTAATGAATAATGAGCTCAGGCCTCAGCTGGTGTGAGTCACTGGAGCGCCATTGACTGCAATAGAGCTCGGAAGATTTATACCAGCTGTGAATCTGGCATAACATGTCTACATCATCCTGTGGGTTTGAGGGAATTTCCCTGGTTTCTCAAACTACCACAAGCACATTCACAAATGTTTTCTAGATGGTCATTGATTATACCAAGATGACAACATAATTAAGTTGCCAGAATGCTTTAGGCAAATACCTGGTAGCATAAGGTGCTATGTGCTTTCTGGCATGAGATTTATTTAAATACATTGGATCAATTTGAATCAATTTGACATGTTCACACTTCAGGGCCTGGCTACTTTCAAATCAATTAAACTCCTTATGACTTTATGATTAGAAACCTGAGGTTTTAAAACATTAATATAAAATTCACAGTTTATAAAGTGAAAAATAAAATCCCAGCGTAATGTTTCATGAAGATCACAGGAATCGTTATATAAGCTTCATTAAACAAACAAGGTAAGGGTAATTAGGCTGTAAATTGAGTACAGTAGTTAAAAAGAGAGACTATAATTAGGATGTGCTGGCCAGTTAAATAAAAATAAGGAAGCCTGACTAACTAGTTGCCTTCCGTAAATTTCCAAACACAAAGGCAATCGATCTTCTTATGAAACAATGCTTCCAAACTAAACTTTAAAAAAAGAAGAAAATGACTACGAACAAGCAAGTCAAATGAATAGATTTAGAGGCAATGAAAATAGAAAAATACACATTGAAAGTAATAGACTATATACAAAGCCTGCACCAACTACTGTGCAAAATTCATGGGTGGTACATTGGCTATAGCTCATCTTCTCTATAGCTGTGATACAGCAAAGCACTCAAATGTGCTCAAATTTGTCCCTATTTAACAAGCACTTCAGCACATGCTTTCCTTGAAGCACATCCCTACATTCCATTAATGTCCATGAGACTTCAGCACAGGCTTAAATCCTTTGCTGGACAAAGATGAACTTAAGCCAAGGGCTGAGAGCTTGGCAGAATTGTGGCCTACGTGTGGGTTGCACACTTGTGCATTCAGCTGGGAACTGAGAAGTTCAAAACCACCACTCTGCCCAGTCCCTTTTCATTAACAAAAAACCCCAACAGAACAAAACTTTCCAAGAAAGCCACATCACTGTGCTCAGGCTGCTAAGGGAATGGGTTCTTGCTCCGTGAAGACAAAGTACAATGCACGCACAATTGGATAGCTGTCACTACCAATATTACTTGGACATTTTTGTCTGTGGGAATTGTTCTTCATAAGGGCATGATCCAAAGCCCACTGAAGACAAAGGACAGACTCCCATTGACTTCAGAGGGGTGTGGGTCAGACCCAAAAATGGTTCTGAAGCCAACGTGCATCTGCTTTCTTTTTAACCGGGCATTCCAAGAACAGCTAAAATCCCACCACGCTGTCAGATGATAATCTATAGCTTGTTATTTTAGCCCTTTATCATTTTGCTCTCACAAATTTCACCATTGATACAATAACTGCACTGTGACACGATGAATAATGATAGGCAGGGGAAACACAACCACTGGGACTCCGTGCATGAGTGATGGCTCACTAACGTGTACAAGGAGATCACATTCAGGCACTATGAGATTACACTACACTCTTCCAATGCTGCCTCCACGCAACAGGCCAGTAAATCTGAGAACGTGAAGCTGGAGAGAAGGAGCCGCATAGCTAAAGATGTAGGTTACAGTGATGCACATCTGAATCATTGCATTTTCATTTCTTCCTGGGTTCAATGAGTGGCACACAGAGGGCATTTTTAAGCAGCCGAGGGTGATGAGCATGTGTGTTCATGTGGATACACAGGCCAATTTGCTTAACACACAGTCTGAAGGGATGGAATGGCTGGTCTCACACTACCGTAGATCATTTGTTTTAGCCTGTTTTTCAGAATGGGGCAGGCTGGGTTTCCTGGACCAGGCAGGGATTGATACCTATGTGTCGTCATCATGTCTGCTCTCCTTTTGTGGTGCACATAGAGCTACAGTTATTCATCAGACACCAAAGCTATTTGCCATATTGTAACTGGCGACGATTGTAATCCTTACAGCTAGACTTGACCCACAAATCTATTTTCAAGCACATTGGAATACTGGGTAAGTTCAGCTCCAGGTCTAGATGTGAATTCCACCGCTGGCTGGTACCTCTAAAGCTGGTCGAACCAAATGCCTAGATTCTGAGCATCCCCAAATGGTGAGAGAGTTCACAGCCAGACCACAGCCAGAACTCCGTGGCTCAGGCCCATCTTTGATGGTTATTCCCTCCTCAACAAAGCAAGATTGGAGGAAAAAAAACCCAAACCACAGCGTGACACACAAAAGTCCCCTTTCAGGCCACTGCTACCAGAGCCAAGTGCCTGCCCAGGCTGGTTAAAAGCTAAAAGCAACTCTCTTGTACCGGCTGATAAAGATGAACCTGTTGAACCACAACTTCATTCCTGCTCTTGAAACTGACAGCCACTTCCTTGGCGAGCAGGCCAGAATACCAGGTTTTCAGGGAATCCATGCTACCTAGCCTAGCCATGTGCAACCAGAGGTCCGCTGTTTCACTGTAGCCATATGGTTTTACTTCACACATAATGGCATCCGGTCCCCCGCCTCCTGTTTCCTTTGTGTCTGATGTAGAATTTACAACAGACTCCAGGGAGGAGGGGTCAGATTAATCCATCCATCCCACGAGAGAAGTACAGGAGTGCAAGCCAGCAGCAGCACAAATGTGTAGCAGAGGGGATCTCCCTAGCACGCACCCCATGTAGATACAAGATACAACTGAACTATTTTATGGGGATTTAAACAAAAACAGGGCTACTCATAAACCTGATACCTACCTCATCAAGGCAAGGAAGAAAACCAAGCAGTGAGACCCATCCAACCCCCAATATAAACTCCTAATGGCTAAGAAAATAATCAATCAAGAGTTTCTTCAGAACTAAAATAGAATCCAAATGCGGATCATTTCAGCCTTTTGTTGTTACTTTGAACTTTTTGGCAACTGGTCCGAGTCCTTTGAAGCTTGAACACAATTCTACCTCCCCCCCAGTTCAAACACTGGGAGATGCCATGAGCTGGGCTCTGACTCAATCAGCTGTTCAACACATTCGTTCCAGCAGCACAGATGAGTGGTAGGTGAGTCAACATAAGGGGCCCTCCCATTGCCATAGCATGAAGACACCTGTTGCAGGTTGGCTGCAGAGGTGGGGAGGAGGATGAAACAAGAAAAGCTGGTTCATTTGGCCTCACCTGCTGCAGAGAAATCACTGTGCCCTCTAACATGCTTTGTTTCTGGAGCTATTAAATGGCCTGGGACAGATATTAACCTGAGAGTCATGCAAGGGGAAGCTACTAGTAAGAACATATTATTAGAGGGACAGTGAATTAATGAAACAGCGGCAAAGAGTTCTGTGGCACCTTATAGATTAGCAAAGGTTTGTTAGTCTCTAAGGCGACACAGAACTCTTTGCCATTTTTACAGATCCACACTAACACGGCTACCCCTCTGATACTTGAATTAATGAAGAGAAAGACAGAAATGATTAGCATGCCAAAGACTTAACAAGGCAGTGGACTGCAATTTTACAGCTTGCACCCAATCATCTCTCTATCGTAGGTACACTGATGGCCCTCAGCACTGTACTATTTGAGCGCACCACAATCTTGAATGTATTAATCCTCACAACACCCCTCCTGGGCTGTTCTGTTACTGCATTTGATTGGTGGGGACCTGAGACACAGAGAGGCGGTGACATACTCCTGGCTTGCACTCCTGTATTTCTGTCATGGGACAGATGGATTAACCTGCCCCTCCTTTCTTGAATGAGTAGCCCAAGGTCATGCAGGAAATCTGTGGTGGAGCAGGGAACTGAACCTAGGTTGCTGAAGTCCCAGACCAGCTGTGCAGGGGGTTAGCACACAGCCTATGCATGCCCCATGTAAGTCACATGTAAATCCTCAGAAGGGGGCTTACCTGGCCCCTGAATCAGGAGGTGGACAGAGAATTTACCCACCTAAAGCTGGACAGGATTGTTTCCCAAACCCACAACTATATCCTCTCTTTGAAGTCGAAGGCTTGAAAACACTTGGCATGCCCATACACTGTACTTTCTCCTCCCCAGGGGAGAGCCTCCTCTAACATAAGCTATGACCCCCCCACGTGTTCCCCTGAAGCCTTTGAGGGCTCAGCTCCAGCCGCAGCCAGGAGCTCAGGGCTCAGCTGGCGGCCAGGGGCTGGGCCAGTCAGGGGCTGCTCCAGACAGCCTAGGGGTCAGGCCAGTGGCCAGGGAGGCTCTGGCTGGCCGGTGGGGCTCAGGCCAGCCGGAGCAGCTTGGGCCAGTCCAGGGCTCCAGACAGCTGGTGTGGCTGCAGCAAGCTGGCCAGGGCTCCTCCGGTCACTGGGGGCGAAGAAGGTGTCTCAGGGGTCTGGCTGCAGGAGAAGAGGGGGTGGGGCATCAGGCTGAAGGAGTGGGGCCGACAGGCTAGCCTCCCCAAAGGGTGGGTTCACCCACCGCCCATCTGCTCCCTCCATTTCCTACCCAGTCTGGAGGGGTGAACATCCCCTGATGCTGGTGCCCCTCAGGCCTGGCAGGGGGGTCATATCAGGACAGGGGGTTAGTATGTATACACAGGTGGGTGTTTCAGTCATGGGAGGTGTGAATTGTGGGGCTGTATGAGGATTTGTATGTTTGGTGTGTCAGTTTTGGGTGGGTTGGTGTGAAGGAGCACATCAATTGTGCATGTGGGTTTGTGTTAGTGTCTGTAGATTCTCTATCAATTGTGGGGGCTGTGTATGTGTGTGGCATTCTAATAAATATGGAGTCTATCAAGTGCGGGTAGGGCTGTATCAGCGGGGTGTGTGGTCTGTATCAATTGTGGAAGGATCTGCACTGTGTGGCAATCTGTCTGGGGCTTGTGTAGGGGTCTGTATCAATCGTTAGGGACAGAATTAAATGGGTATTCACTTTTGGGAGGGCAGTGTGTTGTGAGGGGAGAAGAAAGTAATGCCAACTAGGAACTGAGGGACATGTCGCCACTTCCCAAGGAGCCACTTGAGGTAAAAGCTGCCCGGAGCCTGCACCCCCCACCTGCTGCCCTGTCCCAATCCCCTGCCCCAACCATGAGCCCCCTCCTGCACCCAACCCCCTCATCCCCGACCCCACCGCAGAGCCCACACTCCCAACCAGAGCCCTCACCTCTTCCCACACCCCAACCTGCTGCCCCAGCTGATGAAAATAAGTGAGTGAGCAAGAGTGGGGGAGAGCGAGTGACAGAGGGAGAAGGGATGGCGTGAATGGGGGCGGGCCTCAGAGAAGTGGCAGAGCAGTCGTGGGGTCTTAGGGAAGGGGCAGGGCAAAGGTGTTTGGTTTTGTGTGATTAGAAAGTTGGCAACCCTAATTGAAAACCCAGTTTTCCATGGAAAAAAGTTTCTACAGAAAGCTTGCATCTGGCCATAATCACTATTTATTTCTTTCCAATCTTATTTCTACACATGGGAGTGGCAGATGTTCACCACACTCAGTATAAGGCTCAAAGTGAGTAACCCCCCCAAAATGAAAAAAATAAAATAAAATAAAGACAAGTACTAGGGAATTACTTAGATCCCAGAAAATGAGAGTGTGAGGTATTCAGTAAAAGGATTCAGAAGGATGCACTTTACTTTCAGCGCAACAGAAACAAACTTCTGCCAAATTCCTGAAAATATAACCTCAAAGCATTTAAAAGGCATCAGAGTGGGAGACAGCAGATGATTTTAAAGAGCTAAAAACCATTAAAAGTGACAAATGGCTGTGTGATCTCCAGTACTGCCATGAACCAGACCCCCTATAATCATGACATTGTCTTAAAAGATCATGAGATTTTAAAAAATAATAAAGATTTGGTTCTGTTTGTACGCCATCTGGGTTCTTTTTGAGTGTTCAAGGTCACATTTTCAAGCTTTTCTCCACAACCACGAGGGCTAGAAATTCACAAAAACAAAAGCCAACTAACCAACACACACAGACACACACAAGTTGCTGAGATTTCCTCCTAATCACATAGCTGCATGAGTGTGGCATTAAGAAACACAGCAAAAATATTGCCCTACTGATAGGAAAGTTTCCTATAAGTATGAATGTAGAAGGGAAAAGATTGGCCCCATTAAGAATGGTAGTAGAGAACCAGAGGGGGACGCTGAAGTCATCAAGCACTGACTTTACTCGTGTCTGAACAAAGCAGCTTTTTGTTTCAAATCAAATTTGGAGGCACTGCAGATGATTTACAAACGTGTCCTGGACTGTTAAGAAGGGTAGAAGCTCTGATAAGGGAGCAGGATCAGCCTTTGTTGGTCGAACAGCAAAGGGAGCAGGCAGAGAAACAGGAGATGTTTTAGCAAATGTTTTTCCAAGCTCACTTTCTGGAATTCATAGAGATCCCCGAAACCTGGCTTGTTGCCAACATAACCCTAGTATATTTATTAGGGAACCTGCTGGCTTACCAGGAAATTACAGACCAGTAAATATTTTATAGATCTAACTAGTTTATTAAGGAGCTATTTGAGATTATCGAAGAGGGAGCATTCTGGAATGTATCATATTGTGAATGGGAGGCAGGACATCTTCAGAGACATTTCTATGTCACTTTAAAGTTTTTTCTAGTAGCAGAGGAATGTGGCCACACCAAACAGATAAAAGAGGTGGCCTGGATATTGTAGGATTGAAGTACCATTGCACTGTGGATTTCGTCTGCGTGAGGAGGAGTGGGGGAGCGAGTCACATAACAACAGGAGATTAGTCTCACTAGACTGAAAATAAATTTAAAAGAGCAAATAACAAAGGGTGTATATGAAATGCAACTCCTAGCAGCAAGGAATGCACCGCTGTAGCACTGCATTGCTTCAGAGCCAGTTGCTAATTTTCCATCTATGTAAAAACAACTGCACGGTTCAGGAGGGCTGTAAAAAAAGATTTCCAAGTGCAGCCAAAGGTAAATGGGGAAGCAGAGTAAATGAGGAAGAACAGCACAGCCAGGTAAAGACTGATTCAGATTAGTCACATACCTTAGGCCAAGAGATGCCAATAAGCCAATCCAGACTAATGACAATGAACCTTGAGACTAGAAATAAAATGCCAAAACAACCGCTGGGTGGAAAAGCAGTGCTAGCGACTGACCAGAAAAGCCATCAAGGTTATTGCAGGTAAGATAATAAAGGGGAAACACCGAGAATTTTATTCTGATTGCAGTTAGGATGCCAGCTAGGGAAAATGGGATTTCTTAACTGGGGTCTTGTCTTGTGTCCCTCTTCTGCGGCACCTCAGACAAAGTGACTTTAGTTCTGTTTCCTCCTCACTGAGCTATGGAAAGGGGCCCTATCCACTGATTGCTGAGAAACCCACACTTGGTCCCAGGCCAGACAACTTCTCCCTTGTAATTATTTCAGGTTTGAACAAATGAGCCAAAACGTGTAGGTGTTTAACATATTTTGGTCATGCTTAAAGACACACAAGTGCTGATTGAAGCACTTTCAGAGGGGCTTTAGATCCCTTAGGAGAGGGAATAGGCCATGAAAGCAGCTATCCCCTGACTTTCCCCTCCACCTCCGGTTTCCTTGGAGATTGAGTGAGGAGGCACTGGCAGTGCTGCAAAGTGGAGGGAATAACCACATCCCCTACCCAGTGTTTCTCAAATGTGGCCACCAGGGGCTTTTCCTGTGGCCACAGCCTCCTGAGTAGTGACTGGGGGGCGGGAGGGGGCAAAGCAGCGACTCCTCTGGTGACTCCAGCCGTGGTTGGGCCCTATCCCCCCTCTGGAGACACAAAAACTGGAGGAGCAGGCAGCCAGTGAGTCCCCACCCTCTTGGGGATGATGGATGATAGGTCCCAGCCATGGGGCTTCGGGCTCCAACCCCAGGAAATGTTCCCTGGTTGTGTGGCTGCAGGCTCCGTTCCCCGGCCATGCAGTGGCAGACTCTGGCCCTGAGCTCACTCCTCCATCACCCCGGCCCCTGCTCCTCCATATCCACCTCCCCATCCAGGGCTTAATTTGTCCCCAGGCTTGCCAGGGCTGAGTAAGTTTGCTGTGAAAAGTGATATTTGTGTCTCTATTAATACTGCTTTTCACAGCAGACTTGCTAGCTAGCAAGTGTGGAAAAACAAGCAACCAAAAAAGCAAAAGAATCAACAAGAAAAAAGACAAGAACGTGCAAAATCCCTTCTTTATGTTTCTATTCTGTTTAGGTCCAGACAACTGTACATTATTTTTATTATTGAGTCTGCAAAAAAACCCACATCAATAAATGACAATGATTTGGACGTGTACATGGGCATATTTATTAGTTTTTCCTAAAGTTCATTAAGTATTTTAGAAAAAATTATCAGAGCAGCTGCCAGCAAGAGATGGTGGCTGCACTCTGATGTCACCAAAATATTTGTTGTGAGAAAAGGTTGTGTCTCCACTACAGACCTGACAGCGGCACAGCTGTCCCACTGCAGCTGCGCCATTGTAAGGTCTCCCAGGTAGCCGCTCTAGGCTGGCAGGAGAGAGCGTTCCCGCTGGCATAATTAAACCACCCTCAACAAGCATCGGTAGTTATGTTGGCAGGACAGCGTCTCCCACTGACATAGCAGTATCCACACCAGCGCTTTTGTTGGTGAAAGTTATGTTAGTCAGGGGGGTGTTTTTTTCACACTCCTGCATGACAAAAGTTTTACCAACAAGAGTGTTAGTGCAGACATAGCCCCTGTGACACCGTTCCCTGCAAAGCCTAGAGGGCACAGGCTGTGTGTGTCTTCCTTAGCTCTGACATGCGGAGAGTAAGCTGCTGTTCTAGTGCGTGAGTCCCACAGCTTCAGGGTAAATCCTGCAGACTGTTCAGGCCACCTTCATCGACTTAAATGGGACGTCATTGGTGCATAAGCCATAGTGCTGGCTCCAGGCACAAGGGTGAATTTCACTCAGAGATCACTTAATAAACAAAACCGCAACCATATTTTGTCCGTTAAAATTGTCCCCACACTAATGAGTTAACATTTGTGTAGCACTTTGAAGAGGCAAAGATGTTAAGTCCTGTTGCTATTACACAGGCCAGGGCGACAATGGAGTGCCTCTCCTTGTCACACTTCTCTCTGCACCTGGGAGGCACTGTAGCCTAGTGGAGAGAGCACTGGAGTGGGACGGACAAGATCCCCAGCTCTGCCACTGGTCTGTTAGGTGACACTGGGCAAGTCACTTTGCTTCCCTCAGCTTCTCCATCTGTAAAATGGGAATAATTATACCCCCCCTGCTTTGTAAAGCCCGTTGAAGGCTACTGATGAACAGTGCTATAAGAGCTAGGTATTGGCATTAAACTAATTGTCATGTACTAACAAGTTCAGCTCCAGTTAAAACACCGCTTCAAGAACATACAAGATTGAAACATTTCCCATGATTCTCTCTCATAGGTCCATTCTATCTCCGTCACAGATAAAAAGGCAAAACAGAAGGGACAGGAACAACTGAGGAGGAAACAGGAGTGTGAAACGCACTCTGGTTTAGTGGCTAAGAAACTAGAATAGGAGCCAGAAGACCTAGATTCTAATTCTGATCTCTGCCACTGACCTGATGAGTGACCTTGGGCAAGTCCCTTCACTGCTATTTCTCCCCCCCTGTCTGTTATCTCTATGTAGAGGCTGTAAGCTCTTTAGGGCAGGGGCTATCTCTTACCATGTGTTTGTTTTAACAGCACCTAGCACAATGGGGCCTCAAATCTTGTTTGGGGCTATTCGTCTCTACATTAATACAAATAATAATGATGTAATGGATTGGGGGGAAAATCATCCAAATCACAATTGCAGGAATCCCTCCCTCTAATCTGTGAGCTCCCAAAGGAATTTATTAAAATCACTTGTACCAACACCAAACAAAAGTTTGGTTACAGCATGAAGCGCCCACATGTGGCAATGATCAGGGGAAAGACGCATTCTGCGCATCCCAAAGAGGAGAGGCAGAAAATGAGTTTTACATGGCAGGCATAACTGTCAGCACCATGTTTGCATCACATTGATTATCTCCGGAGAAAACAAGGAAGGAAAGTGTATTGACCTTTAAGGAGAAGGCATGAAATATCTGCATGCTGTATTCTGCAGGACTCATTCCCCGTAACAGTAACTGGCTGGCTGTGCATTAGGCTAAAAGGAAGGTGCAGCATGACCCCTCCTTCTCTCTTGAGCATGTGTGTTATGAACAGGGATCACAGGACCTTGGGGCTTTTAGCATGTCTATTCTGCAGCAATTCAGGACATGATTTAGCAATGCTTCTCCCCCAGGGCCAGATCTTCTGGTGCTTTCCCAGTGTCGCTCTTTGGCTCTGGAAGCAAGGCTGCAAAGGATATTCAAGTAGCTAAACAGTATTTCAGCATCAGTCTCTAATCTGCAAAATCCAGGTGTGCTTTGTGCAGCAGAGTGGTAGATCATGTAGAACTGTTTCACTGTCACCAGCAGCTAGGATGGAGCGAGCTGAGGCTGCAGCCACTCACCCATGAAATGTAAATCTAATGTAACTATTTGCAATGTAAAGTATTTTGAGCTTTGAAAAAATATGCCGTTATTTGTCCCTTGTATTGAAAGAAAAGAAAAAAAAAGACATTCTGGCTTTTGGAAACTGTCCCTCGTGGCTGTTGACTTCTCTCTGCAACCAGAGATACGGCGTTTAGATTGAAATTTGCCAGTTGTAGAATCCGTGGACCAACAGTGCCATGACCACTCAGTCACCTCTTATTTAGCTAATGTCCTTCATCTCTCTCTCTCTCTCTGCTGCACAAGCTACATACAGAATAGAAACTGACCTGCCAGACTAGCAATAGGCGGATCAAAATATTTCCTTCCTCCAGTGCAGCTCAGTTGCTGCAACATGCACTATCCCCAGTAATATCAACAGTATATTTACAAATAGCAAGAACAGTAGGTTTATTCCTATGCATTAGCTACACATATTTTCCTCAATACCAGTGAGAGTCCGCTGCTAAGTGGCCGAACTAATGCATGTGAAGGAATATACATACCTGAATTACAGAACAGCTACCTGAGAGTCCTAATATTGCTGCATTTCAACTCATTTAAAAGTTATAATAAAACCTTTTCCATTAAAGAAAGTTTTGTAGTCTGTGTCTATTATTAAGGAGTTGTTTGGCTAGCTTTGTAACCATGTATGAGTGGATCTCACCAAGCCACTCTGTTGTTTTCAGCTATGTGAGAAAATTGATGCAACTAGAGAAAGGACTTAAGTTATTTTACGGTTCATCTAATATTTTTTGCAGTTGTTTTTTGTTCTAAATTCATTTTTCTCCCACTGTAAACTCAACATAGTGAATTATTGTCTTTGATAGGGAAGGGATTAGAACTGGTGAGAAAATATGGATTAAAAGCAAAAGCTTGCCCCATCCCCCACCCACAAATTTTTTTTTATGATGTTTCTTTCCATTGTCCAAACAGTAATAGAAAAGACACAAGGAAATATTTTTCTGGACAAACATTAATGCCACTTTACGGATCAATAAGCATAAATCCTAGAGGAAATGCCACTAGCACACGTTGTCCCCACACCTCACTCACCCTTTATACTCACTAGAAAATTAATTCCATACATAGGTTTTTGAAGATTAGCCAGCCCACTCTCCAACCTTTATATATTTCTCAGCTCTGATCATCCCGAACAAATATCCTGTTTCCTAATGTTAAAGCATAGTTTTGCTTTGAACAGAGACTGTAAAAATGGCACTTCAAGGTATACATGTTTATTGTCTCTCAGGAGGTCTACATTAAATTTGCACAGTTCAGAAGGATTTTTTTCTACCAGCTTTGCAAACGCACTATGGGGCTTGAAAATCAAGCTGGGTTCTTTCTGACTTTCACATTATCATCAGTAATATTTTGAAACTAGAACTTAGGTAACAATATTGATGATGATGATGCATGAGACAGACTGGAATCCAGTTCATTCACTCAGAGCGTGGCAGAGCCAGTCTGGAAAAATCATAGAAAATACAAAATAAACAAACATAGACAATATCTGTGACACTCTGGGTACATTTCCCAGACCTGAAGAAGAGCCCTCTGTAAGCTCAAAAGCTCATCTCTTCCATAAACAAAAGATGGTCCAATAAGCCCAATAAACTTCATCCATCTTGTATCTCTTCAAGAAATATATTTCGGCCGGTAAAGTAACTAGCAATCTATGTGACACCACAAGAGGTAAATCTATTCAATGAGAAGGTGCCATTTTTATATAACCAGTTTTTTGAGCACCACACACCTAGGATTCAATTCTCCTTTACATTAAAACCATTTTACACCTCTGGCAGTGTAATGGGACCTTAAGGAGGGCATAAAATACAAGTTACATCACGTTCAGGCCTTCTTACACTGACAGAATGGTGTAAAATGACCTTAGTGCAAATGAGAATCAGGCTCTTAAAAGCCTTGTCTTCACTATGAAAAAAGGTGTGTGCTCAACTCACGTCAGTTAACTCATGGTAAACGCCTAGTGAAGACAAAACAGTTTGTAGTTTTAATGCAAGTTATCACATCAAGTTAGGTCATGTCTTCGCTGACCAAAAAACCATATGCAGCAACTCTATGGGTGCTTCAGAGTTGGGGCCGCAGGAACGTGAGAGCCACTTCCAGGAGCGGCACAGAGTCGGGGCAGGCAGGTTACTGCGCTGCCAACTGGAAGTCATGCAAGGTGAACACCTCCTGGTCGGAGCTCACATCCCTCACCCCCTCCCACAACCCCTCCCACACCCCAACCCAGCCCTGAGCCCCCTCCTGGAGCCCACACCTCCTCCTGCACCCCATCCCCTGCCCCAGCCCTGAGCCTCCTCCTGTATCCAAACTCTCTCCCAAAGCCAGCACCCTTTCCTGAACCCCACCCTCCTGCCCCAGCCCTGAGCCCCCTCCTGGAACTCACACCCCTCACCCCTTCCTACACCCCAACCCCTGGCCCCAGACTCAGCCCAGAGCCCCCTCCCACACTCCAAGCTCCTCTGCCCCTGCCCAGACCCTGCACCCCCTCCCACACCCCCAAATCCCTGCCCCAGCCCAGTATTTAGTGAAAACTAAGGGTGTGTCTACACTGGAAACGCTGCAGTTGCACCACTGTAGTGCTTCAGTGTAGACACTATCTAAACCGGGGGTGAGGGGCGATTCTCCTGTCGGCATAAAAAATCCACCTCCCCAAGAGGCAGTAGCGAGGTCAATGGAAGAAGTCTTTCATCAACCTAGTGCTGTCTACACCAGGGGTTAGGTCGGCTTAACTATGTTGCTCAAGGCTGTGGATTTTTCACATCCCGAGCAATGTAGCTAGGTCAACTTAACTTTTTAGTGGACACGAGGCCAGAGACTCAAAGGCTCCAGGGAAACCTCATCTTTGACTTGACCTGCTAGTGCATGTGGAACCAAAAACTGGCTTGTCTCCACTAGGATTTTATCTCATTTTAGTAAACTCGAGATGGTGAAGATGAGTTCAGAACACACCTCTTTTTTTCATTAGTGAAGACAAGGCCAAAGCCTTTTTTGGAGGGGGTCCTAGAAGGTGTGAATGACCCATATCATCTGGCCAGACTTTCAGGTGGAGATAAGATTAGGCAGTGGGAACAAGGATTTTAACATCCTTGGAAACACGACAGAGAATGCTCCTTTGTCAAACGTCAATCTTCCATCAGAGATCAGTCATGTTAAACAGCCTCACTGCAAATCTTGCACCCTGTTATGAGAGCAGACACAATTTACCTCAGACTGACAGCTTACCTTGTCAGACACTGTGGCAAGTGACCACAGAGAGCATTCATCCAGCAGCAGGGCAGAAAGCAAAGTGCTCCACCCCTCATCATTTACCAAGATAAGCTCAAGGGTTACATATTGGACTATATGTGTTGACACAGTAAGTTGAAGATAGATGATGATGGACAAGATTTTAATTGTTCAGTGAGATCATTTAAAATCAGAGATAAATACTTCACTAGGCTGCCAGGTGGGTAGGAGTAGTTTTACCTGTTGGTTTCATTAACTCCCCAGAGAACTCCTTCTGCCCACGTTAATTGACAGTTCAGTGCAATTTGTTAGTTTTCTCAATGACATCTACATTTAGAGGACACAGTAAAACTTCTCTTTAATCACTTTGCTAATTGTTTTTAGCGATTGGATGACATCAGATAATAGGCAAGCAAGGGTCACTATAGTCATGATGTCCCTATAGGTGGATCTGCATTAAGCTAATCACTGAAGGGATTAATAGTAATAGTGAACAGAGTAACCCATTCTGGGGCAAAGGTTCCCATCCCATAATCCCTTTGCAACTAAATCACATAACACCTTGAAGTCACTTCTATCAAGGTGTATCAGAAGAGCAACGAGGCATCCCATATCCACTACTGCACATCGTAGGGGATAATTATAAAGGGCCTGATTCTTCTCACATTTACACCAGTAGAAGTCAGAGGTAACTACATTGGTGTTACACTGCTCTGATATCAGTCTAAATGACAGGCCAATCCATCCCAAAAGGTCTAATCCTGTTGCCACTGAAGCCAATGGTAAATCTCCCACTGAATTCAGCGAGAACAGAATTGAGTTCTAAAACTGCTACTGCCGTAGGCTCTATTCAGGAAGGCTACTCAAGCACTCTTGCAGTCTTTTCAAAGACTCTTTAAAACGAAACACGCACTTAAAAGCTTTTCTGCAACAAGCAACAGATAATTTCATAGCTTAAATTTCCCTCAAGTTGATATAGGGTGCAGTGTGAACAGCATTCTGCTTTGCAGGGTGATCACTAACCAGATATCCCGATTTTATAGGGAGAGTTCCAATACTTGGGACTTTGTCTTATATAGGAGCCTATTCACCCCCCGCCACACACACACCCCACCATCCCGCTTTTTCACACTTGCTCTCTGGTCACCCTACTCTGTGATGGCGGATCGCAGTTACATTGCATTTCAGTAGCTCCTTTATTGCTAAATCCTAGACTCAATCTGAAGAATTTTATTAAGACTCCTTGAGGCAAAATCTATGATGTGGCTGAACTTTAGCAGGCCTCTGGTTTGCAAAAACTGTTCTCAGCAAACATTTTTTTAAAAACATATTGGCAATGCCACAGCTGGGATAAGGAGGCAGCTTGTCCTTCCTATGTCTTCCTGGAAAGAAGGGGCTGCACTGCAGAACTTCAAAGAGGGAAAGATGGAGGCCAAAGAAAGTGAAAGTGGACATCATTTAAAAAAGGAGGTGAGAGAAGAAGTCATCTCTTTGCCCCACATTAATTAGACATGGTGATTTCTCTCTTTGCCCATTATACCTTATATAGGACATTACACAGTGTGCTTCACAGAGTACCGGTTAAATCTTGCAGTCTTTACTCGGGCAAAACTCCCACTGCTCCATTTGAGAGTTGCATTTGTAACAATTGCAATAGATTTTCAAATGTAGTCAACATCACAGACCTAGAATGCGATAAGTTCAGAGGAATAGTCACAACTTTGCAACCAGTTGTTACAATGTTTCACGGGACAGACAGCCACATAGATCTCATATCCTGGGCAAAATTCTACTCTGAACTGAGTGATCTGCACTGCCCAAGTTACTGTCTCTGCAAGCTCACAGGGTTTGTATGGTGCTTTCCTTCACATTTCATTTGTAAAGTGAAAAAATTAAACCTTCACCCTGCTTAAAAACTGTTCTAAAGAATCCTTTAAAAAATTCTGTGTAGACAATGTAGAAAACAATACTTAGAATTTTTTGGAAAATCTTAACTCTTTTGGCTTTGATTAAATACTTCAAAGAATGAGCAGGTTATTTACAGGTCACAGTTAAATGTAACGTGAGGGAAGACGGTGTAAAAGGAGTTCAAAAGGTGTCTGTGAAATGAAAAAAACACAGTGTTGTTGACACTGCTTCCTGTTTTCTCACACTCGACGACAAACTGGAGAAAACCAAAAAAAAGGTGTTGCAAACCATTCAAGACCCATCATTTGCAGGGGGGTGTTATGAAAAGGTTTGGTCCTATGTGCGCTTAGAATGGCACATTATTCTTCTTAATTACTGGCATTTGCAGTACAAGCCCAAGGTCCAAAATGAAATCAGGGCCCCATTTTGGTAGGTACTGTACTTAGGGTTGCCAACTTGGTACTATTTAAAAACCAGACACTCCAGCAAGAGTGCCGGAATCTCCCCTGCCCCACCTCTTCCCCATGATCCCACTCCCGCCTACTCCTCTTCCCCTCATCGCTCGCTGCTTTTCCCCTCCCACCTCCTGGGTCAGGAGGCACTTGCCTGTGGAGCCGGGGTGGGGAGCTGCATCTGCCTGATGAAGGTAGGAGGTAGCCCTGGCTGAGTAGGGACTGGAGTGAGTAATGACCCACTGCCTCCCCCACTCGCAGTAACTGGACTTTGGGCATCTGTTGAGTATATCTGACCAGACACTGTCAGGTCCCCTTTTTGACCTGGCCACCCTCACTGTACTATGAGACACAGACCCTACCCTGAAGAGCATACAAGCTAAACAGATAAGACAAAGAATGGGAAGAAAAACAGAGGTCTGAAGTTACTTGTTGACCATCACTAGTAGAGGCAGGAACAGAACCCAGGACTCTAGACTCCAGTCTGATACCCCTTTTTGCCTCTCTAATAATGAATCAAATGACTCTTTAAAAGCATTCCAGGGTACAGCCAATTTCCCTGGGAGAACAGGGTCTCTGCTATGGCATCCCTAGTAGCACTGTTCTGGGGGGCACGCAACAATTCTTTACTTCTTGATGCCAATTTTGCTAAGTGCCTGGTAACATTTGCCAGGTGTTCACCACTAGGTTTCTGATTCACAGCTTGATCGTGTGAAGTGCTGAGCAGCCTCAGCTCTCACTGAACTTAACAGGAGTTGGGTGTGCTCAGCACCTTGCAGAATCAATTCAGCTTGAAGACCAAGGGGTTCCACAGGTATTGCTGGGTCATGTAACGCTATTTAGAAGGGAGAGAGTATTCCACCTTACACAATTAGGGGCTCTGCTTTTAAGGCAGGTTTCTAGCAGTGGATTTTTTATCACTGGAATTGTGGGTGGCTAGAAAGTCTGTGAAGCATCTCAAAAAGTCTGTGAAGCTTTAAACTAGGTTCACCGAGGGAAGGAGACCAAAGCCCTGAGGTAAGAAGGGAAGTGGGATACCAGGAGGAACTATGAGCAGGAGAGCACAAGAGGGGACTCAGGCCTCAGACTGAGAAAGCAGGAAAATCAGCGCGTTAGCTTAAGTGCCTATACACAAATGCAAAAAGCCTGGGAAACAAGCGGGGAGAACTGGAAGTCCTGGCACAGTCAAGGAATTATGATGCGATTGGAATAACAGAGACTTGGCGGGATAACTCACATGACTGGAGCACTGTCATTGAAGGATATAAATTGTTCAGGAAGGACAGACAGGACAGAAAAGGTGGGGGAGTTGCATTGTATGTAAGAGAGCAGTATGACTGCTCAGAGCTCCAGTATGAAACTGCAGAAAAACCTGAGAGTCTCTGGATTAAGTGTAGCAGTGTGAGCAACAAGGGTGATGTCGTGATGAGAGTCTGCTATAGACCACCAGACCAGGGGGATGAGGTGGACAAGGCTTTCTTCAGGTAACTAACAGAAGTTACTAGATTACAGGCCACGGTTCTTATGGAGGTCTTCAATCACTCTGACATCCATCGAGGGAGCAATACAGCAGTGCACAGACAATCCAGGAAGTTTCTGGAAAGAGTAGGGGACAATTTCCTGGTGCAAGTTCTGGAGGAACCAACTAGGGGCAGAACTCTTCTTGATCCGCTGTTCACAAACAGGGAAGAATTTGTAGGGGAAGCAAAAGTGGATGGGAACCTGGGAGGCAGCGACCATGAGATGGTTGAATTCAGGATCCTGACAAAAGGAAGAAAGGAGAGCAGCAGGAGCATCCATGGGGAAAAATTAGTGGGTGCTCTGCACCCACCGGCAGCCAAGCTCCCCTCCCCTGCCCCCCGCCTCACCTCACCTCCACCACTTCCCCTGACTGCACCGCGCCCCCATTCCTCCACCTACCTCACAGCGCTGCCGCTGCCAAACAGCTGTAGCAAGCTCCAGGAGGGAGGGGGGAGGAGCGGGCACACAGCGCGCTCAGGGGAGGAAGTGGGGAAGAGGAGAGGTTGGGGCAGGGATTTGGGTAAGGAGTCGGAATAGGGGCAAGGAGGGGGTGGAGACTTTGGGGACGGGGTTGGAATGGGGGTCAGAGGGGGTGGGCCAGGGTGGAGTCAGGGCAGGATAGGGACGGGGGGGGGTCGAGTACCCACCAGTGCCAGTAGAAGTTGGTGCCTATAGATGCGTAGAAAAATAGTAAATATTGCAGGCGACCAGCTTTGCTTAACAGTGAAATCCTTGCTGATCTTAGGGTACATCCAGACTACCCACTGGATCGGTGGGTAGCGATCAATCGATATATCATGTCTCATCTAGATGCGATATATCGATCCCCAAATGCACTCCCATCGACTCTGGAACTCCACCAGAGCAAGCAGTGGTAGCGGAGTCGATGGGGGGAGCCCCAGCTGTCAATTCCGCGCTGTGAGGATGGGAGGTAAGTCAAAATAAGACACGTCAACTTCAGCTATGCTATTCCCATAGCTGAAGTTGCGTATCTTACATCGACTCCCCACCCCTCAGTGTAGACCAGGCCTTAAACACAAAAAAGCAGCTTATGAGAAGTGGAAGCTTGGACAAATGACCAGTGAGGAGTATAAAAATATTGCTCAGGCATACAGGAGTGAAATCAGGAAGGCCAAATCATAATTGGAGTTGCAGCTAGCAAGAGATGTTAAGAGTAACAAGAAGGGTTTCTAGAAGTATGTTAGCAATAAGAAGGTGGTCAGGGAAAGTGTGGGCCCCTTACTGAATGGGGGAGGCAACCTAGTGACAGACGATGTGGAAAAAGCTAATGTACTCAATGCTTTTTTTGCCTCTTTCTTCACAAACAAGGTCACTCCCAGACTACTGCACTGGGCAGCACAGTATGGGGAGGAGATGACCAGCCCTCTGTGGAGAAAGAAGTGATTCAGGACCATATAGAAAAGATGGACGAGCACAAGTCCATGCGGCCAGATGCACTGCATCCGAGGGTGCTAAAGGAGTTGGCTGATGTGATTGCAGAGCCATTGGCCATTATCTTTAAAAACTCATGGCAATCAGGGGAGGTTCCAGATGACTGGAAAAAGGCTAATGTAGTGCTCATCTTTAAAAAAGGGAAGGAAGAGGATCTGGAGAACTACAGGCCAGTCAGCCTCACCTCAGTCCCTGGAAAAATCATGGAGCAGGTCCTCAAGGAATCAATTCTGAAGCACTTCAAGGAGAGGAAAGTGATCAGGAACAGTCAGCACGGATTCACCAAGGGCAAGTTATGCCTGACTAACCTAATTGCCTTCTATGAGGAGATAACTGGTTCTGTGGATGAGGGGAAAGCAGTGGATCTGTTTATTCCTTGAGTTTTGCAAAGCTTTTGACAGAGTCTCCCACACTATTCTTGCCAGCAAGTTAAAGAAGTATGGGCTGGATGAATGAACTATAAGGTGGATAGAAAGCTGGCTGGATCATCGGGCTCAACAGGTAGTGATCAATGGCTCCGTGTCTAGTTGGCAGCCAGTATTAATTGGAGTGCCCCAAGGGTTGATCCTGGGATCAGTTTTGTTCAATATCTTCATTAATGATCTGGAGGATGGCGTGGACTGCACCCTCAGCAAGTTTGCAGATGACACTAAACTAGGAGGAGTGGTAGCTATGCTGGAGGGTAGGGATAGGATACAGAGGGACCTAGACAAATTAGAGGTTTGGGCCAAAAGAAACCTGATGAGGTTCAACAAGGACAAGTCAGAATCTTGCACTTAGGACGGAAGAATCACATGCACTGTTACAGACGAGGGACCGACTGACTAGGCAGCAGTTCTGTAGAAAAAGATGTAGGGGTTACAGGGGATGAGAACCTGGATATGAGTTGACAGTGTGCCCTTGTTGCCAAGAAGGTTAATGGCATTTTGGGCTGTATAAGTAGGGACATTGCCAGCAGATCGATGAACATGATCATTCCCCTCTATTTGGCATTGGTGAGGCCTCATCTGGAGTATGTGTCCAGTTTTGGGCCCCACGCTACAAGGGGGATGTGGAAAAATTGGAAAGAGTTCAGCGAAGGGCAACAAAAATGATTGAGGGCTGGAGCACATGACTTACGAGGAAAGGCTGAGGGAACTGGGATTGTTTAGTCTGCAGAAGAGAAGAATGAGGGGGGATTTGATAGTTGCTTTCAACCTCCTGAAAGGGGGTTCCAAAGAAGATGGATCTAGACTGTTCTCAGTGGTACCAGATGTCAGAACAAGGAGTAATGGTCTCAAGTTGCAGTGGGGGAGGTTTAGGTTGGATATTAGGAAAAACTTTTTGACTCAGAGAGTGGTGAAGCACTGGAATGGGTTACCTAGGAAGGTAGTGGAATCTCCTTCCTTAAAGGTTTTTAAGGTCAAGCTTGACAAAACCCTGGCTGGGATGGTTTACTTGAGGATTGGTCCTGCTTTGAGCAGGGGGCAGGACTAGATGACCTCCTGAGGTCCCTTCCAACCCTGATATTCTATGATTCTAAAATAATTCCTTTTAAATTCACAACCAGTTTCAGCGGTGTAAGATTTTGAGCCCGATTCCCTGCTGTTAAACCAGCTATAAAATTGTGGTAACATAGCAGAGAATGAGGCCCACTGCCTTCTTCATTACTTTACATGCCTCTATGAAAATGAGCGATGTGCTAGTCTGCTATTGTTTCCATTTCTGAGGATGCTCAGAGACACCACATTGTCTCTGGGGAAAAAATTAGTAGGGGAATAGGCCAAGTTCTGGTTGGTGTTTGCCTATCCCATGCAGGCTGGAGGAGAAAGCAAGAGTCTGCTGTCTCTGCAGGAGACCATCTGGAAATGGAGCCATAGGCGGGGAATCCCAGTGCGTGACCTACGGGCTGAGCCATGCACACTGATTGCTGCCCAGTTTGACAAACGTGATTGAGTGGGAAAAAAAAACTGATGAGACCATTTGAAAACAGAGTAGTGAGTACGGACAGTAAGAAATGGTCTTAAACCCATGAACGCGCTGCATGTGTGTGTTCCATTAGCAAATGGCCAAGGTGGGAGGAAAGAGCAAGGAGCTTTTCCCCTATTAGTACCCATAAAAACGGTCAGGGAGGCATAAGAGCCATAACTACACTCCTCTCCTCTGGCCAGGCCAGCAGTCTGGCCAGACAGGAAGAGGAAGGGCTATAGAAGGGATCGTGCTTCTCCTGTGCTTGTGGGGGACCTCGAGAGGCACTTCAAGGGACTGGAGCCACCATGCTCCCACCTCAGGGCTGTAGCTAAGAGCCAGAATAGAACCTCGAGTGTGGTCTTGTTGGTTCAAAGAACTTGCCAGATGAGCTGGCGAAGCCAAATGGGTGTGGAGCATGGAATACAAAAGCCTCTAGCCTCCAGTTTTTTTATTTTTAAGGAAATAAAAGGAAGGGAAAAAAACTACTACAATATGAAATGCAAAAAACCCCCAACAATCTACACCTCAAACAAAAAGCTACCTATCATTAATACAGTATAAAGATTGTGAGATCACATGCCCCAAATCAGGACATTTTAATAGCTCAGGATATTGAATGTTGACTTGCTCACAGAAGATTTTTTTCCTTCTTTCCTTTCTCAATGAATCTTAACCTGTTGTTCTGCTACTAACATATGAACATATGCCAGGATGTGAAAAGCATCTGAGTTTTGAGTGCCAATCTCCCACCTTAATGTTGCATTGACACTTGGTTGGGGGCAAGGATGGGCTGTGTGGCATGCTGCAGCTTAGGAGTTGTATTTAGCTTTAAAGTACTAAGCTGTACAACTTGGAGCCAAGTGAAGCTGAATGAAAACAATAGGTTACAAAGATGGGGTTTTGTTGTTGGATTTTTTTTTTCATTAACACCCCTCTCCCCCCAACACGTTATAGAAAACTCCATTGGTTCATCTGGCTGCTTCCGTTAAGTTCCATAAAAGTCACCTAATGTATCAGAGAGCCATTCATTCCAGGCTAAATATGTTTTTCATTTCTGAACAGCTTCAATTTTCTCCATGTGTCAAGGAACAGTTTATGAGGAAATAAGGCTTTGAGGGTGGACAAACAGAGAAAAATCTCCTCTTCTCACAGAAGCTGATCATGATAATCTTTCATCTCCTCAGTGTGGACTTAGGCTGCTGGTATTCCAAGGTGCTGCAACTCCACCAGTGAGTCTTCTTCGTGTACCTGCATTATGTTTAAATGCTGCTACTGTTGGCTCATTTCCATTAGCTGATGGACTACACAGCAAGGCAACTTTCAGATATAAAACAAGTAATTCAGACCCGCTGAGGGGTGAGGAAGAGCAGCAAAGCTATTTCAGTAGCAGTGCAACCAGTCCAAAGCATTTCATGTGGTGCATGGATAGGATACGAGACAGAGAGTGAGGATGGTTAGGTTCTATTCGCAGCTCTGCTGCTGACCTGCTGTGCAGCTAAATAGAACCCCAAACGTTGTACTCCTGTAACATACCAGGGCACAATCTCTTCCCCAGCTGGACGCATTTGTACTGGTATAAAGGAACTTTTGCTAAGTAAAGCTATCCCTGTACAGGAAGAGAATTCAACTACAGTAACTGCTCACTTAAAGTCATCCCGGTTAACATTGTTTCATTGCTGATCAATTAGAGAACATGCTCGTTTAATGTTGCGCAATGCTCCCTTCTAATGTCGTTTGGCAGCCACCTGCTTTGTCCACTGCTTGCAGAAAGAGCTGATAGGGGAGCTCGCTGGTGGGGGCTTGGAACCAGGGTGGCCAGCAGCTCCCCTATCAGCTCACCACTCCCCTAAATTCCCTGTGTGGCAGCTGCCCAGCCAGGGCCGGTGCTATCATTAAGGCAAACTAGGGGGTTGCCTAGGGCACCAAGATTTAGAGGCGCCAAAAAGCGGTGCCCCAATATTTTTTTTTACAGTGTTCCTGGGCTGGGCTGCCCGCGGCATGCTGACACGTGCGGCTCAGACTCTCTCTCCCAGTGCAGTGGCTGCTCCAAGCAAATATTGTCATTGCCAGTGAAGGCAGCGGCAGCTGGGTAGAGCTCTGCTTAGTGCTCACATTGCACAAGCCCAGCGACGGGCGCAACAGCAGGGTTTCAGCTCAGCCTTCACCAGAGGTGAAAGTAAGGTGGTAAGGTCAGGTACAGCATACCAGCAAGAGACAGTACGCCGTGCCGGACCGCACTGGCTTCCATGGCCGGGATTAAAAGGGCTCAGAGCTCCCCGCCACCGCGGAGAGCCCAGAGCCCTTTAAATCCTGCCCACAGCTCTGGCGGCAGTGCTGGGGCCAGGATTTAAAGGGCTTGGAGCTTCCTGTCGCTGCCCCAGGCCCTTTAATTTGCCCATGAACCTCAGGGGCTCCCAGCCACCTCTGCAGCTGGGAGCTCTGGGTTGATTTAAATGTATACATGTATAATGTATGTGATTTATTTGGGGGGAGGAGGTGGGGCACAAGGTGGAAGTTTCACCTAGGGTGCAAAACATCCTTGCACTGGCCCTGCACCCAGCAGGCTTGTAATTGCCGGCGGTTCAGCTGTCCCTCCACCCACTGCCACATGCTGCTCCTGCCCTCTGCCTTGGAGCTGCTCCCTGAGACTCCTGCTTGCTGTTCAGGGTGTGTGTGTGTGTGTGTGTGTTAATGTCAGGGTGTCCCCCTCTCCCTGCTGCTACCCCCCGCTTACCCATCTCCATAAAGAGGGCGGGGGACACAATGGGGCTCAGGACAGAGGGAACTTGCTGGCAGCAGCTGCTATCTCAATTTGCTGATCTACTTAAAAAGGCAATGTACTTAGAGTGAAGTCAATTTACTTAAAGGGGCAATGCTCATCTCTCTCTGTCTCCACACACACACACACACACACACACACACAGTCTCTCTGTCTGCGATGCTGACTCCCCTCCCTCCATCTGTGCTGCCTTGTAGAGTGTGAGGCTATATTAACAATGCGTTAACCCAAGAGGGCTCAGCCGAGTGCTAGTTCATCATTTAGCAGCAAGGTGTTCCCTGGGAAATATCTCATCCTCTTCCACCCTCTGGCTCCACCAGCTCAACCAAGCTTCACAATCATCATTGCTGTGTACAGTATTAAATTTTTTATTTAAAACTGTGTGTGTGTGTAGAGCGAGCGAGAGAGTCTTTTGTCTAGTGAAAAAAATTTCCCTGGAACCTAATCCCCCCATTCACATTAATTCTTATGGGGAAATTGGATTTGCTTAACATCATTTCGCTAAAAGTCGCATTTTTCAGGAACATAACTGCAGCGTTAAGCAAGGAGATCCTGTACAGCTGTAAGGCATTTTTATATCATTAGTGTAGTATCCACATTTGAGGTTATGATTATTTTTAATACCATAGCACCCAGGAGCTCTAGTCATAGGCAACGGCCCCATTGTGCTAGTCACTGTACAAACAGGACAAAAAGACAGCCCCTGCCTCAAAGAGCTTACAATGTAGGTATAAAGACAACAGATGGATACAGACAGACAGGGAAGTATATGGAAATGATAAGACAATACTGGTCAGCATGATCAGCAATGGCCTTAGCGCACCTACAGCCTAATTACTATCATCATGGAAAAGGACAGTTTTCAGCAGGCGAATTAGTTAGTTTTGTAGATGTTTATGGGGAGCTGCTCCCAAGCGTATGGGCCAGCATAGGAGAAAGCACAGGTGTTTTTTGGAAATTTAACCAATGGGCAGTAAAGACTGGCTGTGATACTGACAGACCAGGAGCCAGCTTGCGCCAAGGTTCCCATGTCTCAACCAAACACTGACAAACATAGGCACTGACTCTGTGGGTGCTCCGGGGCTGGAGCACCCATGGGGAAAAAATGGTGGGTGCTCAGTACCCACCAGCAGCCCCCATCTCCATCACCCAGTGCCTCCTGCCCACCCATGGGCCTTGCCTATCAGTGGCTCCTCCTCCTTCCCTGTGCCTCCTGCCCGCTGTGATCAGCTGTTTCACAGTGTGCAGGAGGCTCTGGGCAGGGAGGGGGAAGGAGAGAGGATGCAGCACACTCGGTGGATGAAATGGGGTGGAATGAGGAGGGGCTGGGGTGAGGACTTGGGGGAGGAGTGGAGTGGGGGCAGAGTCTGGGCTTGAGTACCCCCTGCAAATTGGAAAGCTGGCGCCTGTACTGACAAATACATAGCTGGAATCAATCTGGCTCACTTGTGTGTTAGTATTGTTAAAATAGTTATTAGAATGATAAGAATGTGTTTATTGAATGCTTGTGTATTGCTGCCTGCATTAATCTCACTTGTAACCTCTGTATCCCATATTGTAAGGTCATATTTGAGCAGGGGGCATTGTGATCCTCTGTGACTGTATAAATCCCGAGATAGGAGAGAGAGATTAACTAGTGTGACACACTGATCTCCAACAGGTGGTGGTATGTCCTGTCCAACAGGAAAGGTCTATCGACCCCAGATGGACTATTGTGGGAGGATAAAGAGGACAAAAGGTATTTGTTGTTTTACTGCCCACTCTGCAGCCCATGAAGATGAGTCATGGAAGTGGATTCCAATTAGCTAAGCTTGCAGCTCAGTGCACAAAGTAGAAGGAGAATTAAAAAAACCTAGCAAGAAGGAACTGGATCTCTATGCTGCTTAGACACTAAGGGGTAAGGTATAAGTGAGCAACCCCAGTGTCTTAGCCTGGGTTATCCCTAAAGGACATATAGAACTTGCTTATTAGAAGCTTCTATTACTTTTTGAAACTTAAAGATTGTAACTCATTTGTGTATCTTACCTCGTTATAAGTGAAACCGCGTTATATCGAACTTGCTTTGATCTGCCGGAGTGCACAGCCCCACCTCCTCGGAGCGCTGCTTTACCGCGTTATATCCGAATTTGTGTTATATCAAGTCGCATTATATTGGGGTAGAGGTGTATATGTTTACCTGCTTTAATCTTGTAAATATCTCCTTTGTTTCCTTTTCCTACTTAATAATTCTTCTTATAGTTTATTGTAAGACTAGCTCACATGTTGTCTTTGGTGAGAGATCTAAGGGGCAATTGATCTGAGGTAAGTGACTGGTCCTTGAGGCCTGGAAATATTGCTGTGACTCTTGTTGTAAGGGACCATCTATCACTGAGGTGTGTTCAGCGGGGGGGGGGGGGGGGGGGGGGGGGGGGGGGGGGGGGGGGGGGGGGGGGGGGGGGGGGGGGGGGGGGGGGGGGGGGGGGGGCAGAGAGAGAAATCGGAGTGCCCAAGGGAGCTGTTAGTGACTCCATGGGCTGTTCCAGTGCCTGAGGAGTTTACACTTGATAACTGGTTGGGAAAATCTAAGGATAGAACACACAGGCGATTTGAGGTTTGTGCCCTGCTCCCTCACAGTCTGCCCAAGTTGAGTGCTCACACTCTTTACTCACTACAGGAAGCTTTATGTTGGCATTAGGGGGTGAGTGTTGACATGGTGATAGCCAATGAAAGATGAGAGGTGGGGTGGAGATAGGCTGGGACTGCGGTGAAGTATTTTGAAAGCGAAGACAAGCAGCTTGTGTTTGGTGTGATTGAGAAGGGAGAGTCAGAGGAGGGATGACTTGGTCAAATCGATAAATGATGAGGATGATCTTTGCCGTGGCATTCTGAATGGCTACGAGTGGGGGCAAAATTTGTCAAGGCCAGAGAACGATGGTGCAGTAATCAAGATGTGAGATAAGAGCTTGGCTGAGCATTTTAGCTGTGTGGCTGGCTAGGAAAAGCTGAATCCTAGTGATGTTATGCAGAGAAATCTGCAAGATTTAGACACAGCCTGGATGTGAGCATCGAGAGAGAGGTCTGAGTCGAAGATGATGTCCAGGTCCTAGTTGCAGTGGTGTAAGTATCTCAGTATAAAATCACACCCCCAACCAACAGTTAAACTGATACAAAAACCATGTGCTGACCAGGCTTTCAGCAAAGAACATATTTGTCGGACCATTGATGAATTGGAGCGTCATGATACCCTCTTTTGAAGGTGACTTGAGATCTTTGGATAAGAAGCAGTGAGTATTTTTAATAAGAGCACTCATGCCAAGAGCAGTCCTGATGGATACAAATGTGATACCCGTGTTAGAAAAGGGTTAGCCATAGTAATGGTGCAATTCAACGGGGGCACAGACTGGAGCAAACACTGATGCCTGTTCACAAAGCCTGTATACTATTCATCTGGGGCCTGATCCAAGCCTTCAGAGAACCAGCAGAACCATGTGTAGACACCGTAGGAAGCCTCATGGATGCACACTTCTCTCATGTTCCAATTTGATCAAGAGCACTGGGAAACTGAACCAGATTTCCAGTTCTCCCCTCTGCATAGTTGTATGCATAGAGCTATCCCACAGAACTGCCCCACCACACTTAGAGCGAGCAGAGACCCTTGCATAGGGTCTCTGGGACTGGGACCCACCCCTCACACTGGCATGGCACTTGGCCTGCTGCCTTAGAGGCTTTGGCAATGATTCTGGTATGTTATCACAGCCCATAGTTCGCTCTTTAGTTTGGCCCTCTTATGGTCCCCTATCAGCGTGTGCCTGTGCTCAGATATTTTAAGGATGGAATGGCCACTCATTTTACTAATCATCATTTTGGTTCTGAAGCTGCTTCTCAATCCATTCCTGAAAGCCTCTTAATTTATTCCTCCCATGTATTTATTTACTTTCACAGGAGGGCATTTAAATATGGCTTCTCTCTTTCCCCACCACGCCGGTCATGGGGATATAATCTCTGCTCCCAGGCTGAGAAGGTCACTCCAAAGGGTCTCTCTACCTCCCGGCACCTTTGCCCAGGCACTACTGACAGACCTTTTAGTCTGCCTCACAGGGCCATGGTGTATTTGCCACAGAAGGGCAGAAACCCTCTTCCAATGCCCCTGCACAAGAGACAAGTAAATGTGGTTTGTGTTCGTTTTTAAAGAATGGGAAGGACCATGTTCAATTTGTTCTACCTTGGACTAGCAAAAGGATTAGCTACTGTGTCCCTGGGGGATTCACTGCCACCATCACTGGAGGGGATGTGTCTGAGGAAGGCGTTTTGGGGGACGTACTGAATCAACACAGTCCCTGGTCATCCCGACCATGCTGCTTCCCAGGGCAGCATCACCCCTAGAAGTCCCGTGGCAGAGTTAAGGTTGCAGCTGCCTTTACCATAGTAACCTCCTGCGATAAGATTTTTACTGCCAGGATTTATGTCAGCCAAAGGCAATGGGTGAATTTATTCCAAGAAGACTTCTTTCTCTGATCGGTTTTGTAAGTGATGTCAGAGCCTATAGGTGTAGGCCCAAGGGCACACACCACAAATATCCCAGCCCAGATTCCCCATCTCACCAAGCCATATACAAAGTTACGGTCATGCCCTCTCTTCCCCTTGGCTCGAGTCACTCCCACAACTCTCAATTAACATTTAAGATGTCACTCCATAGCTGGCTGATTTATTTCACTTCCCATCCAGTAATTTATGGAAATAGATTCTTGGATCAAACAAAATGCACTTTACAGAAAGATGGTCCATTCTCTGACATTTCACTGAGTAAATGAGCATCTGTGCTCATGGGCATGTCGTCCCATGACCATGCCCATATCAAGGACTTTTAAAAAAGCTACATTCATTAGTTTAAATCTCATTACAATATATTATATTAAAATTGGCTTTGGATCAGGCCCCAAATGAATAGTATTCTCATCACATAATAGTAGGGATCATATGCTCATCTACTCTAAGACCCCTCGACAGCACTTTGGCATATAAAGAGATCTTAAAATTGGTGTTAGTGTAATTTACACTGACTTTAAGAATGCTAGAGTGGTGTAAAGGGGCCTTACAAAAAATCAGAATCTGGCCCTATATGTTTCTATTTAATACATAGAAATTAAACAATGATATTAAATTAGCAGGACCAAAGTTTATTTTTCACAAGAGGTGGCTTTAAAATGTGCTTCTTAGGTCTTGTCAACATGTTACAGCTGTGCAAGCCTATGGAAGACAACGTAACACAAAGGCGTCACTAAGAGAGTAACTGGGAGACAGTGGAGTTGCACAGGTGAAAGAGAGGGTTTTGCTTGACCTGCTGAACCTTTATTGTGCTGATGATGTGCAAAGGGAAAATAATCTAGCTTGGCTCTCAGAATTCAGGCTGAGTTTTCAGGCCTGGCTGTTAAAAAACCAAAACAAAACATATTTTTTACTTGTAACTTGAGTGCATTTGATCCGGAAATCATTGAGACATAACAAACTTGGCACATCACAAAGCTATGGCACCTCACCCCTACAGTCACTTTTAAGAGCGGAGTCACATGTAATCATTTGGAAGAATTAGATTCACTCCTTCATTTTCTTAAAATCTTAAAATAATTTCTTTGTATAAAAATGCACATACAAATGACTGGTTACAAGTCAAGTGGGTCATTTGCACACACAACTAGTATAACTGAGCATGCAATTACTGTAACTGCAAGCACAAATTAGACAGCAAGCAGTTTTGAAACCTGGACCTTAGTGGTCATCTCTGCAGCAAGAAGTACTTGCTGCAACAAAGCAATTTGTTTTTCTAATCACAGAGTATCCTGCTACTCCACTATACTCCTCTTGTTAGCAGAATCTAGAAAGTATTATATCCAATCTAACAGCAATTCAAAGTTAAACTTCCCCTGTTAGCACTATGACAGATTGCAGGGAGTAACAATGAAGTGATTGAGGATCTGTATTAATCACATCAATTGATATAAATTATGATGTCAGCTGTACCATGCCGTCTGTAGGTTTACACCTCATTAAGTTTCCAAGTGCTAAATGAATCAACAGGGTTCAATGGTATCATTTTTAATGAATTGTCCTAGTTATAGGGAAAAAGTAACAGAAAAAGAGAAGCAGAACTTTCAGTGAACTCACTCAGGTTTTACTAGGGTGACCAGATGTCCTGATTTTATAGGGACAGTCCTGTGATTTGGGGCTTTTTTTAATATGGTATCCTATTACCCCCCACCCCCTTCCTGATTTTTCACACTTGCTATCTAGTCACCTTAGGTTTTACAGAAACCAAAACCAAGTTTCCAATTTAACATTACACATTAAGAACACTCATGTGCTAATCTCACCCAGAGAATCTGCACCAGGGGGTGGCTTTGAAATAGGGCTGGATGAAAATGGTGGCAGGTGTTTTGGAAAATGTTCGTACAAAATTATTCCCCAGCTTGTTTCACATGATTCTCAAGGCTTCAAAATATTGCTATTTGTGAAATTTCAAGGTGTCAGCTCTCTTCTATTTTGCAGAGCAACCTGGGGTATCAAGATTCCATGGCTTATGCAGTTTCACAAATTCAGTATTTTATGCAGAAATATCACAGCAGCCTCAGCTGGCAATATTGCCTTGTGGAGAGAAGACAGGGCAACATACAGACAAATCCAGTCGCGCACAGATGCAGGTCAAACCGGAAGGTGGCCAGCACCGACTCTGACCCTACCTCCAGAAGTACCACAAGGGTTCATACCAGGGCCTGCAAGCCCAAAATTCCCAGGGTCAAGCTAAAATGGGAATGCAGCAGCAGTCACGATGGGGACAGGTGAGCAAAGTGCTATCCAGTCTCCCACCTGAGTAGGAGGAGGTAGTGGGCCAGATGAGAGAGGCTGCTTGGCTCTAGTGGGGCTGCTTTCACTCAGCAAGATGAAGAACTCGGACTGCTCTACAGGAAATACAGGCCCATCGAGAGCCCAGTCACTGTGCAGTGAGACTGCAGTGTCCTACAGCTGATGATGCAGGTGGCAGTGGTGCCTGTAGGGTTAGCAGCTGCTGGTCTTAGCACCGTCTCTGTACTGTATTGCCAAGAGTGTGCTCCACTTCTGGCCCAACCCTGCCTCCTACAACCCTTCTCCCCAGTTCTCAGGGATATGGCAGGTTCCCAAGGGCGGAGGCATGTGTCTGAGAATTGGAATTCTGGGCGGTCAGATTGTGGGAAACCTGTATGGAGTTGAAGGTGCAGCAATTATCATTGCTGTGAGGTGGCAGCAGAGAAGCCTGCTTGTTTAACAGCTGGTTTTCACAGGGGATTCAAAGGCATTGTTGGCTCTTAAAACCAGTGCACGATGGGCAAAGTTCAGAGGAGAGTCTAGTGCAGTGGTGGGCAGGGCCACCCAGAAGATTCAGGGGGCCTTGGGCAAAGCGGGGGAGAGGACATAAAAAAAGGCGCCACCCACTGCAGCGCTTGTACTCACCAGGCAGCGCTCCAAGTCTTCAGTGACGGCGGGTCCTTCACTCGCTCCGAGTCTTCGGCGGCTGCAGCGGGCCCTTCACTCGCTCCGAGTCTTCGGCGGCTGCAGCGGGCCCTTCACTCGCTCCGAGTCTTCGGCGGCTGCAGCGGGTCCTTCACTCGCTCCGAGTCTTCGGCAGCACTGAAGGACCCACCGCTGAAGTGCCGCTGAAGACCCGCAGCAAGTGAAGGGCCTGCCGCCGAAGTGCTGCCAAAGACCAGGACTACCATCGGGTGAGTAGAAATTAAAAAGGCATCTCTAGCCAGGAAAGGGATTCTTGGCCAGGGCTCGCGGGGCCCCTGCACATTGCCCCACTTGCTCCCCTCTCTGGGCAGCTCTGGTGGTGGGCAACCTGTAGCCTGTCACAGTAATCCACTGGCAGGCCACCAGTTTGTTTACATTTGCACGGCCACCCACAGCTACCACTGGCCACGGTTCTCCATTCCTGGCCAATGGGAGCTGTGGGAAGTGGCGGCCAGCATGACCCTTGGGCCTATTCCACTTCCCGCAGCTCCCATTGACTGGGAATGGCAAACTGCAATCACTGGGAGCTGCAGGCGGCCGTGCAAATGTAAACAAACTGTCTGGTGGCCCACCAGTGGATTACCCTGATGGGCCGCATGTGGCCCGCAGGCTGTAGGTTGCCCACCACTGGTCCAGTGCACGCTAGAAGCACTGTCAATGAAATTCTGTACATCCTCCTCCTCCTCATCCCATGCTGCTGGTATGCTAAGAACACTGCCTGTCAGACTGACTTGTATCATCTCGGTATACTCTGCATCAGTCTGTATCCATTTGTCATTCGTCTTATACCTGGATTGTAAACCGTTCGGGATAGGGCCCACCTTTTTGTTCTTTGCACTTAGCACAATGCAGTTCTGGTCCATGCTAGGGGTTAGGAATACAAATAATTAATTATAATAATAATTTATATGTTATATGAACTTGCTTAGAAAACTCCCTTGGACTCACATCTGCTTACCATGCACCTATCTACTTGCAGAATGTCATGGGCAGTTTATCTATTTGAATTACATCACTTACTTTGAGTGCCCCATAACTTTTCACCATCACTCATATTTTCCTTGGGTCATCTTCACAGTTAATGTTTATATTCCCATACCACTTTGGGTTGGAGTGATATGGGTTTTATTTCTTATCCCGGCTATTTATGCCAGATGGTGTGATAGTTCTGTGATGTGGGCTAGACCTAATTTTGAGCCACTAAATTCAATGAAGACAGAGTGCAAGGCAAATATGAACTCGGGTCTTTAGGCATTGCCTTGCTGTATACACACTTTTCTACTCTCCCGTAACGCAAATCCAAATGAAGTGATTTTTGCTCCAACTTTTAATACAAATTCAGTTTCAGGAAGTGGCCAAGAGTGGAAAAGTTCATCCCAAATGATGACTATTTTAGAAAACTCAGTGTGCAAAAAGGAATTTACAATGGAATCTGTTTCGCAACCTTGACGTAAGCTGGGACAAGTGACCGCTTGACTTCACAGGAATCCATGTGGCTTGAGGAAAAGGGCTGTTATGCTTTGCTTTTCTGGGAATGCACTCGCTTTGCAGTGTGAGAGAGCCACGTCTTCAAAGTCAGCCTTGGAAAAATGATTTTTCCCCCTTTTAAAAGCACCCTTTTGTGTCAATGCAGCAGCTCACACAATGTCAGGGGAAGAAAAAGAAAAGGAAAGGTAAGCTCAAAAGCACTAGGAACACAGACCCAAGCACCCTACAGATGCAAGAGTGAGTTTAAAAACCATTGAGCACTTGTATTTTTTAAGAAAACCCTATTACAGAAAAAGCTGGGCTAAACAGCTTTGTACTAATTCACTGTGGAAATCGGCAGTCTGCTCAAGAGCTCTCAAAATGTCTCATTTTCTACCTGTGGGAGTTGATCTAGTGGTTGCACCTTGGCCTTCAGTATATAATATATAAGGGCACTAACTCAATCAGACAATTTTAAAGGAGGTATCTTTGGTCTTTTTATTTTAACTACTTACAAAGCACACTGCGTTGCTTTGTTGCTGCGTTTCTATTTCAGGATGAAACTGTGCTTCAGAGATGTCACTGAAATAATTATAAGGGCACGAAGAAGCCATGGAAAATTTGCAAGAGAAATTCATGACAGAGCGTCAAGGTTGAGCGGCATGTGGTCTCCTCTACTGGATTCCAGTGCGTTTCCAACAAGGCGAAGGGGTGTGCAACACAAAGAAGTGAAACGTTGACCATAAGTAGTGGATGCGTTATCATCTCAGCATCTGCTGTGCTTTTGAAAGTGTGTTTGTCTCATGCTCACACAATTAGTGGCTTCAGAAATTTACACTGAGGTATAGGACCTGGTATAACAATGGTGGAGACGCAGCCTCACTTCACATTAAAACCTGAGGGTTTGGGGATAACTAATACACGGGTTGACTTTTTAAATGTTCCAACTGGGACCTAGTCAACAGGACCATTGTAAATAAGAAGCACCAGATTTAATTAAGCTTATTAAAACTAGGCTGGGAGTTTGATTCTCATTTACATAGAGGCCCTGATTTGCTATTACACCCACGCTGCACTTGTATGCACACTAGAGCCTCCATTTTGTAAACACCCAGTCTTACGAAGCGTTAGTTATCCAAAACATTTTTTACAATGGAGAGGGAAAAAGAATCACAGACCGAAAGTGCTGCTGATGAAGAACAAGTCAACATCCTTTCACATTCCGGTGCCATCACTGTACTGGAAATCACTTTGCAGTGATCTGAAGGACAAGAGGCAAGCGACACAGTAATCCAGCAGGCTGCAATTTGTGCAACCTGCCTGCTGTAATTTAGCGATGGTCAATTTTACAAATTTTTCAATTGCATGAACTTCTCCATTCCCAGTTCATTTGTAAGATGGGTGTTCTATAGGACTGGAGAAGGGTGGTACAGGGGGACAGTTGCAGCTGTTTGATTCAAGACCATCCAGCCCTGGCCTCAATTCGTAAGAGTCCTGCTCTGACTCATGTTGCTGATAAAGAGCTCCTCACACCAGCAGGGGGCTGAGGATAGTGGAATTCAGCTCTGCCACACCCTTGTTACCCCCTCCTCTGTCCCTCTTACACAACAGGCTGGGGAGGCCTGGGAATGATTGAAGCTAGAGATAGTTAATCGGATGACCCTGGGCCAAATCCAGACCACGAGATGCTTTTCAACAGACCCTGAAATCTTTTTATTTACATATTATCATCATTACTGTTAATATATTTTTTATTATTTTCTCTACAATCTGGACCTTGATTATACTTTGACCAAGAAATTTGGACCTTGACAAAAAATAACTGACCATTCCTGGCAAGGCCACTTGGCACTAGTTTAAAGTAGCCTTATCAGACTGGAGAATCTGGTCCTCAGGCTTTTGCGTCTCTTTTCCCAGCCAGAGTGGTGACAAGGAGACTCAGGACTGTGTTACACCTAAAATGTAGGTGGATCTAACTACGTCACTCAGGGGTGTGAATTTTTCAAACCCCGCCCCTCCCGAGATGTAGTTAAGCCAACTAAGCCCTGGTGTAGACACCACCAGTTTAACAGAATAATTCTTCCATTGACACAGTTACTGCCTCTTGATGAGGGTGGATTTATTATAGCAACGCAAAAACACTTCCATCTCTTAAGCAAATGTCTCCATTATAGCACTACAGAGGGCATGGCTGCAGCATTGTTCAGAATTTAACCAGTTTTCCTTGCTTAATTTCAAAGCCAAACCTCCAGCTGACTCATAGTCCATATACTTTTAAAACTGTTGCCTGTTCCCATATAAATCAATTTCAGATTAGGAAAGCTGACAATCCATTAAATAAGAGATTTGAATCAGGTTTCGAAACAGCAGAACTGCTGATCTAGCAATCATCTAGATAATCATTCCTCATGCTGTAGCACTTGAATAAAATACATAAATTGTTTTCTTAAACAAATGCCAGTGAGATTACCCCCAAATTAAACTAGGTAGCCAAAACCACTGAAATGGATGTTTGAAATAATTTGTTACATGCCCTTACTTCACTTTGAGAAACGGGGTAATGGTTTTATAGTAGTTTTTCCGTATTTTAAGGGATTTCAACAGCAAGCACAGGTTTAGCAATCCAAGCAGAGTGCTCCAAACGCTGTCAGACCCATTTATAAACACTAATTGCTGAAGAGTCTCCGTTAATAGCATTCTGTGGCAAGACAAGTGAGGAACCCAACACTGAAAAGCATGTTCTGATGTGGAAAGTCACTTCACACCTCAATTACAGCTTCTGCCAACCACTTCAGATCTGAAGTATAATGTTTTCTCTGTGGAGAGGATACCATTAGCACAATAAGCAGTTAGCACAGAGACTGTGAACTGAACAGCACCAAGGGAAATCACCTCACAGTGGGAACTCCTTAGACTTTTGTTTTTATGCGGCTTTGAAAAGCAAATTGATTAAAACATACACACACACACAAAACATCGCCAGGTTGGTACCTTTTCGTACCCATTCAATTAACCAGAAAAGCCCAATTTAAGATTTTTCATTAAAACAATTTTCAACCATGTACTCAAGTGATACTCTGTGTGCTTATTCATAGTTATGATCAATTTGACACCTCTGAAAATGACAATGTGTCATTGGTATAATGGTATAATTATTAATAATGTAACCCCCCTAAGGAGACTGGCTTTATCACAGTTGCGTATACTCATAGCCATTACTACCCCCAATGCTTTAAAGACTAAGTTTCGGACTAAAGGGCTTCGTTTACCTGACTGCAGACTTTTCTAACTAAGTAAGGTGATGGAAATGACCATGAGATTCATAGGATGCTGTAGGAATTTAATCTTTCATATTGCACTGGCATTTCCTATTGCGAACCACTGAGCCCAAGTTTGCTGAGTACCACAGGGCCCTTATACTGTAATTCTGACCTCTGGGCCATGGCCAGAATGATCTGAATAGAGCAGGATACTGAACAGTGTTAATATGATCAAATAAATAAGTGATCTAGTAGGCTAGAGCGCTTTTAACAGTCAAAGTCCTCTGCACACATTGATCCACATACCACTGCTGCAAGACGGAGAGAGAGGGAAAGTAGTTGTAAGACTATTTAACCCAAGAAGGAGCACACAGGGGCCTTGTCTACACTAACCTTTGCCCCCAAGAATTTCCCACCACATTACAACTACTTACAGTTGTGCACACCATGTTCTAGGCCCATTCCGGATACCGAAGAAGAGCTACAGGCAAACCGACAGATAGACAAAGTGACAGTGTTTGGAGGGACGTTTTTAAACGTAAGTCAGCCAGATTCAGCTGTCGGCAGCATGGAGGAATGGGTGTCAGAGGGATTAATATTACACCATATGCCCACTGTTATCACTGATGGAGCTACACCAGCGGGAAATTTAAGCAGGAAAAGGCTCAAGCCTGCTCCACACCTAAAACTCAGGTCGACCTAGAGACATTGCTCGGGATTGTGAAAAATTTTACATCCTGCGTGATGAAGTTTGGTCAACTTAACCCCCAGTGTAGACGCAGGTAGGTCTATGGAAGGGTTCTTCCGTCAACCTAACTACTGCCCTCGAGGGAGTGGCTTTACTACAGCAACTGAAAACCTGCAGCTGTAGTGCTCCAGCTTGGTCATTTTAGCTCTTGTAGTGTAGACAAACTCTCAGCAGCTGTGCCTCAAGGTAAGTGACTTACCCAAGGCTAGATGGTGTGTCAGTCAGTGGCAGAGTCAGAACGAGAATTCAATTGCATGCTCTGCCCATTAGACTGCACTATCTTTCTATGGTCATATTTAAGCAAGAGATTAAATGGTGGCCTGAATAGGAATGTGCTCCTGGACCGAGGCCTTTATTACTAAGCATCACTATATCTGCATTTTAAAATGTCTTAATTTAAATACAGATTCCTAGCCTCAAATATTTTGACATTATTGCCGCAATTACCCTCCGATTTTAAAATTAATCATTTAATTCCATGTAATTGTTTTCAGACTCAGCTGAATGGGAAGTGAATCTCACAGAACTGTAAATGCGGGTCTCTGTGGTGAAACAGATTCAACGCTACCATATTCCCCACTTTGTTTCCAAACTTCAGTTGCAGTTACCTGCTCTAATTTTAAATGGGAAGTCTCAATATACTGTAATTAAGCATACAGAGGAGACAGGAATGCTGTCTATCAGCACCTGGCAATGGGATTTCCCTTCCAGAGGCACCTGCACTAAATTGTAATTCCTCACTCCATTCCCCTTCCCCTCCCCTTCTGCTCTGAGGGAACAGATGGAACAATCATCCTGCTCATTCCACAGTAAGGACCCCTGCTGCTACAGTGAGCGTTATGCAGTTGGAATACACATAATTAGCCAAGTCAATGGACAATGCAGCATATTAGCGTGGGCGGAGTTATATCAAGCAAAACATGGATTCCAGTTTATCTACTGCTGTCAATGGACGTTTCTGCCAATCACCAAAAATCGTGGACATGAGGCACAAACTAATTACACATCATGTAGGTAGGATGCCTTATCAACCCCTTCCCCCCTGCCAGGAATATTTAGTGGTATAATTTACAGGGGGTTATTCTGATCTTGGCATGCGGGTGATTTATGCTTAGAAGCCTCATTAACATGTATGAGTTATTCACCCAAGTCTCCCACACATCCGTGAGTAATTAGATGGCATGATGTTTACCACTGTATACCTTCCTCTGATGTCAGACTGAATTGCACAGCTATAGCTTGCAAAGTTATTGCTCCAAGAAGAAGCATTCTTGTGTTTTTCTTGTAGTTTATGACTTGCTCCATAGCTGCCAACACATGGAACTGCAGCTCTCTGACTTAAGGGCAATTGTTGAATGTCTCTCCTCTCATATTCACATGTTGTTTTGGGGCAACATTTATATTGGGAGTGGAAAAGGTACAGAAAAGGGCAACAAAAATTAGGGGTATGGAACAGCTGCCATATGAGAAGAGATCAATAAACCTGGGACGTTTCAGCTTGGAAAAAAGACAACTAAGGGGAGATATGATTAAGGTCTATACAATCATGAGTGGTGTGGAGAAAATGAATAAAAAGCATTATTTACTCCTTCTCATAACACAAGAACTAGAGGTCACCACATGAAAATTATAGGTAGCAGGTTTAAAACAAACAAAAGGACGAATTTCTTCACATAATGGACAGTCAACCTGTGGAACTCTTTGCCAGAGGATGTTGTGAAGGCCAAGACTCTAATGGGGTTCAAAAAAAGAACTAGATAAGTTCATGGAGCATAGGTCCATCAATGGCTATTAGCCAATGTGGGCAGGGATGGTGTCCCTAGCCTCTGTTTGCCAGAAGCTGGGAATGAGCAATAGGGGATGGATCACTTGATGATCACCTGTTCTGTTCATTCCCTCTGGGGCACCTGGCATTGGCCACTGTTGGAAGACAGGATACTGGGCTAGACCTTTGGTCTGACCCAGTATGGCCGTTCTTATGTTCTTAATGTTCTCTTTCAGCTTAGCCAAAATGAATGCTGATCTGATCCTCTGACTTGAGCGTCCTGCCCTGCTCTTACCCCTCCTTCCTCATACTTTGCAAGTACTGCTCTATGAAAGGCTAGGGGGGGTTCTAACAACCAGGATGATGTCATCTCTCTACCTTGTGGCATCAAAGGTAAGTCAGCCTTCCCCCTTTGAACAGCTGGCTCATTGCTGAACAGTGCTGATGTGAAGTCATATGTAAGGGGGTGACAGAACAAAGTGGTTGGGATGGATGGAGAGCTGGGACCCACAAAGCTACGTTAAGATAACTGAAGAAATTTGAGGTGATCCATTTGTCCTCTCCTGAAATGTGATCTGGTTGCCAGAAGCAGCAGCCTGGGAGAGGTTTTTCCATTAGCACTTGTTATTCTGGTTTACTAAAGCAAAGCAAGTTATAGGTGGAACAAATATCTAGCAGAAGTATTTCCTAAAATGCCCAGACTCCGGGGATAGGACCTGTCTAGAATCTGTCTGAGCTGGAGAGCGTGCCATTTGATTCTTCAGAATCTGATTGAATGTGGGGATCAGTAACCTCCCCCATCCCCCCCCAAAAGGGGTCATAAGTGAGTTATGAGGACAGTGCACCCTTTTGGTCAGCATGGACCTGCTCATTTAGGATAAATCCAGCTTTAGTAAGTCCTGATCTGCATCATCAACATCAGCGAGGGCAAGACAGCACCTAGGGTGAAATTCAGCCCTCGTACAAAGGCCAACACAAGGCCTATGTATTGCCCATGTCCTCACAATAGGGCTGAAGTGGTGCACGGGGTAAATGTCACTCTTGGAGAGGAATCTTAGCTTCCAGTGGTTAGCTCTCTGCCCCTTTAACAACATATTCTACAGTTGCCCTGATAAAGAGACAGGCTAATAGGTGACAGGCTGCCAACTCATATCCTCTCTTTGGATCCTAAACAGTGAGATGGGGGCTCAGGGGAATGACTGGTGACCTTGTAACACGTTGCTTGTCATAAAGACACAGTGTCCTTTGGAAGTGTATGTATTGCTTTGGAAATCTGGACTCTGTCAACAGTTTACAAACAACCTCATGCAGTATTCAGATACAGAGGATGGCTCCGATCACACGATATGGCATTATCCCTTTAAGAGCTTCAGAATGGGCATGCCAAGTCAGATCCTGGATCCTTCAGAGAACAAAGACATAGTGTGGACACCTTTTCTTCCTACAATGCCTAAGAGAAGGGAAGGACTGAATATAGGCGTTCTCAAGAGTAATAACAGCAGGAGTGAACTCTGTGTGGCGTTTGCCTACCTGCTGCCAGAGGAAATAACTTAGCAGGTCTCAGCTATGCGGTGATTGCAGGCACTAGTGCCGAGATCATCAGCTAGTACTCTTGCTGAAGCCTGACAAATTCAGTTCCCAGTCCTATATTTATACTAGTGTAAAGGCAAAGGTAACAAGTGTGGAGAATACTTGGTAATTTAGTATCAGACAGGTTTCATTTGCAGAGACACCACATTTCACAAATTAAAATGAAGATTTCATGGCAGTTTCCCATAACAAATATTCTGGGTTTGCACCGTTTTCTAACTTTCATTTTTATATAACTAATGAACCCCGGCTAAATATAGAATTCAAGCTAGGCATATTAGCTGCTTGAAAAAAAGCCCTGGCTCATGAAATAATAGAATGTCAAGCACTTCTACCAGGCCTTTCAGCTGAAGATGTGAAAGCACAGTAGAAACAATAAGTAAGCCTCACAATCCCCCCTGTGCGGTAGCATTGTGATGTCCATTTCACAGAAAGGTAGAGACACACAGACAAAATTTCAGAAGCATCTTTCCCCCTCCCCTGCCTTTTTAAATTATTATTATTATGGACTTTTTTGGCTCCTGAATAAAGTCCCCTTGGTCTAATTTTCAGGAGTGTTGAACACCTGCAGTTCCAACTGAGGTCAGTTGGAGCTGCAGATCCTCAGCACTTTCTGACAATCAGACCCTACGTGCCTCCAAAGTTGGATGCCCAAAAGCTGGGGCACAAAACGTTAGGGAAAAGTTCTGAAAATTTGAGTCTAGGACCCTTGACCATGTTCAGAGAGAGAGTCAGTAGCAGAGTGAGGAAAAGAACCCAGGAGCCTTGGCGGCCAGTTAGTCTTATCTATTATTATATTACAGTAGGGTACAGAGGCCCCCATCTGAAACTGGGGCCTCATTGTGCTAGGTACGGTACATCCACGTAACAACAGGTGGACTCTGCTACAAAGACCTTAGACTAAATAGACAAGGCAGGCAAAGATGGAAATATTATCCTTTCATTTTACAGATTGGGGAACTGAGGCACAGAGAGATGAAGGGTCCAGGCAGAGCTCTGACAGATATACTGGGGAGCAGCAGCTAGAGGGAGCCAGTTGCAGCAATCTGATTCAGGGCTGTCCAGCCCCAGCGCATGTTAGGACGGCACAGGGAGAGCCCTTATTTATCCCACTAGCAGATGGTCAAGCAGGGATCAGTGAAGGACTGGACATAGCAGAGCTCCACACTCCCATGCCCCATCCGTTCCCTCCCCTTCAGAATGTGCCTTCACTCCCCCTATGCCAGGAGTGGAGGAGGCAGCTGGCAAAGGAGGAAGCACAGATGCCTCTACTTGATTTCTATAAGCTTAGGGTTCCTTGTAAGGGGGCCTCTCGGCTGTCTCCCCCTGGCTGTTTTAAGGCTGCATATGCAGTGCAAAAGAGCCGACCAGAGAACTGACCCTAAGTGACTTGCCTAAGGTCACACGGAAAGTCCGCAGCAGAGAAAAGATTGAACAGTGAACGCCTGAGTCCAAGGACAGTGCCTTGACCAGCAAAGTAGCCTCCCCTCTTTCATTATAACTACTTCATAACTCTCCCATTTCCCTCCTTAAAAATTTAAACCTGGAAACTTTGCTTTCAGGAAAATGACGGACCCATGGATAGAAGTTGTGCAAGCTTCCTCATGGTGCTCTGCCAGCGTATCTTAATCCTGACCTGAAATATACTGCTCCTATTTGTGTCCTCGGCTTCTTTTGCACAGGTCTGGTCTACACTACGCGTTTAAATCGATTTAAACAGCGTTAAATCGATTTAACACTGTACCCGTCCACACTACAACGCTCTTTATATTGATTTCTGTACTCCTCCCAGACGAGAGGAGTAGTAGCGCTAAAAATCATATGAGAAACATATCGGAATATTATAGGGTTAGTGTGGACGGGAATCGACGCTTATTGGCCCTCTGCTGAAGAGCGGGCGGGACTCTATCCCACAGTTTCAGGTGCACCACTGACCGCTCTGGACAGCAATCATATGAACTTGGGGATGCAGCAGGCAGGTAAACAGGAAAAAGCCGTTCCTCTGCCGAATTCTTTGAAATTACATTTCCTGTTTGCCCAGTCGTGGAGCTCTGATCAGCTTATTGTGGGTGGCAATGCAGTCCCAAATCCAAAAGAGCTTCCAGTATGGACCGTACGGGAGATACTACTAGATCTGATCGCTGTTATGGGGGAGAGCATAATCTGTTCTATCATAGGCTCCGTTACAGAACGTAACATGAAATGCCAAAGCGTTCGAAAGATAAAAATCTCCAGGCTACACAGCGCTGTGTGACAAGCGTTAACGGAAGCCAGAGACTCCAAATGGCACGCATAGATGATTCTCAATGGAGGGAGGGGGTACTGAGGACTCAGCTATCCCACAGTCCACAGCAGTCTCTGAACAAAGCTTATAAATTTTGCATTTCTTGGCTGAGCTCCAATATGGGGGCCCTGGGTTAAAAACAGGAATGATCACTGGTAACACTATCACTCCCAGTAGATAGCACAGAACAGCTAGCCCCAACTACACCGTCTTCATCATAGCAACTGTGGGGCTGAGCTTCAATCAGCCCCCTCCCTTTCCTGTGTATAAAAAGAAAAGATTCTGTACTGCCTGGACTGTCATAGCAGCAAGTCTATGCTGTCGCATGCTCCTCATCTCCCCCGCACCGGTTATTGTCCTGCCTGGACTGTTCATACTCGGAGGCTGCCTCCCCTTCATTTTATCTCACTACAAGTCTCTGTTTCTATTTCCTATGCGTTCTTTATAACTTCATGACCCAAATGGGGGGGGGGACACTGCCACGGGTAGCACCAGGGAAGGTTGGGAGGAGGGGAAGCAACAGGTGGGGTTTGTTGAGCATGGGGCACCCCCTGTGAATACTGACACGGGGCAGCTGTGCTCTGGATACACACTGGTCCTCTTAGTACACTTGCCCCTATTCTATGGCAGGACTTGACTATTTTAGGAACCATAAAGGAGGGATTGACTTCAGGGAGTCATTCTTCAATTTTGCTTTTGCGCCCCCATAGCCGATCTCAGTTCAGGGGGCACTCATTGATAGCAGCGGGACAGTACAGAGGGGGAGAGATAACCGTTCATTCTCATTGCAGTTTACTCAACACCGGCAGTAGACAGGTACAGAACGACTGGAAACCATCTCTGCTATCAAAAACATGACCCAAAATGGCAACCTGAATGAATGCTGCTGATGTAGCCCGACTAATGGAGTATCGCCTCTCTGTCCGCGGCATCCAGTACACGACATGAGTGGTGCCCGGAAAAAAAGAAAGTCTGAACGGGCTCCAGGGTGCTGTGCATATGGCGTCTTGCCAGGGCAATCCAGGGAAAAAACGGCGCGAAAGGATTGTCAGCTGTTGTTTTCCTGGGGGAAGGAATGACTGGGACGACATTTACCCAGATACCACCCGCGACAGATGATTCAACTCTTAGAATTCCAAGGGGCGGGGGGAGACTTGCGGGAACTATGGGATAGCTACGGAATGAGTAAGCTAACGGAATAGCAGTACCCACAATTGCAACGCTTCAGTAAATCGATGCTCAGCTCGGACCTCTTCGCGCACGGAATAGCTACCCACAATGCAACGCTTCAGAAATCGATGCTAGCCTCGGACCATGGACGCACAAAGCCGAATTACTGTGCCTAGTGTGGCCGCGTGAAATCGAATTTATAATATCAGTTTTATTAAACCGATTTTAGCTAATTCGATATTATCGCGTAGTGTAGACGTGGCCACAGACCGCCAATAGTGCTGAAATGTGTTGTGGTTTTGCAGCATGACAAATGTTTAATGAGACATTTCCCAGACCTGAAGAAGAGCTTTGTGTTAAGCTCAAAGGCCGGTCTCTCTCACCAACAAAAGTTGGTCCAATAAAAGATATTACCTCACCCACTTTGTCCATCTAATAAGAAAGAGACTAACATTACCAAGCTCTTCTTTTGTGATGCAAGCCAGGTTTCTGAATATACCAGGTTAACGCTGAGGATTCTGTAACTGCTGCCCAAACACCCCCCCCAAAAGTAAAATAGCATTATTTTTTAGGAACTATAGTATTTCAATCTCTGTTTTATCACGGTAATACAAAATAACCACCCTCACATACCTACAAACACATATATGCTGCAACCCACATGCTACTAGAAGGGAGAGAAACCTATCAGTGAGAGATGGAAGAAAAATCAGTTATTCACATGGTAAGACAGCAGATATGGGTCCCATTTGCCTACGTGTTGGCTGTTAGCACGCTGTAATATTACTGTGTATCAGAATAGTACATCATAATATTTTAAGAAAAACAGACACTGATCCACATTAGCAGCTTTTTCCTGGGGGAGAGTGGGGGAAGAGGGGACAGAGCATTCACCTCAAATGCTCACGTGTCCAAACAAGCCTCAAGCAATTCCCTATTCATTTTGCTCTGCTGGCTTATCTTTTCACTGCTTTGGAGTGTATTCTTCCTTATCTTGGAAACAAATGGCCTCCATGGAGTGCTCCAAACAGCAAAGCCATTTATCTGTTTGACATGTTTCCCTGTTTGGTGCCCCAGCCTTGAGACAACCAGCTCCAGCTCTGACAATCTTTAGCTGTGCCTATGGTGAAGAGCTATGCGCCCCACTCACTCCAGGGTTCTGAATCAATTTCTTTGCCACATGTATCATTTACAGCAGTAAATCAAGTCTAATCAATGCTTCCCTCACTTGGTATGGGATGAAGTCTATGTAGACTTTCAGGAAAGTGAAAGGAAAATAAATCAACCCAACAATTAAAAAATCAGTTATTTAATTTGAATAGTTTCAGATACCCCTTTTTGTTGGGAGCTGGGCAGGGGGCATCAGATAGGGTGAAATTTTGGTTCTATTGAAGACAAAGTAAGAACTTCCATTGACTTCAATGGGCCCAGGATTTTTCTCATTGTTGTTGATACCAAAGAGCAATTCTACTCTTAAAAGCGATTAGGTAAAAAGACCCCATGCTCTGTAAAGCAAGTGATCTCCCTGTTCATTACGCATCACATCTACTGACTTTAGAAACAAAAGCAAATTTTCCCACTCTTCTTAGCCCTGGAGAGCCATCACAGCCAAGACTTGGAGAGCTGGACTGTATTCCCTCTAGACATCCCCAAGAATAATTCCCAGTTACAGAGCAGTGGGGCTGGCACAGGTGTCACCAAGAGCATAGTTTGGCCGGCAGATCCCCTCTGTCTAGCTTTGGCAGGAAGCAGCATGCCAAGCAGTAGCAAAGCAGGAGTGAGGCTTCGCCACCCGCACCCCTAATCTCTGGAAACATGGGCCCTTAGTGATGACTGCCTTTGGAAATGATGCAGGTGTAACAATTGTGCCAAGAACTGGGGGGCAGGAAATAGGACCTCGCCAGGCTTTCCGCTGGAGCAACATAAGGATGCCTCCAAGGGAACCAAACCCAAATGACCACAGGGTTTCCCTGGTAGAGGAAACAGCAGTAGGGAAGGGAAGAGGAAGGCTCAGCTGGGGCCCCTTATCCCTGGGATAACAAGGGATTCCCCTCTTGGATTCCAAGCCCCCAATCCAGCTGGATGGCTGTAAATAACCCTCAGTAGCCATTGGCAGCTGGAGATTGGGGAAATCATCATGCTGGCCCTTTGCCTTCTGAAGATCTCCTGCACTGGTGTGATCTTCCCATGGTTAACTACACTGGCTTGAGGGCAGCTTTGCACCAGCAGCACAACACACAGTGGCTGGAACATGAACCGTAGTGTTTAAATACTCCAAATCATTAGTTATATAGGTTAGCATAGACTGGCTTGCTCCACTATCACCAGGCGAATTGCACCTCTGCCCTCTCCTAGTCTCTCTGAGTGCACCCCCTCTCCTGGGGTGAAATCAGGTGATTCTCCCACTCTCAGACTGGGCCCTCCAATCTCCTGTGTATCAACCATGACTTACCTCAGCAGGTCTGATTTAGGCCAGTCTCTGCAATTCTGTTCTCTTCAGGACAATGACAGTAGCAATCAGGGAGCAGAAAGCCTCAATAAAGCAAACTATTATTTATTTAGAACACAAACATTTCAGAGAAAGCACATCTTAAAGACAATAAATCAAACTGTTCGCATCTCTCACTTACCAGGTGGTTAACCATCTTCCACATGGGATATCTGCAAGGACTAATTTCCTGCAGACTCTTTGGCAGACCCTCTCTCTGTGCCAGCCTATTAGGGCTCACTGACAACGCCCTGGACAGCCCTGGGAACTCACTCCTCTTTGCAGGAATTAACTTCTTTTTTAACTGATTATTGCTCTTTGCTCTGGAGACTCCCAGCTCTGGCAAAATGGGTTTGCAACTCATGGAAGATGGGAACCTTGAAGCTAATAGCTTGCTCCACTGTCTTTCAAGTAGATGCTTGGTCCTATCTGGGAAGCCACTGTGTCGTCTTCATGCACAGACCCCATGGAATTTGAGCATTCTAGGCATATAACAGACATTCCACTACCTCCAATATTAATTACATCGAGACAATCACACATGAAATTGCAACAACTCAATATGCAACTACTTCTCCCTCGCCTGGTAACCCACAGTGCTCACAACATTGTTACATCTCAGCATTCCTAATGTCACTACATAGCAGCACCATGGCTGTCCCTCCAAGCTTGGCAAGGAGACACGAGTGGATGTCAGCAATGGACTGAAAGGAGAGCTTTCTGAGGAGGAATGTGGAGGTGAAGGAGGATGGCATAGTCCAAAGGATCAGAGAAGAGGTTCCTGGCATGGAGAACGGTGCTGGAAGGGTGGAGGGGAGAAGGCATGGAGACGTGAGATGCAATTTGGCAGAACCTTGGGTGAGAGTCGGGGTACTGTGCACCCAACTCACTGTTGTCATAATTTGAATCTAAAGAGGGTCATGTAAGGTATCATATATGAACTGGTAACGTGCTGGTCATAAGCGTTATTGAGTGGTGTATGTACAGGTGATATATGAAAAATTATAAATACAGGCTGGCAATATACTCTTAACATTTGTTTTGCAGAGAGGGCTTACAGCTTCCCCATCTCCCACCCCAGGACAAAGAAATGTGGCTCTGCCAGCTCGAATGTGTCTCCAGTGTAGATTGAGCAAGGAGACACCATGGAAGTATGTTTACATAAAAGTAAACAAAGCCATCAAACAAGCCAGTGGTGGAGATGGCCATTTAACTATCATGAGGGGTGGGGAGAGGAGACAAATTAACTTGCTGTCAGCTCCTTACCTGACACAGCAAGCTGAGACACAAGCAGGGCTTTCTGACTTTGAAAACAAAGAGAAACTTGGAGGATATACTCTGAGAAAGTTATTTTGGCATCCTTCACCCGAGGAGACAAAGAAACAAAGCACTTTGGGCCAGTGATTTCCCTACACCTCCCCTGAATCTCCCCAACCCCCACCCCCATTTTTTGAACTAGTTACATGCCAATTTAGTGACTGTTTGGAAATTTGAATTGAAATTGAAACATTAATACACACTTTAAAAGCATATACAGTATATGATAAAATACATGTATCTGAAAAAGTATAATAGATTTGAAAAGTATGAACACAGACTAGCTTCCTTATATAGCCGTCTTTAAGACAATGTCAGTGCATTCATTGCGGTGATGTTGGCCAATCTAATAATTTCAAATGATTTCTAAGCAAAGTCTAAATGAGCTCTCTCTGACAGCTAGTGATGAGCTGGGGGGAATGGCTTCAGGACCAGATTCTATTTACATTCACACCTAATCTACCTAGGTATCCAGCAAACAGAGCTGTGTTGCCCAAGTGACAGATTTTGGCTGGGGCTGGGTTACAAACCACTTGAATGGAGGGGGGAAGGAGGGAATGAAATGTTGTTCTTATTGTATGAGTAAAGGGCAGTAGAACTTTACTTAGCCTGTGCTGATTGAGGGCATCAAGAAAGAGGGTGGAGACCTGTCCCTCTCCACTGTTTAAAGACAGAGCTGATTAGGCTCCATAGATAGTCTTTTGTTCTGTTAAGTGACCACTGCAGCTGAAATCACTGATAATCAGGTCTAAGTGCTTAGTCCTGCTGTGGGGACAGTGTTCCTGTGGGTACAGTGTTTTTGTGTAAGAGACAGCCCAGACTGCACTAGCAGCGAGCGAGGTTCCCACACTGAGAGCTCAGCTGAAATCACTGAGAGCTCGGTGGAACCTCAAGAGACCAACTCGCAATGGTCACAGTGGCAGGTGGCAGCAGAAGGTGACTGTGCAGGGCCATTGGCAACAGAGCGGTGGAGTGAATCGTGGCACAATGGACAGCAGTAGCCAGAGCGAACAGTGAGCAGCTAGAGGAATGAGCAAAGTGCCTTCTTGCCCCCCACCTGGGAGGTGAACTCATGTGAAAGCACATCTGAACGCTGAGTATCCACTGACCAAGGACAACACCGGTGAGTGGGGTGTGGTGGAGGGAAAAGTGAGGGGCATGTTAAATAAACATTTGTTTGTTGGACTATATTTTAGTCACTTTGCTCCAGAATGCTAGATTTGTGACTGGGAATGGAAACTTATATAAATATGTTTCCTAGTAGGCCAAGATTTTTAAAATGCATTATTGCCAAGGTTGTTATCTCACATCGTTGCTATCTTGAGAGGTCATTATGTTGGGGAGTTTGTGTACTGAATGTTTTTATTATAATTAATTTTTACATAAGAATGGTCATACTGGGTCAGACCAACGGTCTATATAGCCCAGTATCCTGTCTTCCGACAGTGGTCAAGGCCAGGTGCTTCAGAGGGAATGAACAGAACAGGTCATCATCAAGTGATCCATTTCCCTGTTGCCCGCTCTCAGATTCTAGCAAACAAGCTGGGGACACTCAGAGCATGATGTTGCATCCTTCCCCATCCTGGCTCATAGCCACTGATGGACCTATTCTCCAAGAATTTATCTATTTTTTTTAAATCCTTTTACAGCATCCCCTGGCAAAGAGTTCCACGGGTTGCCTTCATGTTGTGTGAAGAAATTTTTTTTTTTTTTTTTTTAAAAACCTGCTATTAATTTCCCTGGATGACTGCTAGTTCTTGTGTTATGTGAAGGATTAAATAACATTTCTTCATTCACTTTCTTCACACCAGTCAAAATTTTATAGACCTCTGTCATATCCCCCCCTTAGTCATCTATTTTCTAAGCTAAAAACTCCCAGTTATTTTAATCTTTCCTCCTGTTTCACATCCCTAATCATTTTAGTTGCCCATCTCTGTACCTTTTCCAATTCCAATGTATCTTTTTTGGGATGGGATGACCAGATCTGCACGCAGTATTCAAGGTGTACACATACCATGGATTTATATAGAGGCAACATGATATTTTCTGTCTTATTATCTATCCCTTTCTTAATGATTTCCAACATTGTTTGTTTTTTGACTGCCGCTGCACATTGAATGGATGTTTTCAGAGAACTATACACAATGACTCCAAGATCTCTTTCTTGAGTGTTAACAGCTAATAGACTCCATCATTTTGTATGTATAGTTGAGATTGTTTTCCAATGTGTATTACTTCGCATTTATCAACATTGATTTCATCTGCCGTTTTGTTGCCCAGTTACCCAGTTTTGAGAGATCCCTTTGTAACTCTTCACAGTCTGCCTAGGACTTAACTATCTTGAATAGTTTTGTATCATCTGTAAATTTTGCCACCTCACTGTTTACCCATTTTTCCAGATCATTTATGAATATGTTGAACAGTAATAATCCCAGTACTGACCCCTCAGGGATACCACTATTTATCTCTCTCCATTCTGAAAACTGATAATTTATTCCTACCCTTTGTTTCCCATCTTTTAACCAGTTACTGATCCATGAGAGGACTGCCCTCTTATCCCATGAGGGCTCACTTTTCAAAAGTCAATTTAAATACAATACATTTTTTAAAAATATATATATTTTTAGAAATCTAGACCTGTTATGTGTTTTGGTGTAACTTGCATTATCCTAACAAAACATTTACTTTAGTCATATGTTTTATATGTTGCAGGTCAAAGTGGAAATGAAAAAGCAAAAAACAATACAACAATTTTTCCACTCAAAGGCCTCAAAAACTAACCAAGGTGAACACCACATCAAGAACCAAGAATATATCAACATGTCGTCTGAAGGTTCAAGTGGTATATCTACATCCAACCAGCCTGAAGCACAAATACAGCTACCTACTGAAGAACCAGTGTCTCCAAAACCTAAAGGCAGTTCCCGATGTTTGTCGGTCAAAGTGTTCCCATTTATTGAAGTTACAAAAGATGGCTACTGGTGCACCTCTTCCAAAAAAGCTTATGAAGAAGGAAAGCTTCCCAGTGCTATAACTGGTAAAAGTGGAGGAACGTGGTTTGTCAAACCAATCAGCAAAGCCAATGCTGACAAACTACGTGAAAAGGCTGCAAAACATCAGGCCTCTGGAGTGCATTAACATGCAGAAAGCCTTACAAGCCCACCTTCAAAGCCAATTTTAGAAGTACTTAATGAGGCTGTTAACGATGCTGGAGACACAACACAGTTCATGCAAACAAACATGGCTGTGGCACCCTGCTTTCTATTTAAACAAGAGATAGCACACACTACAAACTGGAGGCCAACGTTAAGTGCATTGTCACTTGTTCATCCTGAAGTTGAACACTGGATCCGAACAAGACCAGCAAATGCTCACCTTCTTTCTGCAGGAAACTCAACTGACTGGCTAGAAGCATGTGATGCAACAGTGAAAGACTCAACAGTTGAAAAAGTGAAGACCTCTCTCACCACATTCAAAAAATTTGCATACGTGGCTGATGAATGCACCGATGCAAATGGGCATCAAGTATTAAGTCATTGTGTACGTTATCTTGATGTCAGGGGTAGGCCAGTAGATGCATTTCTAGATGTTCAAGTTATAGAAGACACATCGGATGCATCTGTGACAACCCACATCTTAGAAGAGTTAAATGCCTGTCAATTGGACCCCAAACAGATGGCTGCTTGTGCATTTGATGGAGCTGCAAACTTCTCTGGAAGACATGGCAGAGTACAAACTTTGCTCAGAGAAAAGTATAATCCTAATTTCTTCTATACACACTGCAGAGGCCATCTACTGCAACTAGCACTAGTTAGAGCTGCCGAATCTTCAAAAGACATTTAAAAAGCTATACATTTAATGTCTTCATTATATTCTTTTTTCAGCAAGAGTCCAAAAAGACTAAATATCTTGAAAAGTATAGAAGATACTTTGGGATTGAAGTTCAGATTAGTTCAACCTGGGAAAACCAGCTGGCTTTCTCATGAGCGATCATTGGCTGTTGTCTTAAAATTAGTCCAGCCGTTATTACTGGCTTTGGAAAGTATCTACCAAGATGGGATGGATCTAAGTAGTGAGGCTGGTGGATTACTTTTGCGACTACGTTCAAAGAAGACTATTGCCATTCTCTCTCTCGTAAGTCTACTGTTGAAACCCCTTGGGTCATTAAACAATGGCATCCAGGCATCTGCTACAACAGTAGTAGACCTTTGTCCAGCAATAGAAGCTACATTTGGATCAATCTGAGAGCTATCCACTGAAAAAGTACTGGAAGAAGCAAAGACTTCAGTCCAGAAGTTGACTAATTAAGGCATTTATACTGAATCCTTAAGTGAAGAGGACAAGAAGTGTTTCTTAGGACAACTGAAAAAGTGCACAGACTTGATTCTTAAAAATCTACAACAGCGACTTCTAGATTCTACTCAACTGCTACGTAGCTTTTACAGATGCCCGTCCTATAAAACACCAACAGTTGAGTGAAATGAGACACTATCGGCAATGGGGCTGCCATGTGATCAGGACAGAATAGAGAATTTGAACACAGAGTGGAATATCATATGACGAATGAATGAAGATTTGACTTCAACTTCTTTTTTATCATCACTTAGTGGCTCGACCCAATGTTTGTGTTCTGTTTCCTAGGATGAAAAAAGTAGGAATTCATCTCTTGCTACTCCCAGTCACAATGGCTACATTCGAGCATTCTTTTTCATCATCAAATAGAATTGTGTGTTCTGAAAGAAGTTGCCTTCTGCCTGATCATGTGCATGAACTAATGAGCATATCAGTTGAAGGAATGGAAGTACCGGACACATGAGAAGCCACCGAAGATGAACGCATTGCATTCAAGAAGTTCATTAACAGAGTTCTGAAAACTTGTAACAAAAAACCAAGAAGGATGTAGACACAGTGCTTCATAGAAGGCTTGAGTAGCCAACTCTAATTTGTGTGATGATTTTAAAACATGAGTTAAATCTAATACAATGGTCATGAAACATTTTTTAGTTTTTACTATGGTGCCATACAGCCCATCTTCACCGTCACAGTCTCACCCCTCATTGGCCCTGACACCTCCCCTCCTCATTTCAATTCTTGGGGAAACCACTGCTTTGGTCTCTATGTGGGGTCCTGGCTTACAGATTCACCAGCCATGCTGGAAGAACAACTGTGGTGAGAAAGCTACTCCAAACAGAAGAGTCTACTATGTTAAGTTAGGTTTCAGTCTTTGAAGTATATGTTTACTTTTGTTTGTAACCATTTCTATCCCAAATCCTTCTACTTGGTATCACTTACACATCTGTTCCTTGGTAATAAATTTAATAATCTTGTTTTACTACACAGCCACCTCAGTCCTGCTGCATTTCAAACTAACCTGTAAAATCCTCAGCCAAACTAACAGGCTAGTGCTGTGTTTTGTCTCTTTAAAGGAGCAGCAAACTTGATAAGGTTTTCAGAGTGCTATAGGGAAAGGGTCTGAGCACTCGAAGGAGAAGATTTTTGGGGAAACTTGAACTGAATGGGCTGTTTTATCACCCTGCAGGGAGTAACCAGGCAAGTGGAAGCCAGGGTGAGGTCACTGAGCTGCACACAGGCTGATGATATCAGGGCTCTGAGCCAAAACTGCACTGCACTGTAGCAACCAAGGTTAACGAGGAGGTGGTGACACAGCCCCTTACTGGCCTGGGTGAAACCCCAAAGTGTCCCAGAGTTACTATGTTCTATATGTTCCTATCCATCCAGTATTTCCTACGTCACTCTGAGGAGACACTGCAGGTATTTCACTCCAGACAGGTTCCCTGAGGAGCAGTGGGAAAAGGTCAAGCTATCATGTGCCTGGACAAAGGCAGATTGGTGTCACATCCTTAGTCACCAGAAGGGTTAATCCTTTGGAACAAAGATTTATTTCACAATAAAAGAGGTAGCCAATTCCTAAACGGAAACAAACCTGTTTGGAAAACAGGCAAACCAGCTCTCCTTGGCATCCTGCCACAAAATGGGGGAGAGAGAAAACAAAAAACGAAAGCAGCAGACATGGACTCTGACATGTACCCTTTAATTTTTGCTACTTGCATTTCCCAACCCATATTAGTTCAGCTTTCTGCAGCTTGTTTCTAGTAAGTTTCAACATTCACTCTTTTTTTCTACCTGTTTTCTCTCTGTCATTCTTAAATGCTTCTTGCTTATACCAGCTATATTTTGGATTTAATTGTTAGTAGGTACAGAAAGAAATGCTTAATTGTAAGATGAGGAAGGTTCCACCCTTACAGGAAGAGGAGAAAACAATGACTCACAAGTACCTAGGACTATAAATTCAGTATCGGTAGGGTGAGGGCTGCAGTTCCTACCAACAGAGGTGAAACCGGAGTGTGTGTTGGCACAGAGAGAGACTGCTGACTTTAGAGGTGCAGGGACTATTGCAACAAGGGTGAAGAATTTAATGTTTTTAAATTGTGACTTCCTATATGCTTTTGTAATCGTAAGTGAAGGTCGAAAAGTAAGTGTGGGAAGACTAAATTTGAGATGTGCTGGAGTTTCACAGTTCCCATGAGAGCACATAAATCCTTGTGTTCCTCATCACCAATCTGTTACCGTGGTCCAATGACAGCACAGCACCATTCGCTATGCAATAACCATCCCTTTTCAAGAACTGTCACTTACCAATGACAAACTACCAGAAACTCTGTCAAAATCAAATTTGTTTTTTCATTCCCCCAAAATTGGATTTTAATATTAACAACACACACCCACACACAAACATGAAAGCAAGAGACCATTCAAGCTACTTTTCATCCTGAAGCAACCTTTTATGGGTAAGTCATACCTGGAAATATGGCATTTCATTTGTAAAACATTAGACTCTTCACTATTATCATGAGCATATTAATTAATATTCTCACAACACCACCTTGAGATAGGCCAGTATTATTCATATTTTACTGATGGAGAAAATGAGGCACAGGGAAGTTAAGTGACTTTTTTCAAAGACACAGTAAATCTGTGGCAGAGCTGGGACTAGAAATTGAGAGTTCCTGCTTTTCATTCCAGTGCTCAGAGCAGCAGACCACATTGTCTCCCCGCCTCAGTGGGGCCAGAAACAGCCCTGGAATAGTAACACGAAACAAGATTTTTTCATTTTTGAAAAGGAGACAACCTAGAAACATTTCAAAAATGGACAGCACAGTAAAATAAACAAATGCTGAAAGTGGTAAAGAACAATTTCTAACAGGACTGTAGAAACAAAAGCTTATACATAGCATTGCTCAGCCCTCACAATAAAGAAACTCCCTTTATTTTGTACTAACAAAAAGGTAAGGAACATTTATTTGGAACTACAAACAAAAACTGCCAGTGCTGCTTGGATTTTTATGACATTCATCATTCTTTTTAAAGCAGAGAAATTAGTAATAAAATATTTGAAATCCAATAATGTAGTAAAATGTCATTAAAAAAATCATGAATATACGGGGGTATTTATCAAGAACATGTCATCAGCTGAGTCAGTTAACTGATGGTACAACTATTTTCAGTCATATTTCATTATCTCTCTTCATTCCATTACTAACCTTAATGAAAACTGTTCCTGAAAGCATTTACCGAAGTTACAGATTCCTGCATTTGGGGATCAAAATTTTACTTTCTGATGAATCACTGATGTACAAAATATATCTGATTATGAGGGTTTGAGAAAGTCTTGTTGATTCCCTTCAAAGCAATCTTGTGTTTAAGAACTGTCAACAGGGTGGGGGAAAAAAAAACAACAGGAAAAATATCACCTCCTTTTTGCACACAGATGTAGAAACAATATTACATTACAGCAATGAGCTGTATTACGTAAAGGGTCAGAGTTTTTCCTAATACGCTTGTTTAGTCTTCATCTTCATTTGTGCTGCCAACAAACAGCAGTAGGTTTTTCTTTGGTGAAACCTCCAAGAAATTTTCTTTTCCACTTGGATCCTCAGAAAGTCTTTGGGGTTCAACTGCATAATTTGCTCCTTTCTCTTGCAAAACTGTGTAGCTTGCAGTAGCCAATTCTTCAGGCTGTTCTGAAAGCCTAATTGCAGTCTGCATTTTCTTTCCTAATTCCTCTATCAGTTTTCCAGGAACAGATGCAGATTGTAAAGAAGTCTTTGATTTTTCATTACTAACATCTAACGTCAAAGTGTCTGTGTCTCGCCCTAATCCACTGCAGTCAATAAGCGGGGCTGTCCTCTCCTCTTGGAGTGTGCCTTGTAGAGAATTTATTTTCCCATCTTCACTGGCTGAGGACTCTTGTTCATCTGAATCAGGGCTTTCTGTCTCAGATGATAAAGTACTGCTTGATTCTTCAGAGTCACTTGTCTCCAATTCAGAGGAAGGCAGCTGTTGCTTGGAAACTGCGCTGACAGCTTTTAACTCACTTTCTTCCTCTTGTACCAGAAGTGCAGCTGATTCCAGCTCTTCTAGTTCAAACCCTAAATGGGCCTTAGTTAGCTTGACTTTCTGTAAGGATTCAGCAAGTGCTGCCAACTTTTTTGACCTTTAAAAAAGAACAAAACACATTGTTAAACTCTAGAAACAAAATATTTCCCATTTGATAATAAGTAGCAGGGAGCTAAACATTCTTGTTATTCATTTTGTTTGTAAACAACTTCCTTCTTCCCTTACAGAATGGTAACAGAAAAGGTACAGGAAACAAAGATAAAAATGATCCCTTATTCACTTGAATTTATTGACTCCCACAAGGCTAGAAAAGCTGCTACGTAAATCGTCACCTCAGCAAATTTACAGTGAATTTTTCAGAAGAAAGCATGCACTTTTTTACAAACTTTGGAGATACACTGTAATGAGAAACACCAACTGCAACTATGATGATGAAGCAACAGAAAATCTCTGCAGAGATAGTATCTATTTTTAATGTTGTAAAACTGCAGCGTTTGGCTACCCAAGGGGCTGTCATTAGCTGGTTTGAAACAGCTTGGTAAGGCATGAATCCAGAGGGGACTAAGTCAGTTGGCTTTGTCATATCCCAAACGTAAATAGGGTATGACAAGTTCCTCACAGTATTACCAAAAATACGGTATATTTACAGAATATATTTTGTCAGGTTCCTCTCACTGGGCTACTTGCACTATTTTTAAACTTCTATTTTTCTTCTTTAATGCCCCTTAGTTATCTGATGCCTTCAGAATTATAATACATATTTATCAACCTCTTATTACCATTTCATTCTTCTCCAAATGGACACAAATTATTACCGATTAACATACTTCCCTAGTAAATGAGCACCTCCAAAACACGTTAACAAACCTGGGAAAGATAGTACTGGACTTGGTTTTGTTCAACCGAATGACATAATTTGTGAAGACAAAGTAATTGTATTAAATTTAATCCATTTAAATGCACAGAAAATGGGAAATTTGCAAAATACAAAAAAACCCCACAAAAAACAATGAAAGCAGGACATTAATGGCTAAGAGAAATCTCCTACATCTCTGTTACAAATGTGCACTTCTTCTGTGCAAGTCTCACCACTTTACTGTAAACATTATTCACCCTAGGTTCATTCAATCCTGAATACCGTATTCTCAATCCTTCCTTTCTACCATCACTCTTCTAATCCCATCTTCTTTTCCCTTCCCTCTCCAATTTCTTAAAGCCCACCTCTTTAAGATGACAAATCTTCCCATCTCATCTTTAATGAGTCCTACACCTTCCCTCAGCTGAACTGCTGATACGTGCCAAATAGATATTTATGTTAGGAGTAAGAAAATGCGTTGCATTACAAAACCAAGGCTAACTGAGATGAAGTCCTAAAGTGGTAAGGTTTAAACCAGGTTTTTTGTTGGTTTTTTTTAAATGGTAGGTTAAAAATACAATCTTTGGGAAAACATTTGCCTATCGGTCTATTTTGAGCCATACATTTAGCAAATAAATGTTCATTAAGCCAAAAATAATTAATTTTACTTTAAAAAAGCAACAGTGCCAAAAATTTAGATTTAAGAACTGACCAGCTGACAATTATCTCACACTAAGTTTTCTAAAAATGATCTTTCCTGCTATGTAAAATTTAAAAGAAAAATATGCTGCAACCATGTAACTTATTATGGGCCCTACTTCATGTGTGTGTTCTCTCTCCTACCACAGCAGCACCTGTGCACCTGTTTGAGGATGTGTTGCAGAATAAATCAGTAGTAGATTTATTTTAAATTTATTTAGTATTGTACCTAAGAACAAACTAAACAAAAGAACTGCTAGACCCTTTAGGTAAGGCCTACAATAGGGGACAACAGACACGGTAGGTCAACTCTCAGGCTTAGCAAGCTCATTTAGTACAGCTGTAGCTGTAAAAATTTCTTCAAGTATTTGAAAATCAGCACATGCTTTACCAGAAAACTGTGCCATAAATTTATAAACAGAGAGAACAAAAAGTAAGAGATTGTCTTGAAATGTGGGAAAAAAGAAAACCAGGTATAAATAGCAAACATACATCCTGTTTCTTACTGTAGAGTTTTGCCTCAGACTATCAATCAACTTTTCACCACTTCCTGCAACAGCAGGTCTACTATAAATCCTGCAGTAACTGACTAGGTTTCATTTCCTCTGCCAAAACCTGCTATGCTAACCTGCAAGGCATGACACACTGACACTGGAGCAAGCAGCTGATAATGTAATACATAACTCCTGCAAGGCAAAAGTTAAAGCGCTTGTTCTCTCAGTTGAATGACTTTAAAGATCTTTATATTCTGCTTCCCAGGGGGGATAATTACTCAGTATAACAGACTGTGCAATTTTTTTCTCCTAAAGGAATTCTATTTAAAAGGTGGGGGAAGGGGAATTTAATGCAGCTTCTTACACATTCTTACAGAGACAGTGTAGCGTTTAAAAACAAAACTTGGATTGAAACAGATTATTTGTTAACTTTCTCCATTCAAAGAACTCAGAAATTCATGTTTATGGAGAGTAAATCAAAACCACATAAAAGTTTAAAAACAATTAAAAAGCACTTACCAAAGCTCACACACTTCTCTATGTAATGCCTGATACACATTATCCAAAATTTTCATCAACTATTTAATATACCAATTTACTTCATTAAGTAATCCCAGTGCTGTTCAGTCATAACATTTCCCCCAAATCATCTTCAGCAACTTGCATTTTCCTTAAAAGTACAAAGTTACACAGAATCATAGGAACTGCCAGAGTGGATCAGATCAAGGGTCCATTTGGCCTGTTTCTGCCAGAATAGTACCAACTGCTCCACCGGAAGGTGCAAACCCCCCAGCAAGTAGACTGTAACAAAATAACCTGCCCACCTGGTTTATTTCCTGACCCCACTATTGAGAGGTTGGTTTATGCCCTGAGGAATGAGGTTTTATATCCCTTCCAGATCTCCATTTAAAAAAAAACTCTACATATTCTTAGTAACCATATAAAAATGCAATTCTTTTTCAAATGTTACTAAACTCTTGGCCTCAATGATAATCTGAGTGCACAGAATAAATGTACATTGTGCAAAAAGTTCCCTTTATAACTTTCAAACATGCACAGTAAACCATGACTGATGCTAAAAGGAGGAATGTTTTTCTCTCTGCTGACTGTTCTTCAACTCCAGGCATGACAGCCCCTCCTTCCTCTGTTACTGCATAAAATTCAAGACAGCTGTTGTCACATGCAATGCCCTATATAATCTTATCCCCATATTACTCTTCTCTCATTTCTTCAAGCTCTTCTTCCCAATATTCTTTGTACTTCCCCTCGTCTTCCAATTCTTCACTTTCTGGTTTCTATCATCCAAATTCTTCCCTGCCAAGTGTACCTCCTACACAGCCCCTTCAAATTACTCCTTAAACCCTCCTAGCCATACAATCCCACCTCCTGCCTTTTTAATATTCTCCACACCCTCCCTTTTCTCAACTCCCAAGACTGCTAGCTCTTTATGGATGAAATATGTCGTATTTAAGTTTGTAGAGGTCCACATAAATTTACAACACTTCATAAATTTTAGTTTTAATACACAATAATTATCTGTGCCCCAGAGTATCTAAAGCTCAGAGTTCAAGAAGAAAATATATGGTAATATGTTTTGGCTCCTTCATTTGCATTATGCTTAACAGAAATATAATACTATGGCTATAAAGAAAGGGTTTCTCTCTTTGAAGCAGCAAATACTTGTCCCCACCAGTCTTTACGCAGGTATAAGTACATACTAAACAGTGAGTCCACTTATGAAAGAGTTGGTGTCTGACAGGGGCAGGTCAGGAAGGAATAAATACTCTCCTACAGGATAGGTACGAGAGTGCAACAGAAAATATACTCACTCTCTGACAGCCTTGGTTTAATTCCTATGAACTGATCTACTTCAGTAGTAATGTAATGATCTTAACTGATTTCCATTGCACAGCTGTTGCTAAAGGATCCGTATTAACCCTTCACATTGAAAGTTTTACCAAAGTTCCTGAGCGATGACATGTGTTCTCCACCTGCATCATGTGCTACAAGGGAAAGGAGATAAAAATGACACAATGGACCCCACTACTTTCTATTAAAAAAAAGAAAAGAAAAGTAGTTATGAGTACTCCAATTGGATTCGGAAATGCTCTCCAAAGACCAACAATTCCACCTATCCCCTCCTGAACTATGCGGTTAATTTACTGTAACTCTTTATGCGCATGGTTCTGCGGAGCCGTTGGCATGCGTACAGCAGATAAACACAAGGGCTCAGTTCTGAGCTGTGGTCAAGAAGTTCTTGGTGCAGCTCAGGACAAGGTCAATGGGGGTGCAGACTTCAAGCTAATGTTGCACTCCCCTAATTCTGGGCCCATTTGCAGCAGCCATGGGGCTGTTCTAAGTTCTGTTGACTGCCAGCAACCCCAAAGGGCTCCTCTGGGAGGCAGGATTCATGAGGGTGCAGAGCCACCTTGGATTCAGTAAGGGGATAGTAGCATCTGTACTATGGAGACTCTGACACTTAGTGATCCCTATACAGAGGGGGATCCTAGAGCGGCAGTAATGTTAGTGTTGTTAGGACAGCTTTGTGCTGGTGGAGTGCTGCAAAATTGCCCTAACGTACCTGAGAAATAGCCCAAGGAATAACATTTTTGTTGTTGTTGGACTGCATCCATTTCAGAACCCCACATCTACTAATGTGCATGATGTGTAATCACACACAAGCAAGGAAATTCAGAGTTCATACTGGCATCCTGTTCTTATTCTGCTAAATGCAGCAGCTCACGAGATTAAATGACACTGGAGATGTATCTAAGAGCCCTGTGGTACAAACACAAGTGGGATGACTGTATCAACTTTACCACAGCGTGACCTGCAAATGAAAAAATGGGTTTGTGCCTTCCCCCCCCTTCTTTATATCATGTACAAAGAAGGGCTTTTCCCCTGCTTGCCTTGTTTTCCCCCTTTTTCTGGAAGAGGGCCTGAGAACTGGAATAGGAGTTTGTTTAGCACTCACTTAAGGACTAAACGATTCTCTCCTCCTAACTGTGTCAGATATTTGAGTTCAATAGATTTTCTACAGTCTGAAAAATCCCTCTTCCTTTCAGTTACTCAGATTTCATTTTCTTGGTGCATGTAATGTCTTACTCCTAGGAGTGCTCCAGTCGTCCATAGTCTCCTCCAAGAAAACTGGAGCGTACAAAGCTGAAATTTCTAATTGTAAAAAACAAAAAGAAACCACTTCCCATTTTCAGGCCTTCTTTATATATCATAAAGCAGCATAAAAATGCACACCGGCTATTTTTCCTGTGTAGGTTCAGTTTAAATCTTCCTCGCAATTGACTGATTGTGCTGCACTGTTAGCATTATTTAAACTTGATTTTTTTGCATGCTATTGTCTTTTTTATGAATGGTAGATTAAAACAGAACAATGAACAGAAGCAGTACAGAAACACCTGATGACAATGCATCTGAATCAGGAATAGGCTGACTTCATCAGCTGCATACTTGATGTTTGAGATAGGCTGGAAAGGCGGTATCAAGAAAAACAAGAACTTCCTATGTTTTTAAGAAGCACATTCCATAAATGTTATTTAGGGAGCTTCTTAGACCTATATTTTTTTTATTGTTGTATAGACTGCAAAAACACTATTGCTATACCGTATTTAAGGACTCTAGGACATTTTTAACAAGCACACTTTCTTAGCTATTATTGCATAAAAACAGAAACTTTCTAATGAAAAGTTTGGTGGTTTTTTTTTTAAAATAATTTTCCACCTTTTAAAGTCCTTTTGCTAAAGCAATTGTTTAATCACTTTCACTGATCTGAAGAATCCCAAGCTCAAAACATAAAGAACAATATGAACAGAAGCTTTTCAACTGCTGACAACTAGTTAGTTAGATTCTGGATTTGTGATAGAAAGGGTGCATTTTGGGGGAAGAAGAGGAGAGAGAGAAAGAGAATGCCTCCTGATAATATGGAAAGGAAATAATGTAACTCCTCAGCCAACAAAGACAAACCCAACCTGCATTTAAAGTTCGTAAAGCAAAAGTAGGTCTCATCTATCTAAGAATATTTCCTTTATTCTGGATATTCTTTAAAAGGAAAAATATCCTATAGAAAGATCCCAAATTCTAAGCATCGCTGAAGAACCAAGAAACGAATAATTTACTAAAATATTATTGTATATACAATACATTCTTTGAACTGTAGAAGAAGTAAGGCAAGTAAAAATCTGATGGTCAGTTATGTAGTTGCCATCAGGGGGAAAAGGTTCTCTCTTCTATTTAAGAGATAAACAGAACTAAGTAGTTGTTAGCACACACCTGTCAATTCATTTTATTTTTAAGGAAACAATCCTCTACCAAGGAGAACTGAATCTCAGGAATCCAGCTAGAGAGAGACCATGCCAGTACTAGAAACCTGACTCAGTGGAAGACAGCTAAACCACACTGCAGAAATCACAGCACAGGACACTTTCCCAAGCGAGACTGGATTTAGTTTGATAAATTGTATAGGTTAAAACAATAGCCCAGAGAACAGAAGTGACCATAAGTCATGAACAGAATCGGGGATGTAGTGCAGAATTTAGGGATCTGGTAAACATGCCCTGCTGTTTCCAAGACCTTTAGAATAGTATTTAAGATTAAAGTAAGAAATATTTTAATTCTTCAGTAATGATTAATGAAATCTCATGATTACTTGAAGACACGTTCATTCAGTATGCACATTTGTGGTAATAATATCTTATTATGGTAATAGTGATCTTACATAAACATGCATAATAGGTATTTGAAGCATTGCACACGGTAATTATTAGTTGTCAAGATGCCAATTGCATTGGGAAAATGTTTTTAACTGCAGGTTAAATTCATAATAGGCACGTTTTATTTAACGGACAGCTTTGATAAACAGACAGCAGACACCTTACAGGTCTTGTCCATACACCTGACGTAACAGCTGGAAGACAATGCTGTAGTATTATCATCATTAGATTACAGTACAGCTTAGATGTGCTAGATGCTTTACAAATATGCATGAAGCGAGTGACTCTGCCCCACACAGCTTATCTGCTAAAAAGACAAAAACAGGTGAGTGTGGGGGAAATCGATACAACACACAAGTAAGTAAAGAAGTAGGAAAACGAAGAGAATGTTGGGAGGAGAGAGAGAAGGATGGAGAGGGGTACAGGGAGCAGAGTGAGTGAGGCCAACTACAGGAGGGTAATAATGGAGGGGGAGGGAGGAGTCTGAAGCAGAGCACCAATAAGCAGACAAACAAAATGTCTCAATGTTCCAGTTAAGGTGCAGCCGGCTGATATGACTGGAGTATAGGGGATTTAAAGATACTCTTTGCCTCACTGCAGCCAATACTGCTCCCAGAGGCTGGCTTTGCTCCAAGAGCTTCTGTTCCGTCTCTTGCAGCCCATGTGGCTTGGGGAGTTAAAGGGCACTTGGAACCTGGTGCCCCACACAGTTGTCCTCCTTAGCCACATCCAGGGGAGTGAGCTGCCCAGGTCTCCTCCTCCGAAGTTGCTGGCAAAGCACCTCCCTGTTTTATGGAGATTATTTTTATCATACTTTTGGAGGGGGAATGATCTGGAGAGTTATAGTTGCTGAAGAGAAGTTCTTTTGGGAGGCAGGGAGAAGATAACGCCTACAAAGTGAGCCTAAATATTAAATATAAAGAATACATGCATAATTTGGGGCATCCATCCTGTCTTGGAATACCTTGTTCATAGTTTTTTCTAGATATTAATTTGCAGCAAAATAAAAGTAAAATGATACATAACCTGCCTTTCTGAGTAACATACCCACCAACACTACATAGGAAAGCCTAAAAGAACACAAACTACTGGAGCAGGCCTTTCAGTCCTTGTGGTAGATTGCCCTGTGTAGCAACACTCTTGGCTTAGTGATTTAGCCCAAGTAGCAAAACTACGTGAAAGAGTTAAAAATCAGTTACAATAAATATTCTGTATCAGTGGTTCTCAAAGCCAGTCTGCTGCTTGTTCAGGGAAAGCCCCTGGAGGGCCAGGCCAGTTTGTTTACCTGCCGCATCCACAGGTTCAGCCAATCGCGGCTCCCACTGGCCACGGTCGCCACTCCAGGCCAATGGGGCTGTGGGAAGCGGCGTGGGCTGAGGGATGTGCTGGACGCCGCTTCCCACAGCCCCTATTGGCCTGGAGCAGCGAACCGCGGCCAATGGGAGCTGCGATCGGCCAAACCTGTGGACGTGGCAGGTAAATAAACCAGCCCTGCCCGTCAAGGGCTTTCCCCGAACAAGGGCAGACCGACTTTGAGAACCACTGTTCAATATAATGCATGGACATTTAATCATGCAATTTACATCATCACCGGGGGAGTTACCAAGCTAAATTACTGTGTGGAATATTTACAACCGTGCAGCCAGGTTGGTACATCAGGCTTTGAATGCATAGGTCAGTGACATTTTGCTACTAAATGAAACAGAATAAAACTTCATGTGCAAAAATGCGCCACCTTAATAGTTTTAAAAAACCACACACATAAAAAAGATTATTCTACTGCAGCATATGTTTGGCATAGCATTTTACAGATATATAAAAAGACAGTTCACTACCCTAAGAAGTTTACATTGTAAATTAGCCATAGCGAAATGGGATGGCACAACACATGCATAAAGTAACAGTGCTTTTTTTTTTAAATCAGGTATTTATTTATTGAGGTAGTTTTAACAGATTTACAAATCCACACCATCCAAATATCAGGGACAAAATAATAACCATTACAACAGTGAGTGATTGTTTAAAGAACCATTATACAGTAATACAATCTTCAGATCTCTCTATTTAATAGAGTGCTATGATATTACAGGTGAGTGCAACAGTGCATTCTTACTACCTATGCTTGCTAAGTCACACTGAGTTGCTGCATGGATGCTGTCATGTTGGATTGCACAAATCACATGGCTAATCTGATTTTACATTGATGTTTCCTAATATTCTGGGCAAATTCTATAATATTAGTCTGATTCTGCTACTATTTCCCACTTTCTCCTACTTTCATTGGATAAAGAGCCTAACTACATTACAAAAACCACTAAGCCAGGCGATCTGGTTGCAACAATGTTATCCCCAATCCCGGGAGCAGCATGGTTTAAACTTGTTGTGTGGACAGGACCTGACTAGGCTGTAACCAAGGTTTAATAATCAGACTAAAGCCTTGGCTATATTTCATTATGTGATCCAGTTACAAATAATGCAGTTAGGTTTAATCTATACAACAGGTTTTAATTGTGTTGTGCCTGGAGTAGGGGGACAACCCTGCTGGTAAACCCCTAACTCACTTGGTTTTGTAGGGCAGACGAGCCCTATTTGAAATTAAGCCCTAAATTTAAACCCGCATTTTAAATGTTTAAAGAAAACAGGCAGGCCTCACAGATGTGGCAGACTGTCCCAGGATAGAGTCTTCTTCATATAGTTTCCCAGGGTTCCATCACCTGGGAAAATGAGTTTGTCACATTGCTAAACAGCCATCCCCAATGGCAAGCCTGCAGTGCCTTGATGTGCATTCAAATACAACATGACATCATGCTGTGCCCATCAGTATAGCTGACTGATTTACCAATGGCAGTTATTTAATTTATCTCCACTCTACGGGGGATCTGGACTCATGAGATTCACCTTAGAGTGAAGTAGCTGCATTATCAAGCTAAAGGCGTTGTGTGCACTGGATTGCCGGCCATTTCCAATCACCCAAGCTTTACACCATTATTGTACAAGTTAGTGAGGTTTAGTGAAAAACGGGGTGAAGACAAATTGCTGCTCTTGGTAAAGCCTATCACAGTTCAGACTTCCATGCACTACTGCAGTGAGCACACCATATATGCTTCGATATAGAGATAAAAGTGGCGATGGCAGATTAGTGAGCTGGTCAGGCCTGGAATCAGTTCAGAATCATACCAAGTTGCATTGCTCACCACTGCCCTATTATTCTTTGAGTAGAGACATCATACATCTTAAGCCTCCTCCAGTCTTAATATTGTTCTCTCAGTGATTCCAGTCATGTTTTTAGTGATACATTTGTCCCCGTGACGTAAGGAAGGTGAGATGAGTGTGTGTGAATTTAATGTTTGGGTAAGATGACGAAATAACAAATCAACCTATAAAGAACAATGAAGTTATATGCTTAGCCACCGCACAGGTAGAGCACCGACAGCAGTAGGATCATGTATGTTTCTACATGAATCATCAATGATGAATAGAAGTCAAACAGATCTCAGTGCATCTGCAAAGAGTCAGCCCCTTTGCACTATTATTTCCTGTTCCCAAGAACCTGGCTCTCAAAGGAGCAAGCCTGCCATTGTCTAGGTTTATACTCTTAGGGAGAATGAGATAATGTTAACATTAATTTCGCACAGGAACTTTGATGAAAATGAATTTGCATATGGCAAGACATCTCATAGCTGGGCTCCTTTGAAATAGACGGTTCAGGCAAAGTTATAGTTGACCATGTTATCATGGGAAGAAAGGGCCAGAAGGGAATTTGATACTTGAATGAAACAGATGACAAAATAGCCATAGGTATTTGAAAGGAAAAGAAATTAGTTGTCAATCTAAAATTTGGATGACACCTTTCATCAAGTATGACACAAGTGCTTCAGCAGCCAAAACTGTGATTGGAAGATATTATACTGTTCTTCTGGGAACATCCCTTGAAGCTGACAATGAAAAGCTGCCCCCCTAGGGCAATACTATAAGTTACTATAATTGCATATTTTGACATCTAGAAAGAAGTACTCAAATCACTCCAACACTACTTAAAAAACAGAGGGGATGATAGATTAAGGATAGTATACTGTCCTTAGAAACTAAACTGAAACAGTAAAAGTTCTCTCCAAATCTGGAAAAGCAGTTCCAAGCTGCTAGAAAGGAAAATCAACATTGATTGAATTACTGAGATACAGAATTGAAAGGCAGCGAAAGAGCTCAATTAAATTTCAATAAAATACAGAAGTAAAATGATAGTAAAAGGAGCAGGCTTGATCAGGTACTATTAAAATGAAATAGAACTGTTATTGATGATGGCATGCAAAAATAGACCCTTCGTTAATAGGGACGAAAAAGCATAAATGGCCCAACAATGGCCATTACTGCAAGGTAATTTTTCAGAAAAAAATTCTTACAAAATGAACATTTAACTATAACAACAAGAAATATCAACCTACAGACATCACCCATTTGCTGGTCTTACTCTTTATAAAACCCTGGGTTACAAAAAATAAAAAACTTAAAAATATGGCTGGAGATAAACCTTTGACTCAATTATACCTTTTGGCACATGCATTTTACATAAGAGACCACATTTCCATGCTGCTCTTTACAATTTCAAGGTTATTTCAAATTAGTCCTTCAAGAAAGGCTATGTCTACACTAGAAACTTCAAAGTGCTGCCGCGGGAATGCATTGAAGTGTGAGTGTAGTCACGTGCGAGTGCTGGGAGAGAGCTCTGGGAGAGCACTTCTGGTAATCCACCTCCAAGAAGGGAATATCTCTGAGTACGGCTTGCAGTGCTCGGAGCCTGTCCACACTAGCGCTTTAAAGCATTCAAACTTGCTGCGCTCGGGGGGGGGTCATTCTTCACACCCGCGAGCCAGCAAATTAGAGCACTAGAAAATGTAAGTGTAGACAAGCCGTTACATTCAGCTACTCAGCCATTGGCACGCTAATCAAATGGCTTAAAAAGAGTAAGCATAGCATTTAGCCAACAAATATGCCCTATACTGCTTATTAGGACCTAAAAATTCTGTATATTTAGCTTGTTCGCTCTGAAACACAAAAATCACATTAGGCAGCCTGTGAATCTGTACTGGAAACGTTTATAGATAATCTGAATCAACCACTTTGCATGGCTATACATTATCGATATTGTGATCATGATATGATCCTACATTTATACAGTTCTTTTCATCCCAATGTATTCTACAAAACAAAATGATATACCAGCACAAACTATATGAGCATTTCATTTTAACCATTGCTGGGAATATAGTCACCTCCAGCATGAAACATGTCTACTATTTAACAGAGCAGAACAGTACACAAACGGAGACCAAAGAACCCTAAAACAGCCAACTGAAACTGGAGTTGAAACTTAAGTAGGCAGAATGTAATTACTGAGTTGGAATGTGCTAAAGACACGATATCACTAGCTTACAAAGAATAACAGTTGTTCTTTAATGAACACGGGGAGGCAAGATCTGTTTTACGTCCTCCCTGAAACATGGCATGTCCAACAGCACAACGCCCTCTGGCACACCAAAACATACTGACAAAGAGAAAATGGTAGCATTTACTGAATCACCAACACCGCTTCCAGCAGTTCTTACTAAATCTGTTCCCCAGAGATCTCCCATCCAAGTAGAGACCTGCTTAGCTTGTAAGATCTGACAGGATCATAGAATGGGGTGATATGGCTAAAGGCTGATATTATAAACACAAAAATATGTGTTTTACATATTTATTTTATTACACATTTTTCACGAGTCAGAAACAATAAATAATATTTTTACTGACCATAAAAAACCCCGAAACATCCTACCCAAACCAAAAAACCCAAACCAAAAAATCCTACGAAATCTGATCAGTGAGCTCAAGAGAGAAGGTAGGTTTTTAAAAGATTATAAAACTGTAGCTGAAACAAAAACTGAACTAAACTTTACACTACTTACTACATTATCTGCAGTAGAAGAAAAAGCCAGAAGAGTGTAAACATGACAAACACTGCAATATTTGTTCATATGAACTAGGGTTAAATAAATCATCACCTTTATGGGCAGGCAGTAATTCATTCCCAGTAATTGGAGTTTTGAGCTTCCTCTGGTAGTATCAGCTGTTAGAATAATATGGGCCTAGCCAATATAAATTTCCTGTGACTGCAGGGAGCAGAGACTGGTAAACTTTCATCCTTCCCATCATCTCCTATGAATGGGGCTTGTGTTTTTTAATTGTTTCCTTGACAGTAGTCCTTAGAGATACAGGAGAGTATGCTTCAACACACTTCTACTATAACACTAGGAGATCCAAAAGAGAAACAATATAAACTGGAGCATCATGTTCAAAAAGACACTTAAAGGATTAAGTTCTCTCCCTGTACATGGAGGTCTGTGTTCCATAATTTTAAACAGTTTATATTAAAGGAGAATCCTTTTCAAAGCAAGAACCAATCATCTGGCTTTAGAAAATGGAAACTGAACTCGCCCTTTTTATATGAAAAACTGACTAAAGTGGAAGAATCCACTGACCCTGAGGGGCACAAGAGCTGGCTTCCGTTTTGAAAGTTCTGTTTCCAAGGGAACACAAACTGGTTTTGAAATTAAGAGGGCGATGACAAGGAAGGCAGAGAAAAGAAGTGTACTTGTTACAGTCTAACTGGCAGTACTGTAAACAAACTGGTGGCTCAGAGCACCAAACTTTGCAAAACAAAATCTGAAATGCAGTACCATTGCTTCTATTCAGTAGCGGTGTTTCGTGTTAAGAGTTTGCCTGGTTGTCTCAAATGATGATAGTCTTCCTCAATGGTAATTCTGAAATTCTACAGTGCTCCTTTCACTCCAACTCTAAAGACTAAGCTTTAGCCAGAGCACATTTATAAATATTAAGAAAGGATAAAGCTTTAAGAATGTAGCATCTTAGTTTCATTATCTGGATTTTCCCATAAGGGGAAATAAAATGTATCCATATATTAAAACGTATTAAGTATAAGTATGGCAGATAGCAACCCACAATTCCTTCTACATCTCTTGAGCCATCTTTATATAGGCGTTGGTCTCCACCTTGTATCTTGTGTGTTATTTTTTACTGCTAACACAGTATGGTACGTAATGTGAGTGCTATACCAGGAGACCAAAGGCATCCAAAGGAAGTGTACATTTCAATCCCAGAAAAATACTACCCAAGTTATGACTAATCGTTCTGCCTGACTGCTACTACTACCTTTAATCCTGACAAAGGAAAAAAGCTTCCATCCTTCACAACCTGTTACCCTGGATTCTTCAGTAACATGCACATTTAAAATGGAGGTGTGCCAAACTTTCCCAGTTTACCAATCCCTGGTAGAGGGGAGGAGTCCATCCATTCCATCTCAGAACAGCCTAAACTGTTTAGCTACTGTCTTTTTGATCTGTGTTTGTACAGCACCTAGCACAGTGGGGTTCTGCTCCATGACTAGGGTGCCTAGGTGTTACAGTAATACAAATAATGAATCATCATCATACTCTTTTGCACCTAAAATGGTTGATGGTCTGTTCCCTTGCTGGCTGACCATAACGGGAATTTGCTGGCCATCTTGTGTTTACACCTAGAGCTGCTGGCCCTCAATCAATGCAGCTGACCTAGAGCAGTAATTGCTGAGAGAGGGAGTCCCCAGGGAATAGTGGCTAATAGGCGTTAGGCCAAAACTTGCAAATCATCATCTCAGCACATTATTAATAGAGAACTTTCACCCTTTTCTTCCTCTCACTCCATCCTCGTTCACGCTTGTGGTTTATGGTGGAATCACTGCCAAAGGGAGAGACCAAGCCAGCTACTGACAAAGTTGAAAACAGAAAAGGAAGATGTTATCTGCTTGCAGAACAGCTTCCCTCTTTGATCACAGCTGCACACTCCACCTGCTTAAAAAGGCAACAAACGACACAGGCTCATCATTCCTGTAGTCAAAACAGGAGAGTCAGCAGAGATGTGCTGACTAAAAAGACATGACCCAAATCACTGAGCTCTCTGAAGGCAAACAGGAACTGCCTCCTCACAAGTTTTGAAAATCAAAGCCCAAGCCTGAGGGGAGATAAGTCGGCTTTATTCCCACCCACCCCCACTCCCGTTTACCCATGGCAAGGTGCATTCAGACACTGCCTGGAGGAATACGAGCTAGAGAAAAGTGACGGAATAAAGGAAAAACAACAGAGATGAGAAAGGAAAAACATCAAAGGAAACTGCAGCCAGCAGCTGGGAAGAGAGATTAAATCCCTTATTAAAAAGCAATGTTTTACAGGGTTCGCTAAAACATGTATAAAGAGGAGTTTCTGGTATTACATCCAACTATTTGCCACTTTTACAAGCCTGCAGGGCAAACAAGTTGTTACTTGAAGTCTCAAATCTAGTCAGTATTTTATATTACATGAGTAGCATTATTTATAAGGAGCCCTAGATGTACTTTCTGTTACAGGTATGAGTTTTAAAGAGGATACAATCTACATGAAAAGTATAGTATTTCAAGATTACATTAAAAAAGGGAAAACATATGAAAGGACCGGCATTGCAACAATGACAGATGAGACAAAAGCTTATGGAAGTGCACACAACTTGTTAGCTACCATTTTTAAATCTGGGACCCACGATCTAGTAGTTAAATCACAGCAATTTGAGTCAAAAGACCAGGTTCTATTTCCAATATAGACACTAGCTTTGAGTGGGATCTTTGACAAGTCACTTATCCATGCTCTGTCTACGTTTTCTCCTCTGGAGAAAATTATAACATTTTCAGAGGTTTTTAAAGCCAGAGGGGACCTAGGGACAAATGAGTATCTAGTCTGACCTCCTGGATAGTACAAGCCAAAGGACCTCACCCCAATAATTTCTACATCAAGCCCCTGGCTACGGCATATTTTTTAGACAGATACTTGGTCTTGACTTATAGACTGCAAATGATAGAGAATTTACCATGTCCCCAGGTAGATTGCGCCAGTAGTTAATTACCCTCACTATTAAAAACAGACGAATTCAGACAAGATAAGGTGCGTATCTTCAGTTTCTAACCATTGGATGTTGTGGCCTTTTTCGACTATACTGAAGAGCCTTCTACTATCAGAAACCTCTTTGGCATGTAGGTACTTGCAGAACATGACCAAGTCACCTCTAACCTTCTCTTCCATAAACCACTGAACCTTTTTAGTTCATGTATTTTCCAGACCTCTAATCATTCTTGCAGTTTTTTTCCTGAACCTTTTCCCATTTTTTAACATTCTTTTTGAATTGTAGACACCAGGACTAGAACAGTATTTCAATAATGGTTTCAATAATGCCATATACATAGGTAATACCACCTTCCACCCTTACCTGATGTTCCTCTGCTTACATACCCAACTAGCGCATTCACCCTCTACAGCATCACAGTAAGAGCGCTTGTTCAGCAGGTTATCTACCATGACCCCTAAGTCCTTTTTAGAGTCATGGTTTTCCAGGATACGGTCCCGAATCTTAAAATGTTTCCTCATAGAAGGAGATGATACAACCAGAAACCCACTTGGCGAGTTTTTGGATAGAAACAGAGACTCCTTTAAGCCTGTCTGTGAAAAAAGGGGCCTAAAGGGCTTAGCCCTGTCCATTTAAAAAGCCAACACCACCATGACTGATATGAAAGTCTAAGGTCACCTTCACTAAAAACCAGAGATTTGGCCAGAGACATCTTTTCTTTACAGAAAACTATGTAGGGGAGATCAGCCATTAAGGCTCTGAGCTCACCAATTCTCCCAGAAGAAATGATAGCGTCTAAAAATAAAATCTTCACAGAAAAGTGCAGAAAGCAACACTTAGCTAGTGGCTCAAAGGGAGGCTTCCTCAGAAAACAGAGAACCAAATTCAAGTCCGATGAAGGAGTGGGTTCCCCAAACTGGAAAAAAGGTTAACTAACCCTTCAGTGAAACTGGAAATGGTGGGGATAACAAACACTGAAAACCCCTCAACAGGGGAATGGAAAGTTGTGATACCTGCTAAATGAACTTTAACAGGGCTCAGAGTGAGACCCAAAATCATCAGACTGAATAGGTAATCTAAAATGTCTGAAAGGGAAGGATCGAACAGGGACAAGTGCCACTGGCTACACCAATGGTGGAATCTTTTCTATTTCTGCAGAGAAGTTTTTCTAGTTGACACTTTTCTGATATTAAACAAAACCTCTTAAATCTCTCTAGTACAGGAAATCTCTATGATGGTTCCTGGGGGTACCCAGGGTTGTGAGGCACTTTGCTACCACCTGCTCTTAACACAAGGCAGCCTTATCTGCACCTGATGTTGGTCAGCTCCCCAACTTCACTGGCCACAGGCAACCCAAGAACTTCCCTCAAGGCTTCACAGGCCCCGCTGTCACTCTACAGCAGAGGTCCCCAAACTGGAGGACGCACCACCCTGTGGGGGGCTACAGAGGAACATTCAGGGTGGCGCAGCCACCCACCCCCACCCCCAGCTCTGCTCCTGGCCCTGTCCTCAGCCTCGGTGCAGTTTGGCACTCATCTGCAGTCCTGACTCCAGCTCCGACCTTGTCCCCATCTCCATCCCCTGGCCGCGGTACCATTTCTGGCCCAGGGCCGAATCTGGGGGCAGGGCTGGGAGTAGAGCCACACCCAGCTGCCGGCCCTGCTACCAGCCCCCACTGTGGCCCAGCTGTGGCTCCGTTAGCAGCCCAGGGCCAAGGCTAGAGACAGGGCCAGGAGCAGAGCAGCCCCCAGCCATGGGCCTGGCTTCCGGCCACCACAGTAGTCCGGATATGGCTTCACTCCCACTCCTGACCACAGCCTTAACCCCGGGCCATGTAGCTCCACTCCCACTCCTGATCCCAGCCCTGACCCCGCTCTTGGCCCCAGACCTACCCCCAGCTGCAGTCCCCTTACTCCTAACTCATCTAACCTCTGACCCACTGGACACTAAGTATTCATCAGTCTGCTGCTTTCAAAGAAGCAGTACACAGCCGCTTACCAGTTTCACCCCAGATCACCCCTCTACTTAACTCACAGGACTTAAATTTGTTTATAGTGAAATCAAGAATAAGTTTATTTAAGAAACCATAGATATTCAAGTAGTAGCAAGTAAAAGTACTGGAAACAAATGGTTACATATAAAATAAAATCATAACAAGCATTCTAGAGCCTAGACTTTATTAACAAGTTACTCTCATGTCCTGTATAGTATTGTAGTATTGCTCACCCAAAATCCTTGCAGCGCTTTTCAATCAGGCTGTGACCTGCCTTTCATGAGACAAGCAGGTTGTCAGTTTCCCTCCTAGGCCAAGGATTCACTGTGTCTTTTTGCACTCAGCGATACCAGACCAATCCTTTGTCTTTATTCATAAATGGGACATTCCCCTGCTGTTAGTTTTCACCTGTATATTTCCTCTCTCATCGATTTCTCAATCACTCAAGTCACACCCGGCTCAGTATGCAAATAGGTATACAACACACAAATGAGCAACTCTAGAACCTGAGGAGCAGCAACACTGATTTGTCAATATTGTTAAAATACTTGTGTAGAAATCTTTGAATAGTCACACAAAAGTCACAGTACAATACTTCACAAACTTAGAAAGCATTACGTTTTATGATACCCTGGCCCAGATCTTGCAAATGCTTATACTTATGCTTCGCTATTTCAGGAAAGCAGTGTTTGCATAAGCTGCATTCAGGTTCCCCGTGCCATAAGAACGGTAAAGATAAAGGGCTTAGGTTTTGTCTACACTGCCAACTGAACAACAAAACTTTTCTCATTCAGATGTGTTTAAAAACACCCCCCCCCCCCCCGAAAGACAAGTTTTGCCAATGGAAAGCATCGGTGTGAACAGCGTTTTGTCAGCGGGAGTGCTCTCTCCTGCCAACTAACAGTGGCTACACTGCACGCCTTTAAGCAGCATGGCTGTAGCAACACAGCCATGTCGCTGAAGTTGCATAGTTTAGACAAAGCCTTAGTAAGTGGAAAAGCAAAGAAAGATAGCAAGGAATGGGCACAGGGCAGTACTAGGGTGACCAAACAGCAAGTGTGAAAAATCTGGACCCCCCCCTCCAACCGCTAAAAAAAGATAATTGCCTATATAAGACAAAGCCCCTAATATTGGGACCAACCTGGAAACATTGAGATGTCTGGTCTCCCTAGCCAGCATTGGGGCTCAGAGAACATCCCAGAAGTAGGAAAAAGAGAGAATACGTTAGAGAGAGAAGGTGGGTGAGGTAATATTTTATTGGACCAACGTCTGTTGGTGAGAGACACAAGATTTCATGCCACATAGAGCTCTGCTTCAGGTATGGAAAAGTTACCCGCAGCGTCACAGAAAAATGCAAGGTGGAACACACTGTTTAGCATTAGTAGTTAGCATAAGTAGTAAGGGACCATTCAAGGTAGAGTGGCCTGTTAGCACCTGCAGTGAGTCACAGGACAAAAAGAGGGGGTTAATATGTTACCGAGTGTTGTAACAAACCATAAACCCAAGGTGTCTTTTCAACCCATGATATTCAGTGTCTCACAGAGTAATGGCTTTAAGCTCCCAGGCTCCTCTTTTGAAAGTGTTGTGCAGGCTTCCTTTGAGGATGAGGACTGATAGGTTAGATCTAGAGTGATGGCTTTGTGAAAAGTGTTCACCCACAGACAATATTTTTGTCTTTTATCATTTTCCTGTGAGACTTCATTTGAAAGTGAATAGGACATGTGAAATCGTATTAATATTGGTTTAAAAATGAACAAAAAGGGGCTTAAAAGGAAGACACTTCATAATCTATTTTGTTAGTCCTAGTGCTAGTTTCCATTCAGGCAAATGTGATACAGAAACAAGTTGTCTGGCCAAACTGCCAACACTGCTCTGATTTTCAGGGAGCAGTTTTTAGTGTACAATTTTTACCTGTTGATTACTGGTTTTATGTGGAACCGTAATGGCCCTGACCGCTGAAATAATTAGGAGTAAGATACATACTTAAAACCAACTAAAACCAACCTAAAAATGAGCAGTTTAGGGAATATATAAACCTTCCTTCTATTAGACACAACACAATGGACTAAAGCTTTTACGCCTTAGGCCCCATCTACACGACGCGTGAAATTCGATTTTAGATACGCAATTTCAGCTACGGGAATAGCGTAGCTGAAATCGAATATCTAAAATCGAGTTACTCACCCGTCTTCACCGCGCCGAATCGATGTGCGCGGCTCGCAAAGTCGAATCCGGAACTCCGTTTGTTTTGGTGGAGTTCCGGAATCGATGTAAGCGCGCTCTGGGTTCGATATATCCCCGTCTAGACGAGACGCGATATATCGAACCCAGAGCTTTCGATTTTAACGCGCCGAAATGGCGCGTCGTATAGACATGGCCTAAGGTTGGGCTCTTAACTTCCAAGTATGCTCTACCAAACACCACTGTCTGTAGTTGAAAGTAATTCACAAAGCCTAGTGTTAGGGAAAGTAGAAGAGTTGAGTGATCACAATCAATCAATATCATCACCTCAATGACATGCTGTGAATGTAATTAATCCTCTGTTTATTTAGGGAACTTCACACCTTTCACATAAAGCAGCAACTCCCTGCTGGCTTCAGCCAAGGTAATTATGTTGTAACAAAGAATGGGTTTCGATCATGAGAGGATGAAAAAGGAAAATGCTAAGGCGCGTGTCTTTTACATAAAGCCTACTTTTGACATAATTCAAATTGTGATCCTGACACAGCCATCAACACATGGAATATTTTAGCTGCTAGAAACACATGTACAGTGCAAATATGGGATTCACTCAGCTGCATACCTTTTCAGATGTTCAACATGCCTCCAAACGGGTTAACTATATGAATTAGAATCCATCACAAATTCTAGCAATCAGAATAGTACAGGACAGGAGATAATTTCCTAAAATCCACTGATTATTAATTTGATTATTTTTGCAGTTACTTTTATCTATAATGCTCCCTAGGACAACACTGGCCTACACAGAAGAGAAACTGTATGGAAAGTGCAAGTCAAGAAAAATCCCTGAGTTTCAGATTTATTATACAGGCTTCTTTTTCAACCAAAAGAACACACAAACAAACTGGCCCTGTGCTACATTGAAAGCTGCTTATTTGCATAACTGAACGGCCAAAGTCCTCCTCTTCCTTTCAGACCTCTGTTTATGAGTTTGAATATACTTTGGCTCAGCAGAACAGGATTGGTTCAGCTCAGGGAGGTCTTCTCACCCAGAACTCTGAAAATCCTGCTAAGATTTAAGCCTCAAAGCACTATGCTGCCGTCTAGCTGGGTGGAGCCTTCTCCTAATAGCATAATGGGGATGGAATGAGACACACTGAGACCTCATCTGCAGGGAGCACCGAAAGCCCTGTACACCCATCACACTTCCTGTAGTGTTTTGCCCTGTGTAGGACAGTTTCCCTTTTCGACCCCAGCAGCTATCAAAGTTTGGGGCCCTTGGGATGTTCCAGCTGGAAGCAGAAATTGACAGAGTTTGGCATTTTGTTTGACACAATCTTGTTTATTTACAAGCAATGTATAAAGTCCTGCTTCTCCAAATACAGGAAGAACCAAGAAGATAAGGAGCAGTTATTTAGCTTACAGCCCCAAGCCCCTTTAACCAACAGACCCAAAGCGTTCGCCTGTGAAAATTTCCAGGTTCACAGTGTTCACCAGGTGCTGCTTGGCTTTCTTGCCCTTTGCCCCTGCCCCCCTCTGTTCTTGTCTGTTCTCTGTTTCTGTGCATTCTTCCTTGCCCCCTTTCCACACCCAACAATACTCAGCAAAATGCCTCCACCCACTCAGTCCACACTCCCGGGTGGGTTTACAACCCCTTTTGTCCTAAGTGGGGTGCGTCAGATTAACTCATCCTGACAGTTTTGTTAATTGAATCTTAAAGAGGTACAGTGAGCTAAGCCATCACCAGTACCTCTCAGCATCACAATATATTGGCACAGACTTAACAGTAATGCCATGTCTACACGGGAGAGAGCTCTCACGTAAACATAATTAAACCACCCCCAAGGAATGGCAGTAGCTACATCAGTGGGAGAGAGCGTCTCATGCCGACATAGCGCTGTTCACACTGGCACTTCTGTTGATGTAACTTATGTCGCTTGGGGGTGTGTGTGTTTTTTTCACATGCCTGAGCAACATAAGTTATAGTGACAAAAGTGCTAATGTAGACATAGCCTAAGTCTAAAGGACAAAATGCTCCTCTCTGATCCATACAGGGCTCTTGACTTGACTCTAGTATTGTTTTCCTTATATACATGGAATAACACGAAGTTATTTAGGCTAGTCATGATTAGAGAGGACTGTGTGGAACTAAAGAGAGAACTTACAGCTGAGTAAATGCATAATGTGATGGCACATGAAATTTAATATTGATAACTGCAAAGTAAAGTACACTGGAGGAAAAAATTTAAACTACTCTTATGCCTTTTCGGGTTCTCAACCCAAGAAAGGGACCCGGGCATCACCATACACAGCTACTGAAAACATGTGCTCAATGCACAGCAACAGTCAAGAAAAGTTAACCAGTTGTGAGGAGGTATAAGGAATGGGATGGGGAATACTGAAAAATTTATAATGCCTTTATATAAATGAATAGTGTGGCCACACTCAGAGTACTGTGCATAGTACTGGTTACACCATCTCAAAAAGACATTGCACAACTGAAGGAGGTTCAGAGAAGAGCAAGGAGAATGGACAAAGGTCTGGAAAAACTCTCATATGAAAAAAAAGTGAAAAGATTAGGACTGTTTGTCTTAGAAATGAAATGAAGAAGGGCTATGATAAAAGAAAATAAATTAATGATATACAGAAGGGAGATCCTGGCTCATGAGACAAGAACAAGGGGAACATTCAAATTTAAATTAAAAGGTAGGAAGTTCAAAATGGATAGAAGAAAATATTCTTTCCTCAGAAAATGTAACTGAGCTGTGGAATTCATTGCCACAGGAAATCACTGAGGCCAAGAACTTAACAAAATTCAGAAAGGAATTAGATATTTATATGGATATAAAAATATCCAAATTTATCATAATTAATGACAATAAACATTTTAGAAAGGATATTAAACCTTGTGATTCAGGATTTAAGCCAACCTCTATCAGAGATCAGGATGGGAGCTAATGTGGAAAGCAGACTACTCCACATACGCCTACTGCAAGGTTTTGACATCATTCTCTGAAGCATATGATTTTGACATTGCCAAAGACATGCCAAAAGACTAGATGGAGCTGGGGTCTGATCCAGTAAGGCAAACCATGTGTTCCTATGGAATCCCTAGTGGTTAATATTACTAAAGTCTGGATGCTTATGTATTGTAGGGCATCCTGGATATTCTGATCTCCAAGGCATCATGTTGGCGTCCTGCGAGCCAAAATATATTGTACATATTGTTTTGTTGAATTAAATCATTTTGAGTGTTGCGTTTTTTTTATACTTATCCATGTCAATACAATACTCTGCACACTAAGTTCCTATTAATATTAATGGCAAGTTCCATCCACAATATGAGGGGGAAATATGCCCCAGTTAATACTGACTTTTATACAGTCATAATAAGAAAAGACTTGAAAGGAAAGAAAAAAACTTCTATTCCTCAGTCAGGCTTCTCCTTCGTTTTTTATACTACCCTCAGATTCCTTACAAAAAGGAGACTTTGGCTTTAAAACTTTTCAGACATTTATTATGCTTTAAATTTACGGGTAAATTCTTTACAAAAGAAGCGTAATGAAAAAAGAATGACTTCTAAGCAACTGGCGATAAGGTAGAAGGCCACTAAGTAAGTATTTTTGTCTACATCTGTCCTTACCGAGGAGATATAGATGGGTATCGCCAAATACTAGCCTTTGCACAAGATAACACAAGAACATAATCACAGCCATACTGGGTCAAGATCAAAGTTTTATCTAGCCCAGTATCCAGTCTTCCGACAGTGGCCAATGCCAGGTGCCCCAGAGGGAATGAACAGAACAGGTGATAATCAAGTTATCCATCCCCTCTCGCCCATTCCCAGCTTCTGGCAAACAGAGGCTAGGGACACCATCCCTGCCTATCCTGGCTAATAGCCATTGACAGATCTATCCTTCATGAACATATCTAGTTCTTTTTTGAACCCTGTTATAGTCTTGGCATTAATGAAGAGATATTAAATGGATACTGGCAAGTACTAGTCTTTGTGCAAGATAAACAATGCCATGCAACCAGGAAGCGTTTGTGGGGTTAAGTTACAATAAATACTTATATAGGTGCTTACATCAGTCTAAGTAGTTTACCAGGAACAATTTCAGATCAAGCAGTATTTAAGTTTATGATGTATCCACTCAAAGATGACAGGCATACAAACAATGGTGAGTTCTAATCCGGGTATTTGTCTCAAGTCAAATAAATTTGCTGGTCTCAACCTGCTTCCTTCATGGAAGTACATTTATATTACAAAACCGCACAAAATGTAGCAGCTCCAGATGATATGATAAAGTTTGGGACTAAGTAAAGTTCAGTGAGTTGGTCCAATAAAAGATATTACTTCACCTCCTTGTCTCTTGAATATCTGCATACATAAAGTTCAGTGAGACAGCTATAAAGTAGGTTACAAAAAATGTGGCAGGAATCCTGTGGAAAATATATTATGTGATCATGCAATTAAAGACTATTGCATAACGTGCACACACACTGAAGGCCAAATTTATGTTGCACAAGCAACCTTAATTGTGGCATTTCCTAACTTTCTAATATTTTACTTTGAAACCTTAATGTTCTTTTAACATTTTTTTTTTAAAACCTAGAAACTTACACATAAAAAACTATCTCCATCATATTGGCATACATAAGGTTACTCAGCAGAGTTGGAACCTTCAGATTCACCAGGCAGAGGTCTGCCACTTGAGCTAACAGGGTAACTAGCAGGCTGTCAATCTCTATTTTGGCCAGCATCAGCAGGAGATGAGACACTTTGCCAGTGGGGTTCAGATATTTGCTGACAGCAAAGGAATGTTAAGAATCTTAGGTTCCATGCCAACCTCTGGAATAGTGCGCGCTCTAGTGGGAACAGACCCTTTCGCCTATTCCATCTAGGCTTGATCTTTCTACCCCATCATTCCAACCTGTTCCTTGTCCCAGTCCTGTTGTTCCCTTGTCCCTGTTTCCTCATCTCAGTCCCAGTCTCCATTCTTCAGCCTTCTCATCCCTGTTTCCTTGCCCAGCCGGCCCTCGTCTCCCTTCTGGGTCACAGTCTCCGTTTTTCTCACAAGCCAAGTCAGTCCCAGTTTCTCACCATCCCAATTCCTTATCTCAGTCTCCTTGCCCAGTCAGCTCCAGTTTCTCCCTTCTGGATTCTCAGCCAATCTCTCTCGCCTTTCTCCCTGACCTCCAGTCATCCCTCTGTCTCTTACATTCCCCAATCCCAGCTCCCAGTGTCCCTCCTCAGGCTCTTTATCTAACTCAGAATTGCGTCCCATCAGGCCACCCAATTACTCTGGGTATTATGCTTGTGAGCCCCACCCCACCAAAGCCTAGGAGCTGGGTATGTGAAAGAAGAGGGTATGGGGGAGACTGTGGACAGGGAGTAATCTTCTGGCAAGGGGAACACCAGGGCCTAGAGGAGCAGAAAGAGCTAGATGGGGGACCACAGAGTAGATCAGGGCTGCAGGAGCAGGGGAGAAAACACACTAGTGCTTCTCTGGCTTCAACAGCTGACAAAACTCCCGTGGGTCACAGAGCAGGAGTCTCTTCTCTTGATGCACAGGATGTTCTGTCAGCATCAGTGCTTCCTGATCCCTCCTCCTCCTACATCATCCACGCAGACTCCTTTGCTCTTAGCAGTCCCCTCTCCCCCAGATAAACAATTGCTACCCCACCGCTCTTCTGCTCTCTCCATTCCCCTATGTCCTTCACATCAGAGACCCAATTATTTTATTTTGGAGGGAACAGGACAAAAAATTGGTCTTTTGGTCAGCTTTGGATAGGCAGCCATCATTCTCTAACCTACATCATAGCAGTTTGTAAAAGAACTGACAAAAAAAAGCAAGCACACCAGACAAAGTAAATGTAATTTTATTATGAAAATGAAAGTAGTAACAAGAATGATAGCAGGGTGGATGATAAGCTCACTTAGCAGGGGGATCAAATGAAGTGATGACATGCCATTATGACCTCGGGTTAAAGATGCAATTTTCCATCTGGCTGCATCTGGCTTTTCAACATAAATGTTGACACCACCTGCCGAGGTTTACTATGAGCCGCTTGCACTATTCTCTATGTAGTTTTTGAAGACTAGGTTAACATTTATTTCTCCGTTTTGTTGTGCAATATGCCCCCTCCCCAGTAAACAAATGGAAAGTTAAAAACCAAAAGTTACTTACAGTATAGTGTATTCAATGTAACAAAGGGGTAGCCATGTTAGTCTGCATCCACAAAAACAACGAGCAGTCAGGTGGCACCTTAAAGACTAACAGATTTATTAGGGCATAAATGTTGCCCAAATAAATCAGTTTTTAAGGTGCCACCAGACTCCTAGGGGTTTTTGTATTCAATGTAGTAATTGTATTAAGTACTAATTTAACAAGCAACCTGAAGACATTCAGTAGAAAACTCCTAGGCCAGTAAAACTTGCTTTAAAATTATGAATTGCATAATCTGCCAGTCTGCATCTGCTAATGCTTTACACTGTTTTCCTATAAAGTTTAAGAAGACAATCTAATGAGAGAAAAGTAACATGAGTAACTGCCACATGCTTCTGAAATGGGAGTGCCTGAAAAGAGAAGTTACCTATCTCAAAGTAACTGGAGTTCTTTGAGATGTTTGGTCCCTATCTGTATTTCATTGTGGATACATATGCACTCCATGCGTCTGAGTATGGAAGATTTCTCCTAGCAGTGATCATTGGTCTGTGCCTACCTTCCTCTCCACATGCTGTGGACTGAAGGTGTATAAGGCAGCAGTGACTGACCACCTCTTCAATTCCTTCTTTGCTGTGAATCATGAGTGAAGGATCCTAAGCAGAGGGAAGGAGGGCAGGTAGTGAAATATATATAGGGATCAACTCTTCAAGGAGGAGAGTTTACGTATCTCATTGTAACCGGCGTTCTCCAAGATATGTGGTCCCTAAGTATATTCCATGGTGTGTGACTGACCAGCAGTGCTCATTACAGGAGAAGGGTGCAAGGGTCTCGGTCACACTGGCAACTGCAGGGCTGACAAGCCAAAAGATGCATCAGCTGTGGATGCTAAGACCAATTCATATCTTGCAAAGGTACTGACGAAGCCCTAGGTTGCCGCTTTCCAGAATTCAATGAGTGGAACATCTCAAAGAGAGACCAACAAGGATGCCTGGACTCTGGCAAAGTGAACCCTCACATCTTGTGGAGGAGGGATACCTGCCAACTTTTAACATCATAGAATACAGCCTGAGATCCATTTGGAAAATCGCTGCAAAGAAAATCACTTCTCCTTTCATCCATCCTGCCAGGGACATAAACAGTCTAGCAATTTCCTAAACAGTCTTGTTCTCTGTAGTTACAGTGCCAAAGCTCAGCATACATCCTGAGAATGAAGTCTCTCGTTGTCATTGCTGACATGTGGCTTCAGGAAAAGGGCAGATAAACTAATTGCTTTGTTCAAATGAGTCTGAGATCACCTTGGTGGTAAATCTGGGGTGCAGTCTAAAAGAAACATTATCCTTATAGAAAACTGCATACAGTGATCACCCATATGGGCCTCAGTTTCCTACCCTTCTAGCTGAGGTGATGGAAAGGAAACCTTCACCAATAGGTACGTCAGCAAGCAGATAGCTAAGGGCCCAAAGAGACCCTATTAACACAGAAAGAACTACATTGAGATCCCATGCCCGCGTGAGTTTTGTCACCTGTGGGAAAGTCCTGATTAGGTCTCTCAAAAACCATGCAGTCACCGAATGGGTGAAAATTAAGCTGTTGTCAATTGGGTGGGTAACTGCTAATGGCTGCTAGGTGTACCCGAATAGAACTGATGGGCAGACCTGATGCCTTTAAGGAGAGTAAACAGCCTTGGATGGTAGGGATGTCAGAGTCCTTTGGAGCTGACAGATGATGTTGGCATCACATGGAGAATCTGTTCCACTTGGCAGTGTAGCACTTTCTAGTGGACTTCTTCCTACTATTATTGAGAATGTTCTGGACAACTTCTGAACATGTCCTTCTCTAGTGCTGATGCCCATACAAATATGTTGTGAGATGGAGGAAATCTGGATTGGGATGCCTGACTTTGCCTTTGTCCTGGATCAGAGAGACAAGAAGGACTGGATTGTGATCGGTGGACATGCTGACAACTGTATGGGACGGGAGAATAAAAAAATCGGGGCACAATCAGGATCACCACCACTCCATCCTGCTGGATTCATCCTCAGAACCCGACATTAAAGGGGAATGGGTGGGAATGCACTACGGGTCCTGACCACAGGATTAGGAGTGCCTCTCCCACAGAGTCCTGACCTCAACCTGCCCTGGATCAGTATATTATGCATTTTTTGCTCCGAGGGGATGCAAACAGGTTGCAAGACAGAATCCTCAATAGTTGGAAAACGCTTGGGATCACCAAGTCATGGAGTTCCCACATGTGTTTTGTGACAAAGTGCCTGCTGAGGCTATCTGCTAGTGTACTGTGGTCTCTTGTGAAATGCACTGTTAAGGGAGTAATCTGGTGTTGAATATACCAGTTCCACAGGTTAATGCTTCTATGCAAAGAGACGGGGGGGTAGGGGGCGGGGGCGAGGGATTCTAAACCCCATTGTCTGCTAATGTAGAACACTGCTGTCACATAGTTCAACATCACCTGAACATGATTTTGTATTAGTAGTAGAAAATGTTTGCAGGCTTCTCAAGCTGCTTTCTGCTCAAAAAGGTTTGTGTGTATCCTGGACTTCTGGGAAGTCCATGTTTCTTGTATGGTCTGCTCATCCAAATGAGCGCCCCATCCTAACAAAGAGATTTCACAATCAGGTCCCTTGCAAGTGGAGGGGGAGAAAATGGAACTCCAACACATATATGGTCTCTATCTGTCCAATGAGGTCATCGCTACACTGTACACCTCTGGCAGAGGCGTGTAGGGCACTTGCAGCTACATGCCACAGTGAAAAGCTAATTGCTTCCTCACTGCAGTGTGTAGTTACACGCATCAGTGAAAGGCTCTGGCAGGAGGGAGGCAGCAGGGACAAGCCTTGGTAGCAGAGAGCTGCCAGGAGCCTTTCCCCGCTGCTTCTCTGCTGCCAGAATCTTTCCTTGCATCAGAGAAAGGCTCTAGCAGCAGGGAGCTACCAGAGCCTTTCCCCACTGCCAGAGCCTTTCTCCATAGTGTGGAAAGATTCCAGCAGTGGGGAGACAGAGGAGAAAATAGCAATGCAGACAGGGGAGGCAATTCATGGGTGCTCAGAGAACTGTGTAAGGTACCTATCCTAAAGCATTCAGGCATGTCTTCACTTGCCTGGTCAGTGCCTCACCATATGCACTGCTATTTATACTCGTGCTAGGGGAGTGTGCAGTGTAGGTACTCTACATGCCACCACAAGGATAATGCATGTAGATGTATCCCAAAGCCCAGTCTTACGTCCCAGAAGGAGTGAATTAATTTGTCTATGCCATGTCTGCTTGGCGCACAGACTGTGCATAGCCAAGGCTGTACGCAGCAAAGAAGTCTCATGAAAGAAGACACAAGTGCAAGACGCCACATGACCTACAAGGACCAGGCATAAGCAGACAACTGTCTGTGGACAAGATTCTTTTGAAATGGGTCATGAGGGAGATATGTTTTGGTGGTAACAAAGTCCACGGCTGCGCCAATAAACTGCAGTCTGTGTGGGAGCTTGTCATAAACAGATAGTAGGAGTTAATAGAACAGAAGTACTTTATATCTCTTTTGACTGTAAAGGATTAAAAAGTTCAGTAAGCCTGGCTGTCACCTGACCAGAGGACCAATCAGGGGACAGAATACTTTCAAATCTTGAGGGAGGGAAGCTTTTGTGTGTGCCTGTTAGAATTGGTGGTTGTTCTCATCGGGTTCTCGCATGAAGTGACAGCGTTGACAACCAGTTTTCTCTCCAATCTCTCCGATATCAGGCTCTATAAGTGTAAAATAGTAAGTACTAGGTAAGATAGTGAGTTAGGCTTTTATGTTGTTTTCTTATTATGTGCAAATGTTGCAGCATTTGGGCGAGAGAGAGAGTTCAACTTTGTAATTTTTCTGAAAAAGGATTTAATTTGTACTGTATATTAGGCTGGAGAGGTAATTCTCCAGTGCTTATAGAACTGCAAAAAAAATCCGTACCCTATCCCATTCTTAAATCTATGAAGATTATTTTTTATCCTGGTAAACCCAGGCAAAGCCAAGGAGGACTGGTTTATCGGGGATGGTCCACTGCGGGACTTGGTGGTGGGAGAATAAGAGGGAAGGATGAGAAGAAAGGTGTATAATTTTCTCTGTGTTAGATTACTTGTCTTCACTCAGGGAGGTCTGGGAGGGGGAAGAGAAGCGGGGGGGAGGTGAATTTCCCTCTCGTGTTTTGTGATTCAAGGAGTTTGAATCACGAGTAATCTTCCAGGGTTAACCGGAGGCGGAGGGCGAAGCCTTGGGAGAGGCAACGGTGCGGGAGGAAAGGGTTTAACTTTCCTAGTTTAAGTCCAGATGATCTGGTCTGGGGTTCCGACCGGGCAATGGTTTTGGGGGACCAGAGTGTACCGGCACTTTGGAATTCCGTGGTGGTGGCAGCGTAGGCAACAAGTTAACAAGCTGGTAATTGGAGCTTTAGAGGATTCATGCTGGACCATCTTTTGGACGTAAGGTTCAGAGTGGGAATTATATCATGAACAAGAGCTAAAACAGACTTTTCTGTGTTCACACTGATTCCTAAAGATGCCAGGAAGTTGATTAGGGAAGAAGCTGTTATCACTACTTCTTGTTATGACTTCCCCATCAATGGCCAACCATTCACATACGGAAAAACTGAAGACCTCTTGCAAAGTGTGCTGCTACCTCTGAGACTATCTTTGTAAATACCTCTGGTTCTGTGGAAAGGCTGAAAAGGAGCACTCTCTACAGGTAATGGTTCTTGTCCACTATGAACATGAGGAATCTCCTGTGTGAGAGGTGTACGTCTATATGAAAGCAGGCATCCTTCAGATTAAGAGCTGTGAGTCAATCATTTCTGTTCACAGATGGAATTATTGATGGTAGTGTGACCATTCTGAACATCATTTTGTGGATAAAGATACTGAGCTGTCTGAGAGCCAAGATGGGTCTCCATCCTCCCTTCTCTTTGAGGATGAGAAAATACTGTGAATAGAATCTCTTCCCTTGATGCTGAGGGGATTCCAGCTCTATGACTCCCAAAAGGAGTAGGGAGTCTGCTTCTTAACTGGGCAACCTCTCTTAAAAGGTTATCTTGAAGAGGGAAGGCGGCTTTGGAAGGAGAAGGGAAGTGAATTCTATGAGTGAATGATGTCAAGTACCCAATTTGACCACTGTTATTGTCTACCACCTGTGGGAGAAGTGGGTTAGGCGGCCACCAAATTGAGAGTATCTGGATTCTCAGATGAAGGATGCGACATCTGGATGGATTCACAACTCTCAAAGATACTATCAAAAGAACTTTTCAGCAGGATGCTGTGGTTGGAAGGAAGGAGGAAGTGGAGTGTTATGCTTGGTTCTCTGTGTTCTTTGTGTTTTTTTGTGGCGATTTGTATCCTCTCTGATCATTAAAGAGTTGAGGTGGCAGCCTGGGTTTTTATGTTTGTGGCCTACGGAATTTCCTTTAGGGAACTGGGGTGTATATCCCCGTGATGTGAAGGGTAGCCCTTGAGTCCTTCAAAGTCATCTGCTATGGACTGACCATCCCTGGGGAATCCTGACAAGTGGAGCCAGGACTCTCTATGCACGATGATTATCGTAGCCACTGAACAGGAGGCTGTGTCAGCTGCATCGGCCATAGTCTGCAGGGAGGATATGGCAATCAGTTTCACCTTCCCCAATAATAGTTTGAACTGCTTGCTGTTCTCCTATGGGAATTTATTTGCAAATTCAGTTAATTTTGAGTAATTAATAGTCATATTTAAAAAGCAACATTTGGTAATTTGATGTTCTGTATTGTTGGATGGTTGAGGTGAAGATTTTTCTTCCAAGGAGATCTAGTCATTTAGCCTCTTTGTTAGAGAGAAAACGTTATTGATATTGTGAACTTCGCTTTGTAGCACCATGCAAACCTGAAGAGTTCAGAACAGGGCATGTAAATAAATATTCTGCTCCCTTGGCTGGTATGGAGTATCTCTTTTCTGCCCCTTAGGCATGGGGACACATGCTGCTAGTGTGTGCCAGACACCTCTGGCAGGTTCCAGAATAGCATCACTAATGAGGTGTGGTATTTTATTAGGCACAGCACTCTGTAGGAAGTCCAGGAGCTCTGAGGTGTCTCCTGGACCTCCCCTGGGGGGAAGTGGAATGCATCTGCCATCCTCCTTGGGAGATCTTGAAACTGCCTGTTGTCATCAGGTAGAGCAGGAGAGGCTGGAGCAACCTCCTTGACATGAGAAAATGAAAACATTCTTGGTGGGATTGCCAGTACCATTGATTCTGGTTCTTCTTCCTTCTTTCCTCCTGAGTAGCCTCTTGAAGAAGTTTGGTTTCCTCTCTGGGAAGAGAATGACACAATGATGCTTGAGGGGACTGTACAGATTCTTCATGGTTTCTACTTGGCCCCAAAGTCAGCAATAAGGCCAGTATGACGGGTCAAACACTGGTTGTGGAAGTCCTCATGGCAGTCCCACATGAACTCAGCTTTGTAGAATTGCAAAGGCACCCAAGAAATTCTGGACCCTCTGGTTGGGCTTAGATCTTGTCCTTGCGGAAGTGAGGCCAGTTCAATAAAATCCAACTCCCCTGAAAAGAAGAATGTAGGCTCCACTGCTAGGAGAGGTGCCATCAGAACCATGTATGGTGAACTCCTACAGGACGGCAGCTTCTGGCTCGGTGCCATCCCGGGACAGGTGTGTACCCACAGTGGAATACACAAGGATCAGCAAAGAACCACCTCTAATATAAGCAAAATAACCAGATGGTATTCACCAACTCAGACTTAACTACCTATACAGCAGCATTTTGTTCAACAGCTCATTTGCTTTCAACTATGACCATATCACTGTGTTTAAAATCATACACAAGCATTTCTCTTCCACCACCCAACCTGCAGCCACCATACCCACTCCTGCATCCCAAGCCCCTGCCCCAGCCCTGAGCCCCCTCTCAGAGCCAGCACCCCATACCACCTCCTCCACCCTGTGCCCCCTCCCACACCCCATGCCCCCTCCCCTAAACAGCACCCCATATCCCATCCCGCACCACAAAACCCTGCCCCAGCTCGAGCCCCTTCCCAGAGCCAGCACCCCATGCCCCCTCTTGCATCCCAACACTCTGCCTCAGCCTAGAGCCCCCTCCTGCACCCAAACTCTCTCTCAGAGCATGCCAGTCCTCCTGAACCCTAACCCTCTTCCCCAGGCTTGGCCCACAGCCCCCTCCCACACTGCAGACTCCTCATCCCCCTCCCAGAGCCAGCACTCCCTCCCTCCCTCCCGAACCCCAATCCCCTGCCACGGCCTGGTGAAAGTGAGTGAGGGTTGGGGAGAGCAAGCAACTGAAACAGGGTGGGGCTTTGGGGAAGGGCAGGGTAGATCCTGGATTGCCTTTACATTCAAAAAACTGATCTTGGGCGTAAAAAGGTTGGAGACCACTGGTGTACACTGTTCCCATGGGAACAGCAAATCTGATATTTTTATGACTTTTGGTGGAGAAGAGGCTGGCCACTACAGTGCAATGCTTCAAAGGGGCTCAGGGACTGTGGTGCACCTACTGTTAATCTGCAAAGCAAAATAAGAGCTGGCATAGCCCCGAGAAGACTGTTTGGGTGGCAAACAGCTGATGGTGTCAGGGACGTGACATTCAGTTAAGCACAAGCAAGTCTCCTGCTCGCTGGAGGCAGGGGGTGGGAGGGAGGAAAGAAACACAGACTCTCAGTCCCACATGCCTTAAGAAACCTCACAGCGTCTTCTGGGCACATTCTCCTCTGCTGAAGCAACATCAGATAACTGCCCAAGTTTTCCCAGAAATCACTGATGCAAACATAAGCAGAGTGCCTGGTAGGCAGAGATGTGAAGCATATTTATCTCCAGCTCTGAATCAGAAAAGTTGCATTGTGACATAATTCAAACCAGGGCTTTGGAGCTGTGCTCCGGCTCCGCTCCACCTCCAAGCAAAAACCTGCAGGTCCACTGCTCCGCACCCCAGCTCCAGGCTCCGCTCCAAAGCCCCGATTCAAACTGTTTGTTCTAACTGAGTCAGATGAGTCTGTCAGTAACTGGTTACAAATACACAACTGTACTGTGGACAAGGCCTTAAACTAGAAGCCTTGTGTAACCAGAACTCCAGGACACTCTTCTAATCTAGGATTTGAAAGTGCACCAATACATACAATTGTCCTAAACCAGGGGCTCCCAAACTGTTGTCTGCTGGTGCAGACCCAGGGAGAACTAATGGAGGCGTCTCCACTTTCATAAGTATCCAAGTTTTTCATTGCAAAAAGGAGCCAGGAGACCTGTAAAAGCAGATGGAAACAAAAAGCTCAGCAGCCTCTATTACGGGTTGCTTACAAAACTAAGGCAAGAAAACAGGACCTGCCTTCACAGACTTTGAACCATCAGTGGGGCTGACGCTGCCAGCCACAAGAGCAGAAGAACACCCAGGGAAGAAGGGGACAACATTTTAGTCACGTGTTCAGAGAAGCAAATAACAGGAATGACAAAACCATAAAACGAAGACCAAAAGTAGAGAGTATCATCAACAGATTTCAAAAAGAACAAAACACTTCATTAAAGATAGATATAAACACCTACATATTCCCACCCTCCCTCCCCATCCCCATATACCCTTTCAAGGTAAGCAATTGCAGCAGCTTCCACAGGGATGCTATGTGATCATGCATTCTATGAGGATGTGCTCCCCCCACCCCACTGTTAGCAGACCAGCCAATGCCTATTTTTGATTCCCTTATATATTATTTGAAATCATATGTGAACCTAACGATTTCCTGCAACATTTATTAGCAGAAAACATTAAGACTCTGATTCAAGAAACGTCTCTGTTCAGTCCAGCACTTAAGCATGTGCTTAATTTCAAGCTTACGGTTCAGTGTTATCCTGAATAGAAAAGGACATAAGCACATGATTAAATGCTTTCCTGATTCGGGGCCTAAAAACAGGAGATTGATTCTGCAGTTCCTCTGTCTCTTGCTCTCCTAATGACAGGCAACTATTGTGCCATATCATTATGACAGTAAGATAGCTTAATTGCCTCTTTCCAGAGGATGTCAGTTCTGCTTAACTGGTACCTAATGTATGTGTCTTACAGTAAATGTACTAATCTATAAGTTCCTTATATCAACCCTACATTTTCCTCTACTGCATTTGAAGAAAGGCTAAGTTCCAATGACTGGCTTGCTAGATGTTATATTCACTGAAGTGGACAGCAGCAATACTTCTCTCCTAGGACTCATTTCTTCGTGAAAGATGCATGAAAAGACCTATCTTCATTTACTGTATTTTCTCTACTAAAGCTTCGGTTTGCTTATAAATTCTCCAGAGGCTCTCTTTAGGCTACTGACATAAACTGGCCTAATCAAAGAAGTGAAAACTGATTGAACTAGCAGTATTTTGCTATACTGGGATTAAAAGTCTTTTATACTGTAATAGATTTTTTCCCCCACTCTTCATAGCGGGAGCAAAATTAATCATTTAAAAAATATACTAAAGAGCAAATGAATAAACAATCAGGTAATACACAGCATTTAGTAACAGGCAGTTGTGAATTGTAGGGCTATTACTCATTGAGACATTCTGGTGATGTCAAACTACATGTTTTAATTTAAAAAACCCTCAGAACTCAGAGATGTGTCACTACTTAATATTGGCCTATTTAAGTGGGATCCATATTTTATATAAAATAAAATTCTCTTTCATATTTCCCTTCCTGCTCCAATACTTCCTCTGAAATTTTCTTGGGCATGTCATCCAATATAATCTGCTTTTTGTGACTGGTAGATTTAAAGGATTCACAATTTCTTGTGAATCTCTCCGTGTTAAATTATAGACTAAGATTTAGAGGCTGCTTACAGACCATCAAGCATATCAGGATGATACTATATTATACTGTATATCAATTACCATGCCTTCGGCAGCAAGATGTTCACAGAGCAGTTTTAACACATCAACATACAGTACATTTTACAACCATGACTGTACCAGGGCATTCTGGAGTTACTGAGGCTCCTGTGCCCTACATTGCTGCTTGGAGTAAGTAACAAAACACTGCACTGACAGGTGGAGAATCAGCTGAACTGTCCATCGCAGCTTCCTCTCTACCCCAGGAAGAAACCGGTGGAGACTGCACTTATTCAGCTGGATCTGTGCTATAATCCTCATTCTAGGTGCTGAAACCAATTGGTACAACCAGTAAATGTAAAATGCCTAAGTCATGAATTATTTTGTGTGTGTCGTTAGCTCAAGACATCCAATTCAGGATTTGTGAGTTGCCACAAACTTTTTAAAAAAACATTCATCTAATATTTTGAATCATTTTAATTCCTTGAAAAAGCTTCTTGATTTCTGTGCAGTTACATGAACACTCCTATAAAATTTTACCTCCCCTATATTTTAGCAGTCTGCAAACAAATGGAATTTATATTTTTATTTAAAAGCAAACCTTCCATTCTTCTACTACTACCAACATTATTAAAAAAATAAAATGCCTTCTTTTGTCTTCCATGACTAGCATGTTAGGTAAGCTTAATAAGTGAAAGATTGAACAGATTTCCATTTATGATTTTAAGAAAGTAATTTTTTTTTTTCATTTTGAGACGTTTACAGATTATCAACACTTGTTCCTGGACGCAATATGCTAAAAACTCTCTCAGAATAGCAACTGATTTAAAACTTACTTTGTTTTTTGAATCCAAATACAATAGTCTGTAATGTAGAGATCATTAAGGATGTAGGCAGGGTCATTTTCTCGAAAAATCTTGTGAATATCCAACAGGCATTTCAAAACAGCACTTTTACCTGGAAAAAAACAACATTTATGCTTTTTGAAAAATAAACAAATGAAAATTAAAACATTACAGTCTTACACTTGACACCTTAATAAACATTTCATTGCAACACTTTATATATATGGCAGGTTTGGCGCAATCTTATTACCTCTTCATGTTGAGTTAGTGCCTTGATCATTTGATTGGAATTCTCCCATTCTCCCTCATTTAAAAAACAAAATAAAGGGAGGAGAGATTTAAGTCCCAATTGCACAAATTCTCTTCCATTGGACTCCTTTGCACACACTGAGCTTTACTGAAGTTAATGAAAGCGTTCCCATTTAGAGTTCGTTGAAGAATCAGAGTCTTAGGCTACACTGGCACTTTACAGCACTGCAACTTTCGCGCTCAGGGGTGTGAAAAAACACCCCCTGAGCGCTGCAAGATGCAGCGCTGTAAAGCCTCAGTATAATCAGTGCGGCAGCTACACCCATAGAGGATGTGGTTTACATGCAGTGCTGGGAGAGCTCTCTCCCAGTGCTGGCGCTCCGACCATATTCACACTTCAAAGCATTGCTGTGGCAGCGTTCCCACAGCGCTGCCGCGGCAGCGCTTTGAAATTTCAAGTGTAGCCATACCTTTAGAATTCATTAGACTGTTTTCTGCTGCTGTTAGTGACAGACTGATTGGCAGCTCAAATGTCTGGGATAAAAAAGAACTCATCATACATTCCTAATAACTAAAAAAAAAAAATCCCATTTTTAAAAACATTGGATAAATCTCTGAAAGATGATTCTTTGTCAGCAGAAATACATTTTCTTATTTCACAACCAGAAGAGACCTGCTCTCCTTCATTTTTCTTTCATATGTCACCATTTCTGCAAAGCAGATGTTTAGTGACAAACATTTTCTAATTACTTAGCACTTCCTTGCACCATTTTCAAACGCCTCAAAACCACTAAGGCTTAAGTGCTAGTGAGAACACTTTTAAAATCCATTTTTATTAGAGAAGTATAATTGTCTAATTGTATAATTGTGAAAACAAGTATAGCTAATAAAAAATGTAAAGTGTGCAGAGGGAGCCTACCAGCCCCTCTCTGCTGGGGTGAGCTTCTCTTACGTTACTTAATCTCAACTTGGCAAGGTTACACTTTAAATAAATAAAAAATTAAGATGTGAGTTTCTCTCTTGTAGAACTCCCCCTGCTGTCCAACTGCAAGATTTTATCAGAGAAGTACCTCTGCAAAGAAGAGCCCCAGTCTGAGTATGTCTACCCAGAGGAGTAGGGAGGAGAAGTTGTACAATAGGGTACAAATGGCAGGTGTGGAGAAGCTGGAGAATGACTAATTCCTTTCCAGTGCAGCCTAACAGAAAACTAGAGAGAGAATCAGATAAAAATTAAGATGCACAAGCATGGTGCTGAACAATAACTTCTAAACTTTATTGTCCTTAATATCTGTCAAGACAGACTATTCTGACTTATTTATGGAATCATAGAATATCAGGGTTGGAAGGGACCTCAGGAGGTCATCTAGTCCAACCCCCTGGCTCAAAGCAGGACCAATCCCCAGATTTTTACCCCAGTTCCCTAAATGGCCTCCTCAAGGATTGAACTCACAACCTGCGGTTTATCAAGCCAATGCTCAAACCACTGAGCTATCCCTCCCTCCCTCCAAATAAGCAGACCCATTTTCTTTAAAAAATGACAATGTACGTGAAAACCCCGTTCAGCTGTCAAACCGCCAGCCAGAACAGTTTGCAGTTAGCAACAACAAAAGAGAATAAAACAGGTTTTAAAAGTTTTCATGACACAAAAGACGGGGGGCAAACTGGGTTCGAGATTCTCTCTCTGATGCCCCCATATCCCTTGATTCTATTTCACTGATATTCATGAGGGTTTGGCTGCTTTTCTGATGGGTCTCCTGCTGCAGCAAACAGCACATCAACTTAATGATTCCATAGTACTTGTCTAGTGTCCTTGTACACTAGACAGAAAGGGGAATTTTCATTTCATACCCAATTTATACATTGCTGCAATGATTTCACAAAGTCAGGAGCCATCCATACACTAAGGGATGAGGAAGGGGAAGTATGCTTTGTTACAGTTCTACTCTGTTTAGATATGACACAAATGGATGTTGTCACAGATTGCATTTTCATCACACTGTCCTTCAAGTCGCATATTGTTTACATTGGCAAAAAGAAAAAGAAGGAATATATTATGTGACTGCACATGAGTAAGAGTTCAGCTGTTCTCAGGGCTGGCAGTGGCCTGGGCAAGACATTGAGGCATCTGCAATCTACTGTATTTTCTCCTTGTCTGGGGTGTATAGATGCCCAAAGATTGTAGTGTTGCCTGGGAGTGTAAGAATATGAAGAGTCACTATATAATGTAGGCCCTCCAAAGATAAGGTCCTTGATCATATTTTGGACCTCACCCGGGAAGTCAGAGGCAGCCAAGAAGCTTGGGGCATGACTACTGCCATATCCATGGAATGTGCAGCTGTATCAGCAACACTGAGACCCGAAGAGACATCTTGGCAATTGTCTGCCCTTCTCTTAGGGGGCATTAAATTGCTCCCTCTGATCCTGAGGCAGGTGTTCAATGAAAGATGAAAACTCTGAATAGTTTGTAAAATCATTTCAGGTCCTTCCAGGACTCAAAGATCATCACTGAATAGCAGCTTGGATAGTACCAGGGACTCTGGATAGGAAGCTTCAAGAGCCCTTATGTTGAGCGATACTGGATAGGGTACTGAAGAGCAAGTGGTGTGCCCTTCTCATCTGGTTACAGAAGATGGCACTGAATGATTTTGGTATGGCTCTAGAGACCGTGTGGTTTGATACTAGTGCTGTTCTAAATTGTTTTACCTGATGGCTTTTTGGTATGCAGCATGGTTTTCTTACCCAGTGCTCTGGTCTCAGTACCAGAGATGATTGAAGCCTCAGTGGAACCAGGATGAAAGGTCTCCTAAGAACCAGACTGAGGGGGGTAACTCTCCCCTTCTCTTAGCCTGTTCTGAAGAATGTGACCTTTTCTTCTCTGAGGGTCTAGATGGTTCTGAAGGGCCCTCAGGGTCTTTACTTACCATTGCAACTGAAATGGTCACCAGGAGTCTGTGAGCAGCTGGGTCCAAGGAACAGGGGGTGAATTGTACTCCATGAGTCTCAGAGAGCACTCACTCAACCAACAGGCATTTAAGTCTGTCCTCCCTCCATTTCTCAGAACTGCTTTTAAACCCTGAACAGATCTAAGGCCTCGTCTACACTGGCAAGTTTCAGCGCAGTAAAGCAGCTTTTTGCACTCAAACTGCAGACATGTACACATTGCCAAGCCACTTTGTGTGCAGAAACTCCTCAGTTGTAGCACTGCAAAAGAACCGCCTCGACGAGAGTCGTAAGACTATTTGGGCAGAGGCTCCAGCGCTCTATTTCCAGGGTATGCACTTGATTGCATTCTGCGCGGTAATTGGCCTCCGGAGCTGTCCCATAATGCCTCAAGTGACCACTCTGCTCATTGTTTTGAACTTGGCTGCCCTGGAAACATGTGTCCCTCCTCCTTCAAAGCACCATTTCTGACAGCCAGTGTGTGCTGTGCTGATCTGCTCCAGGACACAAAGGAAACCATTAATGCGAAGTGCTCCTGCTGTTGAACACAGAGGCAGGCGTGTGCATGTGCATTTCAAACCCTTTCCAAAGCACTCTGCAGCCAGTTGCACAGTGGGATAGCTATCACATTGCACTGCTGTCTTTGCCATTGCAAGAGCTGCTAATGTCGATGTGCTCTAGCATCACAAGAAGCACAGTGTAGACACACAACAGCAGTTTAATTCCAGTATTTTAGTAAAAGTGATATAACTTGTGGTGTAGAAACTTGACAGTGAAGAACCCTTACATTTGAAAGGGATGCGAGTCCTCCCAGGCAGCCAAAGCGGCTTGACTATCTGACACAGATAAACACCCAAGACAAAAAAAACCCCAAAAAACAAAGGCTCAGATTGGGCAAATGATGAAGGGAAGAGAGAAATCCCATCCCAAAAAAGCGCAAACTTAAAAAAGACCCATAAAATAAATAAAATAAAAGTTTAAGGGGAAGAGGGAGCAAGCTGTGTAGCTAGCTAACTGACACTGCAATGCTGTTTCCAGCCACATGGCTGAAAAGTAACTAGAGTGTGGCAGCAAGTCCCACCCTCCCTATATATTCTTGTACCAGAACATAAGAATTTGCATGGCGCAAAGGCAGACCCCACAGACACTGCTGGCAAAAATCACAGATCAAGTGTGTACAGGCAGACACAGGAACACTACTCAAGAAGAAACTCAATTAACATATATCACCTTAAATTAACCTATTAATATTTCCCCCCCTCTAGTGACTGTTTCTGTCTTTCCTCCTCCCTTGAATATTTTACTTTTAGTTGCACTCCAGACTTTCCCCCAGAGTGAAAGAAAAAATGTGCTTTGTATGTTCATTTCTTGCCTGTCACCTTCAATCTAATTTATTTCTAACAGCTTTCTTGTCCCACAATCCCACTTTTCTTTTGCATTTTTGGGGAGAGAAAAGGGGACTTGTTGGAACCTGTTCTCCTATCCATACCTAAAGTCCATTCATTACAGCAGCCTGCCAGGTAAATATAACTCCCTCCAGAGCCTGTTAATTAAGGTCTTTCAGTCAATTCTTTCCTCAGAAAATGAGTGCCTTGGGTAGATTCCTGAACTCTATCTGTGCTCTCTATCACAGACTGCAAAGTAGTGTCTGCAAGCCAACAGCTGTGAAGATGAGTGCCTCATGCTCTGACAAGGGCATATAGGGAGGTGCAAGCCCACTGCCACTCAACTCCTTATTGACCTTGAAGCCTAACTCTGCACTAGACCAAAAGGCAGCTGGGAGGTGGAACATCCACAGGTAAAAAAAAAAGACAAAAAAACAAACAAACAAAAAAAAAAAAAACACCCTCAAAGAACTCAAGTTACTATGAGGTAACTTTTTCAAGTTCATGTCCCTGTGGGTGTTCCACCATAGGAGACTCTCAAGCAGTAACCCATCAAGGAGTGCTGAGGAGGTAAGTCCAGAATAGTTCAAAACCCATCATCGCTAGAAGCAGGTAAGATAGAGTAATGTTTGTCAAAGGTATAGGTGGAAGACCAAATAGCAGTCCTGCCAATTTCTGCTATGGGAATGTCCTTTAGTAGCCCTGTCGACATGGACTGAGGTTTAGAATACACTGTTGCTCTGTGAGATGGGATGCACGTTGGCATTTTCACAGCAGTAATGATGCAACCCGAAACTCACTTAGTTTGCATGGAAATCGGCTGACCCTTCATCCTATCTGCAACTGCTACAAATAGTCTAGGAGAAGCCTGAATGATTTAGTCCTATCCACATAGAAAGCAAGGGCCCTCCTAACACAGTGAACAAAGGTTTAATTCTTCTCTAGAGGCATGATGTTTTGAGTAGAAAACAGATAGTGAATCTCCTCGTTAATGTTATGTTCCAAGGAGACCTTTGGGAGGAAGCAAGGATGGAGATGTCTTTGTAGAAGGCGAGATGCATCGTGGGCTCACCATGAGCACTCCCAGCTCCCCTGTTCACCTCACTGAGGTGATAGCAATCTTTCCCTGGGGACTGACATTCAGGATATCCACCAAGAAATGCTTAGACTTTCACACTTCCTCCAGCAGCATCTGAAGCGAGTGTGCTTGCCTTTTCCTGTGGTCCTGAAAGGTCTTAAAATCATCAGCATGGGAGGGCAGTGGTGACATTACCACCTTATCCAGAGATGGAGGTGAAATCTCCTCCACCTGAGATTCTTGTTCCTCCTGTATATCATCCAAATCAGAGAAGTGTGTGGTACCAATGCGTGACATAGCACAGGACAGTCTAGAGATGCCAGTAGGTGACATGGTACCAGTGGGTGCTGGTGTTTTCATTTAGGTCCCCGATAATTGGTTGCTGTAGGGCTCCACAAGTTCCTGTAACTTCACTGGGGAGGGGGACAAGTGGAGGGAGCTCAGAGATAGTCAATCTTTGGGCCTATAATGTACATTCCCTAGGATCAGGGCCGGTGCAAGGATGTTTAACGCTCTAGGCGAAACTTCCACTTTGTGCCCTCCCCCACCCCCATGCCGAGGCACCCCCCCCTTGGCAGCTCCCCACCCTCTGCCCTAAGGCACCCCCCCTTGCGGTAGCTCCCCACCCTCCGCCCTGAGGCACACCCCCACCCCCCTCGCACGACTTCGGCGGCCCACGCCCCAGTTGCCGGGAGCTGGGGCAGGGGAGCACGGGGAGGGGACGGCACGCAGGGGAACTCCCCACCCCAGCTCACCCCTGCCCCGCCTCCACCCCGAGCACGCCGTAGCTGCTTCACTTCTCCCACCTCCCAGGCTTGTGGTGCCTAAGCTGATTGGCACCGCAAGCCTGGGAAGCAAGAGAAGTGAAGCAGCCCCGGCGTGCTTGGAGAAGAAGTGGGGCAGGGGTGAGCTAGGGCGGGGAGTTCCCCTGCTTGCCGCCCCCTCCCCGCGCTCCCCTGCCCCAGCTCCCGCCGCCTAAATGCCAGTGGCAACCGGGGTGCCAGTCACCGCGGTCGCTGCCAAAGAAAATGGCGCCCCCCAAATCTTAGCGCCCTAGGCAACCGCCTAGGTCACCTAAATGGTTGCACCGGCCCTGCCTAGGATGTTCTTCATGAAAGGACTCATGGGAGTAGGGAATTCACAAGTTAAGGCAAATACAGCAGACAGCAGAACTCTCCGTCCTGAGCTGCAGGCAACTGAGAAAGAACTGATTGGTGTTTGGCTCACACCACCCTGTGTCCTCATTCATTCCACGCCTGTTCTGTGCAGGCGTGGAATGGTGGATATTACTTTGCAGTCTCCAATCAAGAGTGCACAGAGGCACATACTCTATAGGTACTATACTCAAAGAATAAATAAGAGGCACATAAAAATAGTATCTAAAGTTATGCAGCTATTCTAGAAAGTGTAACTCATTTGCTGTCTATCACCATGATATTCACAATGCTAAGTTCTGTCCAAGGACACTTGTTTTTGGCCTTTACTAGCATCTGTGCTTTACTCACTTCTAAGATTTCATGACCTATGAATACCATGCCACTATTTTGGCCCTAAATTCCTCTTCTTCAAGTCACTTGCTGCAGTTAACTTTATTTTGTAATTTGGAAACACAGGACTGAATATCAGCTTGATTACCGAGTACCAAGCATGGGCAATTTCAATCTTTTTATACAGTGCAAAGACCCAAATCAAGGTTGAAGTAGGAAACGATCTATTCAGAAAGTAATGATAAGTGTTTAAGAATGTGCACAAAATCAATGTAAACGTTTGTGAACTAAAGATTTTCTTTGTTTCATCATAGGTATTTGCTGCACCAAAATTTTTCCAAGTCATACAATGATTACAGAAACAAACCTACATATGGTAAATGGAATTCACTTTAAGGTGTCTTAAATAAATGAAAACATTAACCTGTAACAATGTAGTTTATTTGTAAAGTTACGATATTACATTATATTGAGCAGTTAATAAACTGCTTTTATTGAACAGATGTTTTCTGATTGCTTAAAAGTTAGTGGGACAGATTTTAAAATAAATATATAAAAAGATCCTACAGCTGTAAGACAACTGGAAACAATGATCTTATAAATATGTATGAGACTTCATTATATTAAACACAAAAAGTGCCATAAGAGCCAGCGCATTTGCTCACAGACTGTTGGACTCTGCAGGAGTTCACTGCTATGACTGCCTGAAGCAGAAATCCCACAATTTTAAACTCATGGCGTTACAGAAGGACTTTTTCCTATCCTATGAGGTTGTGTGTAGGAGGGTATAATTCTGGCCTAAATCTACATCAGTCATTTGATTTAACAGAAATCAAGTCACTGTAATCTAACTTTTTCACAGGCTCAGTAGCTCATGCATTGAAAATAAAGCATTTATGAAGTAACAGGAGACTATACAATTCATTCAGCTATTTTTTATCTCCTCAATCTGGTTTTTTCCCCCCTCCATAGCATCAAATCAAGTGAATTAAGCTCTTTTCCCAAAGACAATTCTATATATTTTTTCCACATACTTGCAAGCAGCAAAATAAGTTTGCATCTAAAGAAATAAACTGAACTTTTATTGTCTCCCTCTTAAAGATATTAAAGGATAGCATGAAGCTGAATACATGAGGACTATAAAAGATGTCACCAACCCCTTGTGTTTGCATCAATATAGTCATCAGATTCTAAGACAAAATCTCAAGAATATTTAAGCAGAGAGAAGTATACTAAAAAACTCAGTGTATCTGTATGACAAACAGATATATGTTAACATGAATTAATGCAAATTAACATTAATCTATTTTGGATTAACTTAAAATTTCATTTTGAAGTGTCAAAAGCAATACTTAGTGTTACTGGCTCTAGAATTTCTGTGCAATTCTGAATCTTCAAAGATCCTTGTTGGCAAATACAATCCTTGATTTATTGGCAAACATGGTAATTTTACAGTAATGTGTTTTACAATTTGATGGCAGGTTTGATCAATCACATTTCTGTGTGCCCTACAGGAGAGTCCAATGAAAGTAAACCGGACATGAACTGCTGCCACCTACAGCCACCACTTACAAAACAAGCAGAAAAGTCTTGGTGCTAACAACCATCAGAAGAAATAAAGAAATTGAGAACTACAAATCAATTTCTTTTTATATATAATTAGTCATCAATTATTTATTGTTGATATGTATGTTGAAAAAAGCATAGGATATTCTTTAACCTCACACAAAGGAGCACAATGGTTTACATCTTTACAAGCAACTAATAAAGGTAAAATACACAAACTAGCATTACCTAGTGACAGAAATACTAGACATCTCCAATATTTCAAAAAAAAAAATGTACACCTTTATTCCAATATAACGCTGTCCTCGGGAGCCAAAAAATTTTTATCACGTTATATCGAACTTGCTTTGATCTGCCACAGCACGCAGCCCCTCCCGCGAAGTGCTGCTTTACTGCGTTATATCCAAATTCATGTTATATCGGGATAGAGGTGTATATGGATGCCTACAGTTTTAGTGAAGAGGAAAAACAATGTTTATATAAATATACCAAAGCTACATATGAATAATCTGTGCTTTAATCATCTGTCAGTTTTGATATACTTGTTTATTTTTGAAGCAATTTTATAGCTTGTATGTATCAATAACTCACAAATCAGAAATTTCTTAAATCTCATACAAATAGTGTTTGTAAATGCTTTCAGATAACTTAGATATGACAAGTATCAGAGGGGTAGCTGTGTTAGCCATCTGACAAAGTGGGTATTCACCCACGAAACCTTATGCTCCAATACTTCTGTTAGTCTATAAAGGTGCCACAGGACTTTGTTGCTTTTTAGATATCATAGGATACTGTAATCAAAGCATTCGCTCTTAAATAGCTTTGCTGTAAAAGCATTTAAAAACAGTCAAAGCACTGATCACTCAGAGCATGTGATCCTAGAGGTCTTAATAAAAATTAGCCTACTATGCTTCTAATTTAAATAAATGTCTCATGCGCCCTTAAGTATACCGACCAGCTCAAAAATAATTAAATATTGTGAACGTTGGGATAAACTCTATATTTTTAAAACAAATTAAGTCACAATTTTCCTTCATGAGTTACCTGTCCAACTGTTTTCCTGGCAGTTGTTCTCTTTTTATGTACATTTTTCTATTACGTCAATTGAATAATATTTTGGAAAAGCAACAGTTTCTGAAAAACTGGTTAATAACTCATTTAATGACTGATCTCTAGGTTTGTTAACTGTGGCAAAAATGACAAACTACTTTTTAATGAGTAGAAATGACTAGTTTCCTAGGAGCTGTTCCTTAACATTCACAGGGTTATGCTGTTAAAGTGCCTTTGGAAAGTGTCCATCTCGTACACAGAGTCTCAGACTTTGGGTTATGCATTTTGTGTACGTTATCAATATACTGAACACATCAGACACTATCATTGCAGCAACGAAATTCATTGCCAAAATATCTTATTCAACTTTAAATTCCAAATATATTATTGTACTATGCTCCAGTTTCATCTATCATCATATAGCAAAAGGCCTCAATTGAGCCTAAAGTCAGACTACCGACTTGTTGAAAGTTAAGCACGTGCTTAAGTGTTTTGCTAGATTCAGGTCAAAAGGAATGGTTTTATGGGTAAGTTTTATTACTAGCATTAGCTTCCAAATGATGAAAGCAAGTCACATTTACCTGTGTGTAATATATACATTTGGATATGTTGAAAAGCATGATGTTTGTGGTTCAGTGCGTTCAATACTCCGAAGATAAATATGATACACTATAAACACACAACCCACCATATAATATTATATTTACTTGTATTATGCTTTCAGTAGCATATACAATATGCTAGGCATTATACAAAAACAAAAAGACCCCAAAGACCTTCTAAGATTTTCCATGGAATTTGAAGAAGTAAACATTTTGTTGAGTGTATCTGTGGTAAGCTGTTTAGACAGTACGAGCAAAAAACTTTAGGTTAATATGGTCTGAACATACGTCTCCTTTTTCAAATTCATATACAGGTTCCTATTTATTTCACACTGTTTTCTGGTAAGGTATATATCTATTAAATACACTTAACATTAGTTATATTCTTGTGGTTTTTTAATTTAAGAATTTACGGCCTTATATACCACACCTTCTCAACTACAATAGCAAGAAATAACTTCAGCACATAAATACTGGCATTTTCAACGCTATCGATATTAATAATCTTTGTTTATATCACCGCCACTATATTAACTATTTTGCCCCTCTGCCCAATAGATTAAGACTATTTTCCCCTTCTGACTAAATTAACTCATTAGAATCTATTTAACTTCTCAAGTAATATTTAAAGAATATCATGGCTTATATTCACTGCAGTCTCCTCCTTTTTACCAATAAAAACACATGCTGACATTGGCAAGCATTCACTTTTTGTGCCTTACATGCACAATCTGAGATCTTGAAATTCCACCCACAACTCTGACAATCAACCTATCAATACAGCCAATCACATTTCTTCCTGCAATGGTTTCCTAGGTAACCAATACAGCATAAGAAGTGCATGGTATGCAGTTGAATGAAACTAAACCTGTCGTATTTCCACTTTTTTCAATACTTTTCTACTGTTAAGTATTAAAGTTTAGATGGCTCATGGGATACATCATAGCTCTGAAGGCAGCACAGAAATGGCAATACTGCAATGCTCCTGCAACTCCCTTTTGGGCCAGGACCTCCAGTCTGAGAAATGCTGGTCTCTCACCCCCCTTCCCCCACCAGTGAAATCTGTATAGTAGAGGGTAAAACCACACAAAATTTCATGGGGAGAGACCAGATTTCACAGTCTGCGACATGTTTTTTATGGCCATGAATTTGGTAAGGCCCTAATGAAAGCATATGTAGCATTTCTGCTTCAAATTATCCACTTAGTGCCTTCGTAACTTCAACAGGAACTGAAGGTGTTCTGCTCCTTTTAAAATCAGGATCTTTAGAACCCACCCAGGTTTGGTAATGAAAAGGCTGCTACTGCTCAGTGACTTATGTGAAAGTAAGTCTGGTTTGTTTTTAATGAACACATCTATTGTTTTTATTATTGACATAGCACCATAGGTGTTCAGCCTGTATTTTAAACAAGGAATTAATAATCAAAGGGTAAAATTCTCTGCTGGTGTTCTGGCTGAATTTAAGCCAGCTGCGGCAATTGAGACAAACAGATAATTTGGCCTTGAGTCTGTCATACAATGAAAGTGAAGATATCATCAAAATATGTCCTACAGTTTTCGTTAGAAATGTTCCCTTCTGCTCTGACTCGCTGTTTGCTCCAACCACCTCCCAGCGCTTCCCCCCTCATATTCTCTTTATCTTGGCTGCACTCCAAACCTGTCCTGCCTACCTTACTCAGTGCATCCTTTCTTCTTCCCCTCATCATTTCTCTTCAAGTGTTCCTCTCTCTTTTTCCTTGTCTTTCCATTTAGCTAAACCCCTTCTAACAAAACCCTACCAATAATAATAATGATGGCAGTAACATCATGTTCACAGGTCATCATATAATTCACTCTTTGCTATATGTTATTATTCCTTTCCCCTACCCTTTGTCTGTCTTGTCTATTTCAATTGTCAGATCTTTGGGGCAGCGACGGCTTACTGTTGTGTTTGTACAGTACCTAGCACACTGGAGCCCCATTATTGAATGATTTCTAGGCATTATTATTATAAACAATAGTAACAATCCTCTCATTTCTATTTCAAGAATACCATCACAGTACAACACAGTTGTACTTCACAAATCACGTGTTATTCTTTCTGGTGATGATGTGTCAAGCAACAAACGCTGAAAAAATTTACTGGTTTCCTGCAGTATTCACATGAGTCCACTAAAGCAATCCTAGACTTAACACCTTAGAACATGGGTGCCGTCTGTGTTACCAAAATCTTTTTAATATTTATTTGTTGGGTCACTGAATGTTCATTCTGTAAATCTCTTTTGTGCTGCCACAAAATTAAAATAAAAACGTACATAGTATCTCTGTTGTGGATCCCTCCTCAAGTAAATCAGAGGCCATGTGTACACAGCAAAAGCTGTAGAGAGTGCTAGACTACCTGAACTAGCTTGGCATAGGTAACAACAGTAGAGAAGACAGCCCAGCATGGGTTCAGGGCAAGTAGTACAAAGCCAGCAAAACCCTGGCTAGGTACTCGGCTCACTAGCCTGGGGTGAAGCCCATACTGTGCGGTCTTCACCATTATCAATACTTACATCAGCTGGATTCAAGCTAGCTCACCTAGGTTAGCCAACACGCAGCTTTGCTGCGTAGACATCCCCGACAGACTGCCTGAATGCTACACTATGTCTGGTATCACAAGCATTTAATTTTTTCCGCACTCAAGGGATGCTACGCAGATCCGATGGAGTTAATTGGAAAGGAGGCTTGATACTTTCCCTGCTTAATTTCATTCCCTGACCTTTATTTTGTCAGTGGTAAATTGGACAAGTAGCACTTTTTTCACACTGGCCCAGAATTAATTTTGCAAGTTCCAGATATCAGTATAATTTTCGATTCCTGCAACTCTCACACACCATGACAAATAATCTGATAATACAATTTTTTCTTCAAAGAATTAAGAGTTATCAGTATAGAAGAAACTGCTTTTTTTAATGTAGTAATTCACAACACACGGCATGGTTGTAAGTAATTTTACCAACCCAGGATATCAACATGTGTGCATACAACTGTACAATTGAAACTGACATGATAGCAGTTTTGAAAATTTGCACATATGTGAAAGAAGGTACACAGGACATATAATAAATACTCTGTTGCTATGAGATTTACTTTCAGACATTAAAGAGATGACAGCCCTACTCCTAAAGTGTGAAACAAAGCAAAGGTTCAAATATGTAGTGCAATCAGCTTTTAATTCAATTTACAATAAACAAAACCTATCCATATGGAATCCCACTACTCTATGTTTTGTTTACAAAGCACTATTTGATTATTTAACACTGCCTGATCTTGCGTAGGTAAAGGCAGAGGCAGCGCACTAAAAGACAAGCTTATAGATGTCTTCCTCTCCCCCCAAGATATAATTATGACTTTGAAAGTGATAAAAAAAATTATGATGCATACTGCATTAGTTTGATCCTTTCCACATCATGAAGCTGTTATTTCAGCCCTTTCTGGGTCACTGATAAAACAATATGTTAATTCAGTTAGAATTTATTCCATCTTAGTGATGTATAAATACAGTTATACCATAAGAGTGCTCCATTAAAGTTCATGCTTAATACCTTCAGCCATGGCCTTATTAAAAAAAAAATCTATATTTCTGACCTTTTCATTCCATCACTGCACCTAATGCACAGCTGTCCCAACCATTTTTTCTAACCCCACAAAGGAAATGGCAACTCTCAGGCTAAAAGAACCACACAGATAAAAGCCGCTACAACTATTCCTTACAAATTAGTGCACCTATATGCCAGTATTAATCTGGCACAAGTGACAGCGTATTTTTGGAACTAAGGAACCTCAGAAGTCTAGTATGATTATCTGAAGTACAGAAAAAAATGTCATAGCTAATGGGACCAAATCAGTTTAAAATCAGCAGAACCTCTACCTCTGGGAAATTAGCTGGCTAAAAAAATTAATTTAACAGTAAAGTAAATTTACTTTCAGAAAAATTCTTAGCACCATTCACAAGTGTTACTTTAATAGAATAGCTCTTCCAAATCATGGATCAAGGTGGGGAAGCTGCTCTGATGATCCAGATTGTGTAGCATACAATGTATGTATTCCAGTGAGGGACTGCATATCAGGATCCGCTGTATTTCATTGAACAGAATGGCAGCCACAATCAAAGGTTTTAAGTCAGGCAATTAAACACCACAGGAAGAGCTAATCACAGATGTGCATCTAAACTTTTGACCATGATCCATCATTAGAAATACAATGCAATTATAATTAAAAGTGTACTTTAGATACTTTAAAACAGGGCACAAAACAAAAGTATAACACCTAACTGTGCATGACAGTAGCTTCATAACTATACTTTTGCGCAGTAAAGGAAAACCTTTTTCCTCACTGTAATATGTGTGCGAGCACACACACAGGACTTGTCCACACTGTGCGTTAATGTGCACCAGCAGGGGTGTTAAGTTCTCGCGCACACCAGCGTGTGACGCACAATCCGTTTTGACCCTGCTGACATACACTATTGTTCCCTAGTGCATGTTGATATAGTGTCATAATATTATGTCAACATGCATTAAGGAACTTCTAGTGCATGTCAGCAAAGTCCACACGGACAGTTAGTGCATGACATGTTGGTGTGCACTAGAATTTACACCCTTGCTGGTGTGCACTAATGTTCTGTGTAGACAAGGCCCCTCATCCTCCATACAAAAAAATATATAGTATGGCCAAACTTCACTGTATATGGCTAATTAATACATATAGTAAAAAATTAAATATCTCACCTAGTTGCAATATCATGACAGTATCACTGAAGGCTCGTGTCACTAATCTGAAATGTCTGTAGAGTGGATAACATAAAACTCTTCTTCCAAAGGATACCAGAACCTCAGGAATACTAGTGAAACTCTGAGAGCATCAATGAAATTGTATGGTTAATTTACTTGAATTAAAAAAGCACACAGTAATTAATTTTTTTTAAAAGACATTATTGCAACACGCACAAAAAGGTCTATAGTTTTAACAGCTATGGAAAAAATAGGTTAATTTTAAACAGAAACAAGACCCAGCACTTTCAACTTACATGGTACAATTATAAATCTGATAAATTTTAGTAGTTTTTAATTGAAAAATATTGAATTCAGGGCACATTACAATAAAATATTTAACTGAAGTTTTTGCCATTCTTTACATTACAGCAATAAGTCTGTCCCTTAACATTAGGTATATTAAAGAGCAATAAAAAGCCTTTTAAGAATAAATAAAAATTAAAAACATAACAGAATCCATGTGTACACACACAAGAACTCTAAAAATGATATATGCCTTTGCCTTTTAGCAAAGTTATGGATATTGAAGATAGAGATAACTATATCTCCCCTGGGAAGGCAGCTCATTGTCCTTCTTTATGAGTGAAGAAGACCTCTAGTTTACTTAGGCCAGAGGCATTAGTGAGTTATTAAAGATTCTCTCAAGAGTGATTTCCTTTCCATCTTTCACTCTTCAAAGATAAAACTTTCCATTTATGAATTAAAAAAAAAACAAAAAACCTTTCATCCTGAATTTGCAATTGATTAAAATTAATAAAAACCACTATTGCTGACCACTCAGCACTTTTTCATATTATATGAACATTGCAAACTTTTTTCATTTTAACAGTTTGATACATATTTTAATTTTTTATATATTGTTAGTCATTAACGTTAGTCATAAAGTGTGTATATTTCATGCACAGCAAAATGGCAGTCAGTTCAAACAAACAATATCTCAGGCAACATCATTTACAGATTGATGAAAGCATGCTACTTCTACATGGTTTGCATAACAGATGAAGGACTTGTCTTCATGTACAGCGCTACAGCTCCTCTGTCAGCATAGTTAACCCACCTCCCTGAGAGGCAGTAGCTATGTTGGCAGGAGCAGCTCTTCCGTCGACATAGCTGTACCAACCACATAGCACTATGTCGCTCAGGGATGTGGATTTTTCACACCCCTCAATATAGGTCTGTAGTATAGACCTGGGCATTGTTATTAATAACTTGGTGCCTGACAACAGAATTTCCTGGGTGTAAAGTCTACTGCTGACTGTGACTGAGGCACCAATTGCTACATTGTACAGTAAGTGCATATGCATAAGAAAACCTCTTCATTACAATAAGTTACGATTGTGAAAAAGTCAAGACTGCCACTGCATTTATAACTTCATCAGTTGCGCCTAACTACAGTGTTGCACAGTAACACGCATGGCACTGAAATGTTAAAAACTACAGAACTGAAGGCCCAATCCCCACAAACTCTTACTACTGAATAGTCTTTCCTACCATTAGTAGTGCATCATTGGAAGTGTTTGCAAGATTAGGCCCTTTTTCTTTCAAATTGCCAACCCTACCAACAGAGTCTTGGCTCAGACAATTAAGCTGGGTTCTTTCTATCTTCTTTATCTTCACCAGAAAAAGGATCCACAGGGCAGATAAGCCCCTCAGTCACACCTGGGCAACCCTACTGCTTTATACAGGTGTAACAGAAACTCAGTGAACAATTCCACTGAAAGATGCACAGAATGGAATAGAATTCAGTTCACTCAGTCTTGGCTGTACTGGCTCTGTTAAGGTGAACAGGAGTTTAAAAAAGCATGGTTGAGAACATGAACCAAGGGCAAATCAATGTAAGCATCCACAGCCCACGTCTGCAGACACCCTGGAACAATAGCTCTGAGAGATGTAAACTCAATCAGGGGCCTGTGGATTCTGCAATTCTGCAACTATGGAATTTGGGATATTTTTCAAGATGCCATGAAATTCACTATTTCTGTCATGGAATTTGCTGTTCTGCTGCAGCCAAGAGCCTAACATTTTGTCTTCTGTCTGCAACCAGGCTGTAGTTGCTGCTTGCTTCCCATCCTTCCCCACAAAGGGAAGTTAACTGGATTACAGTGCATACTACCTGCACTGTTGTTTGACGCCAGGTGGGAGAAGACTGGGGAGCCAGAATTACAGTCCAATTATAGTCCAAAGAGGAAGCCAAAAGTGCAGACTGGTATAGGCTACGAAGCCTGGAATACAGTGCAACAGTCAAGACCTACTGAGCTGTGGAGATGACAGGCTGAAGCAGGCTACAAGTATCTGCCTTCCCTGATACAAATTATTATTATATAATATGTATATTGCCTAAAGAGCGTAGCCAGATTAGACCCCGCATTGTGCTAGGCACTGTACAAGCACCTAATAAATGAGTCCCTGCCCACACATGGCAAAGGTGGTCCTAAGCTGGGCTATCAAGAAAACACTGCAAGAGCTGAGTTTCAGTGAACCGAATGGGCTTCCAAAAGAGTACAGGGGAAAAAAACCCATCCTCAAAAGCAATCATGGTAAAACATATTTAAACACATTTAACCTGAAGTAGTTCTTTTGTTTCTTACAATCAGACCCATAGTTGTGTGTATTTGTGTGGAGAAGCGAAGAGGGAAATGAAGAATATAACACAGTGATGAAATAAATTAGTATTGCAATGGAATTTAGAGGTTGTTGTCTCAGAATTTAGAACTTGCTGGAGCAGAATTTAACCACTGCTGCAGTTTGGTCCCATTGTGTCATGCAGTACATGGGACTGATTATAAAAATACAGTATGAATTAGTCACACTTCAAAATGTGAAGAATTTACTAATTTTACAATATCAAAAATATTACAGAAGCAAATTAAATTCACAGGGCATTGTCAGAACTAATAGGCCCAGATGTGGTTTGACAAAGCCTCTTCATTCTGCTTTTCTCATTTTTGTGTTAGGCAGATTATTAAAATTTACAAGATTCCCGCTCACAAGAGTGGAATGGACACAGCATCAGGTTTATGCCCTTACAATTGCGGAGAAACTCCTTACAAGGGGTTTTATTATTATATCACTCAGAAGAATAGTTTCAGTTCCTAGTGTGCTATAATCCTTGTTTGCTGGCATAAACCAGTTTTTAGGAATCAGGGAGGCAAGGTGAAGTGAAATATGAATATTTTAAGTAGATATAACTTGGCCAGTCAATTCTGACAGTATCCTTTTATAGTGCATGGCTTTACATAATACACTAGCTTCTATCATGTCTCTGTTTAAAGAGTATACATTTATTTGGTTTAATATTTAAATGTTTCTGTTACATATAAAAACTGTATAAAGACATACATCTTCATAAAGTAAAGTTATTAAACTGCCCCTTAGTAATTTGCAAACCTAATGATCCATAATGATTTTGTATTTGAGTATCACTACAACATTTGACATACATATCTTACGTTTTCTGTCAGCTGGTGCTCAGGATGAGAGGATTTTCTAGCAAAACAAATGCCTCTCATCCATATGTTTTTATCTTGACTGTTCAGTTATTCATTAAAAAAGGGACTTCTAGTTATTAAAACAAATTTGCATAATACTGCAATTTGCGTGTACTCTTTATTATATTTGTTCTTGCTTCCATTTTCCCATGCCATGATTACCTTCTTTGACAAAAATGAAGTTTAATGTCTTAAAATCATTTTAAAACCAAAGAACTTAATACAAGAAACAGGAAGATGGAATTACAGAACTGTTTTAAAGTTATACATGATCAGTATCCCTTCAAACAGGTAATATGCTTGCGTGTGAGAGCTCAGTGTGAAAAAGATAACAATTAGAATAATCCTAACCACTAATTGCCCAGTAAAATAAAGCCACTTGCCAGTTTTTGTAGTTAATTTTTAAGGTACTTTTCAAACATTCTGACTGACAACTGCTGTCATACCATCCAATGCTGCTCTCAGCCAGTGAAATAGCAAGATTATCTCTGGCTTTTGTTCAAAGAGCTGGAGTTTTATACTATTATTTTCTAGTGCTATGAGTGTGGTTGCACTTAACATGCCTACTTGACAAATACTTTAGTGTATTACAATATCAAGCTGGTAAAGGAACTACTATTTTTTCATAACAGGAGGAAAATCCTAGTTTAGCCAGACCATAGATTTGCTATAATATCCTCACTGACATACCACAAACCACATCCAACCAGATAAGTAAGCTTTATTAATTCAAGGAAAAATGTTTATCTAGTAAGAATGATACATTTAATGCTTCGTCAGAGTGTCAGTCCAGTCCATGAGAGCAAGAGAAAGCACCTGATCTTGTTCTGGCTTACTTATCAGATTCAGACATCTTGCCAAAGTATTTGTTTCACTTTCTCTATACTGCTTCACTTTCTCTTTCTGTTCCACTGAATGGATATTACAGTTTGCTCCATGGTGGTGACAATGATATTAAAACTTTACCAGATATTTATGTAGTCCAAAAATATCTCACTTACAATAAGCTTAGCCTGCAAATGTATACTGCACTTCCTAAATGATTCATTTTAAATAATTCTGTAGTCAGTTTTGGAAGTTACAACATGTAATTAATTAAAATAACTACATACAGCAAAAGGAAATTTAAAACACTCAATACATCTATAGTTATGAATGAGCAGAACATAACATACAGTAATAACGGTAATTTAACCACCAAACACTGCAGTTCTTGAAATTCACCTTACCTCGAGCCAGCACAAAGTTGCACTCAGTTTCCTGATATTCCATGATGACTCTACCTGATTTTTTTGGGGTGGGGGGAAGGGGGGAGGAAGAGAAATAGAATAAAACAAATATTATTTAATTCAACATTCAAAATTGCTGGCAAAGTATTCTCAAATAATATTCTGTCAGTAGTAATTTAAATGTTTAAAATTGCAAAGGTTAAGAATATTTATGAATATGAAATAGTAATGTGTTTATTTAAACGACTGGGAATATCTAGCTTATGCATAAAATCTTTTGAAACACAACAGCAATCAGAGAAAAACTGCATTTCAGTGGAATTCTCTCTCAATAAATACACCTTCCTCCAAGCAACAGCACCTTGAATGTCTGCCCAATGAATCAACACAGCTCAAATTGAAATGCCTTTTTCCTGAAAACTATTCAAGGTTTTTGGCTTCCAAAGGGTGATCTAAATCCAGCAGTGCATGTACACTGTTGTTCTTTTAAAAGTGTAGCAGATTCATGGGATTTGTAAGGTAGTATGCTCTAGTGGAATGAGAACGGGCCAGGAGCCATGAATTCCTGAACTATAATCCTAGCTCTGATGCAGCTTCAATTTGTGACCTTGGACAAATCATTTAACTTCTGCATGTCTCCGTTTCCCCATTTAAAAGAATTAGCATAACAATACTTATTCCCTTACCTAACAGGGCTATTGTAAAGATAACGTTATGTGTGTTTGTACCGCACACTGAAAATATCAAATGCTATATTAGTAATAAGTATTATTATTATACCACTGAGCTGTTCAGACCTGAAAAGTTCTGCACACAATTCTAATGTTTATTCTTAAAGATTCACTCCAGTCAGGAGAGCAGGATTGTTTATCTGTTCCACTTTGGTAGCTCTCAGAATATCAACATTGGTCTCCAGGGCACCTTCCTGGCCAAAGTACAGCTCTATGCTGTCCCCTCTCTCAGGGCTTGGCTACACTCGAAACTCCAAAGTGCTGCCGCAGGAGCGCTCCCGCGGCAGCGCTTTGAACTGCTACTGTGGTCACGGTGCCAGCGCTAGGAGAGAGCTCTCCCAGCACTGCAGGTACTCCACTTCCCCATGGAGATTAGCTTACAGCACTGTTCACACTGGTGTTTTGCAGCGCTGTAACTTGCTGTGCTCAGGGGGGTGTTTTTTCACACCCCTGAGCAAGAAAGTTGCAGTGCTGTAAAGCACCAGTGTAGCCTCAATCTGTGCCATTGGGGGGAAAGAAGGGGGGCGCTAAGGCTGTTTTGGGGAAGGGAGGAGAATGTAGCTGAAGAACACAATGCTCTGGCTGTTCTGTTTCCTATGGCCCATCAGAGGCTATGGGAAACAGAATGTAAGTAAGGGGAGACTTATGGTTACTCTTACACAGGGGAAGGGCAAGCCTAGAATACCAGAGGTGCAAAGGTAGTTGAAAGCGACCTGTCTGCCTCCCCACAACCAGTGGTGAGCTAGGGGAAAGGGAGTACTCAGAATTGGGGCCAAAGTTTTCTGTGGCTACTCTGAAGGTTTCAAAAGTTTTGCTTTAGTTTACTGACTGCTTCCCATAACTAATACCTGTGCTCTAAGAGGCATTTAAAAACAAAAAACAGTTGTTTTAAAGCTATGGAATTCCCTGAACAGAAGCAATTCAACATAGCAGCTTCTGTGGCACTCCAGAACTCTGTCCTTCATCCTACATGCCCACTAATGACATTTTACATAACCAAACACTGTTGTTACAAACAATTCTAACTACCCAGAAAAAATAAAAATAAAAAACCAGTATTAACAGCTGTTCTTTGATGTAGTCCCTATCTGGATAATCAAGTCATAGCATAGCAGTGACCTATGAAATAACCTGAAGTGATTCATTTGTTTTTATATCTCCTGCACTATACCCTCTTTCCTTTTTGCTCCCACAGCTGTGGGATATTTCAGACCTGTAGCACGAGCATAAAATTCATTTGGAATTATACCAATTCTAAGCTGCTACCCAACAGGCTAATCTAGGAATTTAACATTTCAATCCTCACTTTTTAAATTCTGAAACAAAGTCCACTTTAAAAGCCCTGTCTTGTGGGGGACAATAAATGTCTTGTAGACAGGCAGCTGAGACACTTCTATAGTTTCATTAAGGAAAAAAAAATACTTACATTTTTGTCTCCTTCAGTAATACAAATTTCATAGCAGTATGCCAAAAGGATGTCAATTAAACTGAAATACACTTGATGACGGGTTCTTTTATCTAGCAGGTAAGATTTATTTGTGAATTTTCTCAGCTGCTCTTTCTCTTCTTCTGACAAGGAGACTAAAAAATGTAAAAGGACAACAGATTACAAATTAAAAACCAAAAGGTTCCTTTAACGAAGAGGTATACTTCTTCCACAAACCCATTAAAGCAAACTGGTTACCAATAACATATTTAAAACACTGAACATCTCTGAGAGAAAAAGCTTAAATCATTCTTACTTTGATTATTATCAATCTTTTACCGAACACTTATTAACTCAACTTAAGGCTTACCTACACAGGGAAGCTAGTGTGCAGTAAGCCAGGGTGTGAATTTAAAGCACAATAGTAGCTACTGCACACTAACTCTCTCTGTGGATACTCTTAGAGTGCCCTCGGGTGGTTTAACTTAATAAACTTCCAAAAGGCATTAAGCTAATGAGCACAAAGGCTCTGTCAGTGCACGCTAAAGTGCCCACACAGGGAGTTAGTGTGGCATAACTTGTGCACACCAGATACTTCATGGGCTTTCTCCCCATGTAGGCAAGCGCATAGGCTCTTAGAATTGCCAATGCCCCAATCATGCAAGCTACTCTGTTTAGGCAGACCCTTGTTAGAACCCTTCTGAAAATACCAGGGCTCAGTGAGGTTGCAGGGGTATCCTGTACAGCACTCTATGCAAAATCAGAGCCAAAGACAGTGACTGAACATTTCTGCAGTTCTTACCGAGGAACCTAGATATTAGCATTCCCAGAGCAGTGGCAGGATAAAGAAATGATAAGAGAAAGAACGAAAACAAGAGTAATTCTGTCACTCTGAACCCAGTCACGTTTGATTTTAGAGCTGGATAAGGTTTAGGAGCTGTGCTGGTTGTATTGGCTGACAATCCCCTCCCAGTGTTGAATGAAGATCAAGAGTGAAATCCTGTCCCCACTGAAGTCCATTTCGCCATTCATTCAGCCTGTCACCCACAGTGTTCATACTGATTTTTTTCTGCCAGTTGCTTTTGATACTGCTGCTCTCAACGAGTCTGCAGACCTTCACGGGAACAGATGGGATTGGCTCTAGAACAGCTATTCTCCTTTCTTTTTTATATTACCTAGAGGAGAGGACTGGGCAACTGGCCTTCTGAGCAGATGATTTGCTGACACAGGGTTCTATTTTCTCTCTTTCTGTTCACTATGGGGGTTGTGAGGAGGGTTTAATGGGGAGGCATGGTATACCTGCCTTCAGCATGCTGTCAACACCCTGCTCACTCTTCAAATCACTCAAGATATCTGACACAACTGAAAAATTCACCCAGAACCAGAGCCCACAGAGATTGGAATTAGATAAGGGTTAGGTGGTAGAGACTAAACTGACATAAGACTGAGTTATGGGAGTTAAGCAACCGTAAGCATGCAGGAAAACTGAAGTTATTACATACTGCAAAAAGTACCCCAAAACTGAGCACAATTATATTAGCGCCTTCGAACGAGGGAGCAAGCCTGCCATCTGTGACTCAGGTTCACAATTTGAGTGCCTTTTTCATTCTCCAGCTGCTTTCCGATGTCAGGTATCAGCAGTTGCCAAGCTCTCTCTCCATCACTTGTACTTGTCAAGAAGATCATGGCCTTTTCTTTCAGATACAGACATCAAAGCCAGGGCCAACTTTACAGTTTAAGACTGGACTACACCAGTGTGCTTCACATGAGGCTGTATTTTAAACCCATTCAGAATTTGTAGCTGGTAGAGAACGAGTCTGCCTGCTTACTAAGCATACTGAGAGGCTGCCTGCTTACTATATTATCGGTAGGGAATACATTACACTCATACTCCGTGATTTGCATGGTCTGTCATTTTGGCTGTTGATTTTGAGTTCTAAAGAACTACAGTAAATTGTTTCAGTCTCAGCTATTTGGGGGGTCATGTTAATTCCATACGTATTTATGTTGCAGTTGCAACTTTCTGAGATGCTCAAGCTTACAGCCATTAAATTTAAACAAAAAATGTTCTAGTGGCAAGGTGCTGTCTGGAATTTTGGAACCAAACTTCCTCCTTTGCTCTGACACCACTCAGATTTGATTATCTTCAATATATGCTACTTTCCCATACTTTTCCACAATGCTGGAAAAGAAGCTAATCTGTGTTGCAGGAAGCAGGAGAAGCCTATTTCAATAGGTTTGGAGGTCCTTTTATGATCATTTTAACTGAGTTTTGATTGTATGTAGACTTATTTTTCTGCACCTAGTGCACTGTTACAGACAGTTTTATAAATAGGAATAAATACAACAGATACACTGTTCAGTTTTAGTACAAGAACAGATATGAATAACCCCATTTGCTGCCCTAGTAGCATTCATAGACTCATAGGTCAGAAGGGACCAAAATGATCATCTAGTCTGACCTCCTGCACAAGTGTCAAGTAAAAATCATGTGTTCTGATTAGATGCTGAGAGCAGAATACTAAGAATATGTCTGGGTCCTGCAGACAGATGAAACCCAATATAATTTAGTACTTGATATATTATGTTAGCCATTCATCATATCAGTAGAAGAGTTTTGCTGTTAGATTTTCCAGGCAAAAATTTCTATCTGAATCCAAAATTGACTGTAGTGGCACAATCTCTAGTGCACACATAGAAAATTAGTCCCACATATAAAATAACACAAGTGAAAATTGTCTGCTAATTTCTGCTCTCACAAGACCCGTTTTTTAAAGGAACCCAAAGATAGGTGTGTCATAATATTTCTGATCACTGCTTAAATGCAATGCAAAAAGACTCTGAAATTATCCTTAAACTACTCAAGAGATAAATGACTGAGCAGAAATGACCCTTGTGCAAACCTCAGACTACATCAACAAAGAATCTCTTGTAAGTCAAATTAAGAAGCCAAGGAACCTGATCTAAAAATTTTTATTAAGACTACCTAGAAACTTTCGGTCAGTGTTTGAGTGGTGGTGCGGCAGTGTTTAGCGTTTCAGTTACCTAATCTAGAAAACATTAAGTACATTTCCTTAGATTTAGAGTATTTCTCATAGTTACATTGCATAAACAAATTTCTCTTTTATGCATAAACCCCTTCTCTTTAACACAACCATGTCACATTCCTCCAACAAATCCAATAAATCCAGGAAATGTGTGTTTACACTGGAATATTGCTCACAGTTTTTATACAATCCACATCCTCATGGTTACAAACAATCTTCTCCATAAGACATGCAGTCTCCTTTATCCCAGGAGCTTGGCACAAGAGTTTATTCAAACATACCAAAAAATGTTACAAATGTAATGGACATCAAAGGCTCCAGCACATACACACACACACAAAGCATTAGACTGCAAATGGAAAAAAAAATTGTACATGCTTCTTTTTGAAAATCTTCGATGTCTCTATCTGCTTCATAAGCATTACATGCTTTGATTTTAGTGCTTAGCAAACGTCTTTGTTAACTAAACATTTCTGAGGAATGAAGCCAACTTATTTCTAAATTCCCAGAAATTCAAGCTTGTGTCATATCTTGAGAAAGTTGATCTCTTTCTGTTGCCATGGTTTAGTGAGAAATTACAATTTAGCAAGAATGATGGTAATTCAACCCTCATTCTCCATCAGTACAGAATGATATAGCATCTATTCCTTATATCTAAATTCCAAAACTTACAAAGAGATCTTCTTATAAACCCGTATTGACTTTTTCAGTGAATTACTGGTTCATTTACACTAACTAATCTATAAGCCCACATGTGCAATGTTTTAATACATTTGAAATAAATTGATTTCTGAAAGAACATAACAAAAACATTTACATTTTGCTATGCTAGGGTGGACCCTAATGTGATATCAGAAGTTGTTGCATCAGGGTGTCCACACTTACAGTAATATCACATTGGAAAAAACAAGTCACTTTCAAATTTCAACTAGCTTCCAACAAAGAAACCTCAGTAAGAAGCTATTCTGAGATCTACTGCAAAATCATGTATAAATGGAAATTCCACCCTATTGAAGCCAACATAAAGGAGCACAAACTATGTCAAAATGGAAGACGGAAAAGATGAAAGTGTAAGAGGGAATCTAAGGCTATGCCTCCACGGCTTGCAACAGCAAGTCTCAGAGCCTTGGTCAACAGGCTCAAGATACTACGCTTACAACAGCTGTGAAGATGCTGGAGCACAAGCTCCAGCCTAAGCTGCAAACCTCCCCTCCTTAGGATTCAGAGCCGAGCTGCAACATCTACACAGCTATTGTTAGCATGGTAACCCAAGTCTGAGTCTATAGTCCTGGACTCGGACACTCGCTGCTGCAGTCTGCCACAAACTGTGTAGATGTATCCTAAGGGCAAACAACAAATCTTATCTTTTGAAGTCTTTGGTTAAGTATATTTATGACAATCAGGGTCCAGACACAGAGAGTCTGAACCCCAAAGAATAAGCAACTGAATCAACTGATTATATACAATATTATTGTACTACAAAAGTGTATTGAGCAAGGTCTTTATGAAAGCTGGTGACATGTTGGTCATGAATATTACTGCGTGACGAAAGTATGGGTTGTGCATAAAGAATTATGTATGTGTGTTGGAAATACATTCTTAAAATGTGTTTTGGAGACCGTGCATAAGTCAAGCCTGCCCTACACAAAGCAATGTGGATTTACTTGTCTGAATGGCTTGATTACAGGCAAAGGAACAATGAAAGTACATTTACATATAAGATAAACAAAGGAATCAAGCTTATAGTGTCAGCGGAAACAGCACTGTGGGCATATTGGGAGACAGAATCCACACTCCCCAGGAAGTCTTCCTGGCTCTGTAAGCAGAGACAATGAACTTTGGGAAACATAACGGGAGAAAAAAAGGCATTCTACTTATTTATCACTTAAGGAACAAAGGGGACAGCACCCTCTGATTCTATGAACATTGGATCCTCTGGCCTTCAAGCAGTAATCAATCTTCCCCAAAAAACACCCAGTTGGGAGACACTGAGCCTTGTATACAAACAGATGCATTGTATTAAATAATATTTCACTACTGTAAAGAGACTGTGTGAATTACATAAAATTCCAGAAGACATGGACGTCTTCCTGCTAATGGCAAAGCTCTTCGGTAACGCATTAAGTGTATTTAATTAAATGGAAACTAAACGAGTGAACTGTTTTGCAAATATTTCAATGTATCCCTAAAATGTATACATTGAATGGTTTAGAATGATGAGTCACAGAGAATATGTATATAAAATATGAGCTTCAATGAGAAAACGGACAAAGGGGAAAGGGACTGAGAATTATGATCATTTATTTGGCCTCTTTGCACAAGACTATTTCCTGAGCATATGCTTTAAGGAGATCAGAAAAGCCATTTGGGATAAATCCCTGGGTTCTGAACAGGAAGCAGCAGATCTGGCTGATTCCTATGTACAATCAGAGCATCCCAATATCAGAGTCTGAAAGTCTACAGAAGATTGCTACCAGGCAATACGAGAGCTATTAAGAAGAAGGATATGTCAGAGAAGCTAAATAATTCCTCAGAAGCATCTGGCACTGCCCACCGTCATACAGAGGTAACTGGATTAGATGGACCACAGGTCAGCTCTGGTCTGCCCCAATAATTCCTGTACTCCTATAGCTGCACTACCTATCTCAGTGGAAAAAAGTAACAAATGACAAGTGGGAAACGTAAACTGACTTTTTAAAAAGTTTACCACTAACAAAAATTAATTGGAGTCTGTATCTGAAAACTGCATTTCAGGAGGCATAAGTAAGAGTGTGTGTGCAATGAGTACTACATCTCTTTATGTTGCTTTTCACATAAACTGTACCTATGTAAAAAGGTGATCAAGCTCCAAGTCCTAACAGCGAGAGGGCATGAATCATAGGATATGAAGTATATGTTTTGAAGGGGACAAGAGTGTATCTTATAAAGTATATTCAACTGGAACTAATATATACAGAGAAAATTTAAATTCACTAGAGGTTGGCAGAGAAGATTTGCAACAATTCCCCAAGGGTACAGTGGTGACACATTCATTAATTTAGCTGATACAAAGTGCCAGGTGTTCTTAATAAAATTTCTCCCTAGGGAAAATATTTGTCTTCTAGTTGATAAATAAAGATCTTTCCATTTATCAAGGACTTTGAATTATAAATTACCCAGGCCTGAGACTGCTCATTAACATACAAAAACACCTATCTAGTTATTCATATTCTCTTTCTACTTTTTTAAAAATTCTGCATAGTTTAAGTTTAGCAGAACAATAAATGCATAACTACATTTTCTGCCACTTTAAATGTGTGCTATGCGTGCTTCTATGTTACCAATGTGTTTTGTCTAACAATATTCTCATAGTATTTAAGGTTAATCTCTTGCTAAGTAGCATCAACTATCACCTACTGTGTTCCACATACACAAATTCTTAAACTTCATTTAAAATATTTTATATATTAGTCAGTGCCCAAATGATGTGTCTCAATTTAACTACATGAGCATTTTTCACAGCTCAAAATGTAGGAGACAGAACAAAAATAAGGGTTATCATGGCAAACTCAGAACAAGACAAATATTACAAGAGATTATCAGGCACCTACTATAGAGCAACTTGATCATTTCCTTTAAAAAAGTTGTTTAAATTGAACTAATTAAAAAAAAACAAAACCTTTCCTCAATGGTAACATGTATTGGAACCAGCAATGACATAAGTCTGCACAGATAGGGTTTGGTTTTGTGGGGGCGTTTTTTGGAGTGGCTGCACGTTGTCAGGAACATATACGAATGTTTCAAATTGCTTCTTAATATCAGAGTCAGTATAGTTTAACATCCTTTAAACGGAAGGAATAATTATCGAACAGTCAGAATGTTTCACTGTAAATTCTATTTCCAGAGTTGCCGATGACTTTATGACACTGAGCAAACTGCTTAACCTTCTTGGTGTCAGTCTACTCAGCTGTAAAACGGGTACAATACCTACTTCACAGACCGGTAGTGACACTTATTAATTAATGCTCCCAAATATTGTATAGATTCTTGGATAAAAGGCGCTATATAAATGCAGGGTGTTGTTAATAATCTTAACTAGTGGCCTGCTTCTGTGGGTGCTGGACACTTCCCCAGGATTTGCTCTTCACCTTGAAGGATTGGTCACTGTATTTGATAAACAAATTTTAAAACATTTCCATTCTACCTCTGTAAAACTTGGACATGAAATTTTCACTTATCTCCCATTTAGATGTTACAACATTCACTACATTTGTGGTGTCAGTAACACCAGCGATCCATGCTGGTGTTACAAAACAGTCTATGGGGTAAAGTAGCAACATTTTATGCATTAGTGAACACATTTGTAGGATTTTCAAAATTCTGTGATATTATACAGCAACATGCATTACTACTACTGTGATTTCAATTGTGCTCAGACTCTCCACTCAGGATCCTGGACCCACAAGTGCTAGATGCTGTACAACAGACAATAAGAGAGTCTCTGCCCTCCAGATATTCAACAACAAACCATATTGGAAATCTAAACAATACAAAGTGCACTGACTTAAACATCTTTGCTCATCTCCACCCTCCCAAAATGCTGTGGTCAAGCTCATCTTCCTTTTCCATCGCTCCAAACACATCACCCTCTTTATAGTCCCTTTACTGCCTCCACATCCATTTCAAACTCCCTGTTCTCAATTTCAAGTTTCTGCTAATGCCTCTACCTCTCATTCCTGAATATTCATCACTCTCCTGTTTCTTACCATGTCCATTTCCGCACACCCTTCCCCCACCGTCCTCTCTCCAACAAGCATTTCCATGCCTTCTCCCATGGGGCCATTACACCTGGAAAGTTCTCCCTGAACCTCAACTTCTCTCTTTCTCCAAGCCCTCCCCAAAACTATTTTTTCCATGGTCCATGAAAAACATACCTGTAATTCCCTATAAGATAATTAAAAAAAGATATAATCCCTTCTTCCCCTTTATGTTTGTGTCACCTTTTTAGACTGCAGTATTTCGGGGGCAGGAGCATGCTTTTCATATATATTAAAGAGCCTAGCAAATTTTGGGGGTGGGACACAATTTTTCACTATATGAAAAAGTATTTGCTAAAGGGCAGATCAGTGCCACAAATGTCACCTGTGCAGTGAATGCAAGGAAGACTTCAGAAGACAGTAAGACAGCCACAACATTGTCAACCTATGAAATGCCAACTAACCGTATTTATCTGGAGACCTTGCGGCACCTTAGCAACTAACAAATTTATTTGGCCATAAGCTTTCGTGGGCTATAACCCACTTCATCCGACGCATGGAGTGGAAAATACAGTAAGCAGGTATAAACATATAACACATGAAAAGATGGGAATTGCCTTATAAGCAGGGGAGTTCAGTGCTAATGAGATCAATTCACTTAGGGTGGATGTGGCCCATTCCCAACAGTTGCCAGGAAGGCGTGGATATCAACAGAGGAAAAATTATTTTGTAGTGACCCAGCCACTCCCAGTCTTTATTCAGGCCTAATGTGATGGTGTCAAGTTTGCAAATTAATTCCAGTTCTGCAGTTTCTTGTAGGAGTCTGTTTTTGAAATACTTTTTGTTGAAGAATGGTAACTTCTAAGTCTGTTATTGAGTGTCCAGGGAGATTGCGGTGTTCTGCTACTGGTTTTTGAATGTTACAATTCTTGATGTCTGATTTGTGGCCATTTATTCTTTTGCGCAGAGACTGTTCAGTTTGGCCAATGTACATGGCAGAGGGGCACTGCTAGCACATGATGGCGTATATCACATTGGTAGTTGTGCAGGTGAACAAGCTGTATTTATTTGGAAATTTACAGGCTTATGGAAAGGTTCATTCTTTAAAAAGAAAAACTGTTGCTCTTTGTGACGTTATTGATATCATCTGGGACCATATATAACATGGTTCCAACCAAGGTCCTGCAGTGGCACCAAATCTTATGTAAAGGGGGTCATATAAAAGGTGTCTAAGACCAGGTTATGGGTTGCTGGTTATAATTACGATGTCTATATGTATGTATCATTTTGTAGTTGAAGTTATGAGTATTGACTGTATACTGTCTGTATTTCAAATCTGTGCTGTGCTTCTGGGAGACAACCCAAACAGGTTGGTGTTAGCTCTGCCTAGCCTGCTTGATGGCCCATTAAGGACCATCAGCTACACAACTGACCCATGGAGAGAAGGCAGATATGCCCTGTAACTCAGCAAAATATGCATGGACTTGCCCATGTGACTCCAGACTCCATTTTGCTGTAATTTTCCCCCCAACCAGTAAGAGACAAAGAATGATTTCTACACCTTGAATAAGCCTATAAAAGGTGATGCTTCATATCTCCCATCTTGTCTTCAAATGCTGCTTCTTAACCTCTGAGGTGACTTTTTGCACACAACTGAACTCTGAACAAAGAGGAATGAACCCATCCATGAGACTTGATTTGAAACCTGACAGTTTGACTTCCATCCCACTGCTGCGGCCTGAACTTAAGACTATTGCATTACTGTATTTAATGATTCCATTAACCAATATCTAGTTCTCGTACTATATCTTTCCTTTACGAATAAACTTTAGATTTTAGATTCTAAAAGGATCTGGCAACAGCGATGATTTTGTGATAAGATCTGTATGTGTTATATTGTCACTGAGGTCTGAGGGGCTTGAATCTTGGATCGAGAGAGAACTTTTTCTTTTACTGGGGTGTTGTTTTAATATAAACCATTATCCCAGGAAGAAGTGGGACTGAGTGTGATACTGGAAGACATGGACGAGTGTATAAAGGAAATTGCTTGTTGTGACTGTGGTTAGCCAGTGTGGGGTGAGACCAAAGTCCTCTTTGGCTGATTTGGATTTGCCTTAGAGTGGAAAACACTCTAACCTGGGCTGTTACTAGCCGTTTTAAGCAATTGAGTCCTAGAATTGGCACTCTCAGTTGGGGTCCCCGCCGAACCGCATCGTTCACATGTTTATTAAAAAAAATCAGACTGGTCACTTTGTAACGCATGATATGGATTACGTAAATAAAACAAGTGATCCCCTGGAGCATGTAAAGTAGATAATTAAATACAGTGTCAGCCTGAGAATTGAAGATTTGTATGGCCTAAAAGGAGTTTTACTGTTAAGCATTTTGAAATACAGAAAAAAAGAACTTTTAACTTAAGCTGAATGTGACTGTTAGAAAATGTAAAGCATTTTTACCTGGAATGCTGTAGAAGGCAAGAACTCCCTAATGTGAAACCTTCAGACAGCAAGAAAAAGAGAGCCTTTCAAAAGTTTTCCTTCAGGTGACAGCTATAGAAAATTAGTTAGGCTATTTTTGGTGGGGCCGGGAGGGAGAGGCAATCTTGACTTGCGTTAGACATTGTAACATAGAACAAAAATCTGAGGCTGTCCGTTAAAAAAAGGATGCCTATCAACCTGAAATGATACTTAGATTTGCCACAACACATGAATATGAAGTCTAATTTCTATATTTTCCACTGATATCACAGGCAATTGTGCAAGCAAAAAAGCAGTTTTTTCAGTGATCTTAATGCGATGACTGCCATTCGAGCTGAGAAGAAAAATCAGGAAAAAAACAAACCAAAAAATATAAGGGACAAAAAAGAACAAAAAAACACTTAGAAATGAAACAGCAATTAGAGGAAACAAAAATACAGTGTGCTCAAAAGCTGGAGGCAGAGCCAGAAAAGGTTAATTAAGTAGATTCAAGGTAAGAATAATAAAACAGTAAAAGGCTTAAATGCTAATGAGCTAGCTGATACAAAAAAAAATCTGTAATGAGACATTCAGAAAACTGAAGAGGTAAAAAACAAACAAGGGAAATAAAGCAAGGAAGAAAGTAAGAGCAGTAATCAAAAATAAGATCTTCATTAATTGAATACCTGCAAAAGATTGGTATTTTACTTACTCCTCCCATCAAAAACAAAAAGATAATCAAATGTTTTTGTTCTAAGAAACTATTTTACGATTAAAAAGAATCCTTAAGACAAAATTAGTAAAGCACTAACAATAATCAGTTGCGTTTTAGTTCATATTTTCAAATAGGAAAGTAATTAAATATACATGCGTTGGTCATTTTCTCACAAACTCTACTTGAGCTTACACAGTATGTTTACAACCTTGTTCATTAAAAGATCTTCTTTTTCACAAACGCAATATACGTTTCAATTATGTCCATTTCATTCTTCTCCCAGCAACGTCCCATCAGCCAACCGCTTGCCAAGTTTCTTCCCAGTACTGCTGAATCCTTTTAGCACAGGTTATCACCAAAACCAGGTGGTGAGGGAGGCCTCAGCAAGGGAGTAGTGATTGAGACATAGGGCAAGTCTTACACTACAAAATTAAGTCAAGCCTAAGTTACATCGACGTACAGCTGCCCAGCAGGAGTCATTAAATCACTTTTGCATGTCCAATTATGCTCCTTGTTTCAGCAATGTGACATCTGTCATAGCTCCTACTCAGATTTGAACCTAGCGTTCATAAACGAGAAGCTAGCATGAACCCTCTAAGCTTAAATTACCAGCTTAGATCTGATACCGCTGCACCACCAGCAGTGATTTCCAGGGCTTAGGCTCCCTTTCTGGTCTCCAAAAACCTTTCTCAGGGGGACCCCAAGACTCAGAAGCCCTGAGTCTACCACAGGAAAACAAACCTCCTTCCCTTTGTCTCCTCTTTACTCTCATCCCCAGCTCCCCTCCCTAGTGTTATCCTGGGCGATACTGTACTTAAACTCCTTGAATGCAAAACAAGAGGCAATTATTACTCTCCCCCTCTCCTCTTCCCCTGAGGCTAATGCAGATCAAACCTAGTCAGCTAACACAAAGAGATTTCCCCCTCCTTCATCCTAGCCTTTAACCAGAGAAAAATCTCAAAAAAACAGGGTTTTAAAAGAAAGCTTTATATAAAAAGAAAAAAGAAAGACATAGAATATTCTCTTTATCAAGGTGACAATAATACAGGTTCATTGCTTAAAGAAAAAATGAATAAAACAGCCTTATTCAAAAAGAGATACAATTTTAAACATTCCAGCAACTACACACATGTAAATACAACAAAAACCAATAACAGCCTATTGTTCTTCTACCTTGTACTAAACTTTGAAACTGAAGATTAGAAGCTTGAAGATAGAAAGATCCCTCTCATAGCTGAGAGCCGGACAAAAGACACAGAGCCAAACATTCCGTCCCTGAGCTTTGAAAAAATTCGGTTTTCTGATTGGTCCTCTGGTCAGGTGTTTGGTTCCCTTTGTTAACCCTTTACAGGTGAAAGAAACATTAACCCTTAGCTATCTATTTATGACAATCTCCAACTAGCAGTGCTTGCATCAATGCAGAGAGCAGTGCACATTCCACTGCACAACTCACTTATTTAGCACAGAGTGTTTTGGGAAGGGTTTGCAATGCCTCACAGGAGCAAACGAGTCACACAGGGGTAACTGGGAATATGGTTTCAATGTCCCATGATGCAGTTTTCTCCATCCCATAATTTTATCTGCATCCCAGAATGTTGCACACTTTTCAAATGCTCTGCAAACCAGCGTGTCTGTCATCTCTGCAAGAAGCATGGATCCTACACAGCTCTGCACTATTGCAATGAGCGTTGAGAACACAACGTGCCTGATCCTGCAGCGTTTCTAGAGCCACAAGAAGAGCCACAAGGAATATGACAATTCTTTGCAGGCTGGCTTGCTGTGCACCATGAAAAGAAACAATTCAGGGTTGTTGTTGGCAGTCAAAGAGCAGCTGCAAACAATGAAGCGCCAGTTCTGGCGCCAAGAAACAAGCACTGACTGGTGGGTCCGCATCGTTATACAGGTATGGGATGACAAGCAGTGGTGCACAAGGCCATATTCCTGCCACTGTGTCTGGAGCTCACCCCAGCCCTCCAGCACAGCAACACCAAAATGAGAGCTGCACTGGCTATAGAGGATGAGTGGAGATCACTGTGTGGAAGCTGACACCACCAGATTGCTAACACTGGATGGGAGGGGTTGCTGTGATGCAAGTGTGCAGGGCCATTAATCATATCCTGCTACGAAGGAGTTTGACTCAGGGCAATACACAGGACATAGTGGATGGTTTTGCAGCAACGGGGTTCAGGAACTATGTTAAGACGAAAGATGGCACACACATCCCTATTCTGGCACCGGACCTCCTTGCCACAGAGTACATCAATAGAAAGGGCTACTTTTCTATGGTATTGCAAGTGCTGGTGGATGACCGGGCACGTTTTACTGACATCAGCATGGGATGGTCAGGGAAGATGCATGATGCACGCATCTTTAAGAATACAGGCCTGTTCAGAAAGCTGTAAATAGGGACTTTCTTTCCTGACCAGATAATTACCATTGGTGATATTGAAATGCCTATAGTGATGCTGGGAGACCCAGCATACCTTACTCCCATGGCTCATGAAGCCATACGTTGGCCACCTCAACAGCAGCTAGGAGCACTTCAACCACAGCGGGTACAAAATGACAGCTGAATGTGGCTTTGGCTGCTTGAAAGGTCTCTGGTGCTGTCTACTCACAAGATTAGACCTCAGTGAAAAAAAATATCCCCATGGTTGTAGCCAGGGCCGTCCCCAGGGAGTGTGGGGCCCAGGACATAGGCGCCAAGTTTCTATGTGCCCAGAGGTGCTCCCCCCGGCTCCGTCCAGGCCCTGCCCCCACCTCCCCTTCCCACTCACCTCTTCCTGGCCCCGCCCCACTTCCCCATCCAGTTCTTCCCTCTCCCTGAGCGCACTGCGCCATTGTTCCAGACACGGCAAAACAGCTGTTCGGCAGTAGGCTCTGGGAGGGAAGTGGAGGCACTGATTGGTGGGGCCCACCAGCAGGCAGGAGGCGCTGAGGAGAGGGGGAGGTTGCTACGGGGGCTCCTCCTCACTCCCCCCACCCCTCCATGCCTCACCTCCCCGCCTGCCTCCTCAGGAAGCACAGGGCCCCAGGAGGTTGCCCCCATTTGCCATGCCTTAAGGACAGCTCTGGTTATAGCTGCCTGCTGTGGACTTTATAATATCTCTGAAGGAAAGGGGGAGAAGTTTCTCCCAGGGTGGAGGGTGAAGGTGAAACAGCTGTCTGCTGATTTTTAACAGCCAGATACCAGGGCTATAAGAAGCGCTCAACCTAACTACATTGACCCAAGCGCTTCACCTCTCGCAGAGGTAGAGTTATTATGTCAGCATAGCGGGCAAGTTACATCGGCGGGAGCAATATTTTAGTGCAGACGCTTACACTGTTAGGTCAATGTAAGCTGCCTGTGTCAACTTAACTCTGTAGCGTACATCAGGCCATACAGTGGTGCTATTTCAGCTAATTTGTCCTAGTGATAGTGTCAGAAATGCAACAGAAGGTTGCAGAGAGTATAAAGAAGTGGAGAACAGGGATTTTCAAAAATGCTCTCTAAAGCTCTGCTAAGGAGTTCTTGCTTCTACAGCCTTGTACCAAGAAAGCATTTTTGCTTAGGTATGGGCCTGATTCAGCAAGGTATTCAAGCACATGCTTAATTTTAAGCATGGGAATAATCCCATTGATTTCAACTAAACTATTCTCATACCTAAAGTTAGGCACATGTTTAACTACCTGGCAGAACTGAAATCTACTTGTCTTGTTAAGAAGTAAGAAAGAGTGAGTCTAGGCTACCCTCAGTTCTGCGAAGAAACAAAATACTTCCAGTGGAAGCCTGAAGGGATGAGATATTTCCTATTTTGATACATCTAGAATATCTTGTTAGGTTCACAAAGGGAGAAAACCACACAAGTAATGTATTAGTGGATGAATCATTAAGAAAAGCTTCTAACTAGAGTCATTATTCTCCTGTATTACTTATTTTATTCTGACACCACTACTTTGCCAGTAATGTACAGCTGTATAATCATTACTGGAGTTATACACTTGTCATGGTGACTTTTTTTAACTTTAAAATAAAGAAAATCATGCATTTGTCATGGCAGAAGAGTCACACGATAGTATTTTATTGCACAGTATATTACAAAGAATGAAATCATGGACCTGGTTCACTTTATATTTTTTAAGTTTTAAGACATTTTTAACATGTTTTTGGAGATATCAGATGTGATGCCCAGCTAACTAACCTTTCCAGCTTTTATTGTTCTGTTCCAGACATGCCTTTATCTATCGAGTTTTGTAAGTTACCATCAACATGTTATTTGAGCCCCTGACCTATAGTTTTATTCCTCATCCACAATTTTTTTGCATTTGATATTAATCTAGATCAGGGGTAGGCAATTTGCGGCACGCAAGCTGCTTTTCAGTGACACTCACACTGCCCAGGTCCTAGCCATCAGTCCGGGAGGCTCTGCATTTTAATTTAATTTTAAATGATGCTTCTTAAACATTTTAAAAACCTTATTTACCTTACATACAACAGTGTAGTTATTTATTATAGACTTCTATGAAGAGACCTTCTAAAAACATTAAAATGTATTATTGGCATGCAAAACCTTAAATTAGAGTGAATAAATGAAGACTCAGCACACCACTTCTGAAAAGGTTGCTGATCCCTGATCTAGATTCTCTTTCACTTAGTATCTTAGAAAAATATAAACAAGTGGGCATTCATACAAGTCTTACCTCTAAGAATTATGACATTGTTATTATTTGCTAGAGATGACCAACAGCAAAAGCTTCACAAAGCAATTGATAAAAGCACTAAGCCATCTCTTACTTTTAGTCAACACCAGGCCCTCTCGGAGGTTCAGAGAGGCCCAGGCCACTTCCAGCTTTTTGAAGGCCCTACCATAATAAAAATAAAAAAAGATGACACATGAAAACAAAATAAGGCATCAAAAAAAGAGTGAGACATAACCTGAATTTTTTTTTATTTAACAAATGCTTTTTCTGTGCAAATGTGCTAATTATTGAGGGGAAAAAAAATCTAGCTTTCGTGCAATGTCACAGCTGCTTTCAAGCATGGCGAGCCCATTCAAATGCTCTTGTCCCATAGCTGAACAGTAACAGTTCTTTACCTGCTTCAACATGTTGAAGGTGCGTCCACCTGAAGCCACTGATGCAGACAAACTGACAAAAATACGCTATGTGATTGTGATATTTGGAAACACCCCAGAGAGTTCAAGTT